>NC_133026.1:114287500-114652500 GCF_048771995.1 Taeniopygia guttata | reverse complement strand
TTAAAATGATTTTGAAACATAAGTAAGTTTTGCTGGCCAGTGTGCAGTTATCACTGTAGAGTACTTAAGGAAAGGGGCTGTATTTGTGTTTCCTGCCAGCATTTCCCTTAATTTTCTGATGAGTAACCTCAAAAGTAAATACTAGATTTTTTCTGTGTGTGTTTGTGTTATCAGCACAGCTGTGCATCCAGCTGATGCATAGCTGTAATTTGAGTTATTTGTTGGCAAAGTAAAGAAGTGACTCCTAACATACACTTCCTCTCAGTGCCCCAGTTTTGCCCCTCCTTCCATAGCTTGTTGCTGGGTTTGAATAGGCTAAGTGGCTTAAAAAGCAAATTGAAGAGGACCAGTGGGATCTTGTTCAGAAACAAAAGCTTGGGTTTGGGTTGGACAGTGAGTTAGGGTTCAGTTCAATAATGTTCATAACATTTTATTCTGGCAAGATTTTCTCATAAAATGATATACCAAGGTAGCATATAGATAATGAAGCCTCTTGATCTGAGTGGGCATCTCATCATCTGTTTTATGAAATTTATATAATTTCAACCAGAAATGTCACTAATATTTAGCCAGAAACATAAAATATAATCCTCTAAATTTGGGAAGACATTCTTAATTCAAAAATCTTCCATAACATTGTGTCTATAGATAGCTCAAATTTAAGGATAGTCAGTTCTGAGGTTCCCACTGTGTAGATTCCATTTGAACTAGAATGAAATATGCTTATATAAACACAGGTGCAATGAAAATGCTCTTTAAAACAAAGAAAATTTAATCCTGTGTCTGTTCAGTGCTGTGCAGTTGGTTTAATGGCGTTAATTTGCAGAGGGGTTTATCTCTGGAATGTAATAAAGGCCTAGGAAACTCCCCTAAACTGAAGAGCTGATTAATATCTCTTTCACTCCTATAGTCATGAGTTGAAAGTGATACCACTGGCAAAGTTCCTAGTATCATTGTGGTAAAGAAAATAAAGTATTTCTGCTAATTTTGTTTGTTTGCTTGTTTTGGGGTTTTGGGGTTGGTTTTTTTATGCTAATCGAAAGTGAAGAGGTGAGCTTGCTGAGGTTTCTGTGACCAGTAGGGAAAAAAATGGAGCTATTCCATGTCTTTCTGAGTAGAGCAAGTCCTGCTGATAGGAAAATCAGCTATGAAGAAAAAACCCTTAGAGTGGAGAGGAAAGACCCTAACCTTCCCCATCCCCAAGAAAAACCTAACAGAGCTGAAACTATTGGCCACCATTTATATTAATACATATGAGCTATACTTATGACTTGTAGTTGGATACAGAGAGTACGGCCTTCCCTGATGCCCTGGATGCTAGATAACTGCTTTAATTAGAAATTCCAGATAAACAGCTTGTATTGGAAGAAATGGTGTTCTAAGCAAGCCCAGAGGCTGGGACAGGATGATGACTGGACTGGGAGTGGAAGCTCTTGCTGCAGGGTTAAACTCAAGACTGCCTATTTCCCTTAAATTTCTCTTTGCAGAAGAAGGTGACAAAACAACATTCCAGGAGAGCCCATTGCCAGCAGTGGATCACTTGCATCAAGGGGACCCCAGATGGTTACTAAAATAGGCTTTCCAATGGCAAGGAGAGAGGTGGCAGGAAAGTAGGAGTGGGTGTTTGAAGCTTGTAGCTGCTATTCACAGGACAAGCACATGTCCCATTCCTCGTGCCTTTCCTCCAGGCACAGTTGCAACAGCCTTGTTCCTGTGATATGCTGGGTTTGCTGCAGATGTATCTAGGAATTTTGGGTTTGATATGCCAGTGTGCTAAGTCATTACAAGCATCTGAACCACGCTCCTGGATGAGACAAATTAATACCAGCAAATCACTGTTGAAGTAACTTCCCTCAGGAAGTTATGTCTCTATGTCTTACATGCACACAATACTGAGCATGGAAATATCACATTGGCTGAAAATGTAGGGTGAATAGGGTGCTCTGCAGATGCTTTTGAATATCTGTCCAGAACATTAGCATATAACTTCGATTCTGCCTAGCTGTACTGAAATAGTACAATAGTTTATGTCTTAAGAAACAAATTAAAAATAGAGAAACATAGGAGATTCTATAATTCGAATTATGTCATTTGGTGTGTCATTACAGCTTTTGCTATTCTAATAATACGTTTAAATGTAATGATTTGTAGGTGATGTGGGATCAAATACACTCTTAAATGGTTCACAAGCGACAACCATTGTGTGATTATTTAGTATTTAATCAGACAACAACAATTTATTTAAAATTCTTAACCCATATAATATATATAACATTATTATATACCTACACATGACAGACCTTGGATTGTGGAGCCTGCTAGTGCTTTATACTTCCTTCTTAATAAGTGAAGATAATGCTCTACTGGCAGTTAATTGATTCCACCATTTTTGAAGTATTACTAGTTAATTACACATTTGAAACACAAAGAATCAAAAATAAAGCCTGGTCCATCCATATGGGACATGCTAAAAGAGATGTACAAATAAGCAGATATGCTAACTGCCTCCAATATCCTGACAATATTTGATTTAGGAATATTTGCTTTTAGTAACAAACTCTCTTAAGCTCTCACAGGACAGTATGAGAAAGAGAAAATAGATGTTAATACTTTCTACTTGCAAAATCTGGGGAGAGAAAACTCTTTTGAGGCCATAAGTCTTTCGGGACATTAGAAAAGACACTGTTGAACATAAATGTCATCTTTTCACAGCTAATGAATCCCTCTTGGAAGCTGTAGGCTACATGGATCCAAGTTCACCAGGATTATTGTTACCAAATCCAAGCATATCAGCAAGGAGAGTGCTGGTCCAGGAGAGCATTGTAGATGTTATCCCTTCCTTAATTTCTCTTATTTGCTGTTTAGTTATTGTGGTATTAGATCTTAAACTCAATTTAGACAAATTTTTCTTCATCATGAATTTTATATAATAGTAATTAGCAACTAGCTAGTGTATGCATTGTCCCTAATACTTTTATTTGGTTTTGCAACATTTATACATTGTTGCTGAGTAAACGTGATGTTCTCTTTGCCATGTTTAAGCCTTCTCTCCATTTAGTGAGGGTCTATTTTACTGTATTTCTCCTTGGAGAAATGGCTGCACTATGGCTTGCAAAAGTACGGGCAAATGCAATTTACAGAGGCCAGTAGACTCACACCAGCTTGCCATTAAGAAGAAAGCAGGGGCAAAGGGAGAGCAAACTCCTGTGCTGGAGGTGAGAAACACAGCTGGAATGCATGGGTAGAATCAAAGTCCTCACATGTAACAGTGATGATATCACTATCAAACCCTGCTCTGTTTTCATTTTTGGGGATTTTACTTTGGCCTTTCCAGTCTAGACTTCCTGTTCTATTTTATACTAAGATATTTGGTAAAGAGATTAAAAACTTTTAAGGAAAAAACAAAGCAGCCAAAACCATGGCAATGTGCATTAGAGGAGGTTTTTCTGTGTTCACCAGCTCACTGAAAACATTTAATACGATTTGTTTTTTACTGACTTTAGTTTATATATACATGTTCGTACAGAGAGTAACCTCAGGCATCAGGAGGACATTATTACTATGATGACTAATGAAAAATCCCTTTGTTTATAATTGGCCATTGATTCTCCCCTTGTCCTTCTGCATGAATTCATACAACATATTTATTATAGGGAGAGAGAAATGTCCCTGTAACACATATTAGCCTCCATTTGGAAACTCATAGTGGGGAAAACATTTTTTTCCAATAGCTGCTCTTTGAAATTGTGCCTTCATACTCATCCTTTCTGGTGATACTTTTCAGGAGCAGAATGTATTTAAATCCTTGCATTTCCAGAATTAACAAAAGCAGCACTCAGAGCAGGACTGCTGTGCTGAAGAGGGGCAGGAAGGGTGGGAGTATTCTCTGTGCTATAAATCTCCTAACTGTGGGCATGGGATGTGCAAAGACTGATCACTTTGCAAAGGAGTTGGCTGTTCTCAGAAAAGCAGAGCAAGCTTTTAGGCTGAACTACTGCAACTGATCTCTTTAACCCTTTATTATGCTCACCTTTTCCTTTTTAGAAATACACACATACCAACCCTATCCCACAAATGAGCCTACCTGCTGTACAAAAACTGTAGATAAATAATAGCAATTATCCACCTTGTGTGTTATTCTGACTTTGCCTGTGGCTTTTCCTTAGATCAGATTGAGTTGGGTGACTTAATGGCAGCAGACAACAAAAGACTAACAGTTGTTTGGTGGAGTTACTAATTCAGATAACTGACAAAATGTATGTATAATTCAGTTTATAAATTACGAAAAAAAATAGAGTTTTTAAAAAATTTCAAATGCACTTTTATAAACACAAAGTATACTCATGCTGAGTACGTATTGTTTCTTTTTCTTTCTAGCTGAGTAAATGCATGGCACTCCCCTAAGCATAAAAGTGGTATCTTTCTTCACTGTGTAATTCTTGGTCTGAGTAGAGGGAAGTAAAATGAACCATTTTGTGCCAATATTAATTTTATAAATTACATTCCCTTTCCACAATTCCCATGAAAAAGGTATTCAGCTAGATGAACACTCTTGGAAAATTTTAATAGGACCCTTGAAATCTGCTTGAGTTCACATTCTCTTAAAAAAATATTTCTAAGGGAAAAGTATCATAGATTCTTATGCCTTAGAGGCATTTTTTCCTCCATACATAATGGTGAGCCTTCACTTGTATAATATATGGGTCTTGAAAATACTTTCTATTATATTGTAAGTTGTGCTTAGAAGTATGTGGGTTTGGCTCATCTTGTTTGTTTTGTATGACTTTTATTGTTATTACTGATCAGTGCTCATAGCACTTTCCATTTGTTCTTTTTTTTTTTTTCCAGTCTTTTCCTGGCCCAAGTCTCGAAAGTGAAGATTTTAACATACCTCCTATAACTCCTCCATCATTGCCTGACCACTCCCTGGTGCACTTGAATGAGATAGAGTCTGGGTACCACTCTCTGTGTCATCCCATGAACCACAATGGCCTCCTTCCATTCCACCCTCAAAACATGGATCTACCTGAAATTACAGTTTCCAACATGCTTGGCCAAGACGGGACACTGCTTTCCAATTCCCTCTCTGTGGTAAGCACTTTTAGTCTTTCCCTTTTGTTCTAAGTGCAAAATCATGGAAATACAGACCTGTTTGAAATCCTTCAAGGGGGCCAACACCTGCCCCACTCAGATTTTGGAGTTCCCTGGCTTGACTCTGGGTGTTACATTGCATTCCCCATGTCAAATCCTCCCCCCAGCAGAGGTGAGGGCGAATTTTCAGCTGAGTTCCTCAAAGCCAGAGTGTTACCTTCCGCCACCTTGGGTAGAAGGTTATCCTTTACGGGATGTAAATAATGACAGAAAGAGGCTCAAGGCTCTGACTTCTGCTGGATCAGGGTTGGGATCCAGATGGTTGTTGTTCTGTATTTGTCTGATGAGGCTCTTTCCATTCTCATTTGCATGTGCTGAGAGATGTACAAAAATTTAATATCTCCTTTCTTGTTTACCGCACGTTTGGAAAACAGCAAATGTTATTTCTGATTCTAGGCCAAATCTTACAGCCTTTTTACAGTTCCCAGTCCTTAGCCAGCCAGAATCCGATTGAAATGACTGGACAACTTGCTTATAAAGTCTGTCAGATAGTCATTATGGTCATAATCTTGTGAAGACTGATATTATAAATCACTTATTTGAATGTTAAATTGCTTGCAACAACTGCAGAGCTACTTTACACATTACATTTTCAAGTGGGCTCCACAATTAATTAGTATACTTTGTGCATAGCAACTCCAGACAGGATTATTTCACATTGATGTACAATTCTAGCCCAAAGAGTTAAAAATCTCATGAAAGAGGATGGAGCCTGACATTGTATTCCACGGCACTTAAAGCACTAGGTGGGCTAAATGGGCTGCCCAGGAGTTGCAGATTCCAACAGTCAAAGATAAGAATCTATTGTTCCTAGAGATAAAGGGTCTGGACTTCTCACCAAAAGTTCTGCACTTAGGAACTGAGGCTGTTTAGGCTTCCCAGCCTGCTAGCTCCCTACCACATTATCTAAAAAACATAAATCAGTCCTGGGAACTTTGGAGCTGAGACAATACATGGACGTTTGGGTAGTGAAGGATCTAGGTTCAGTTTTTGTCGGCCCCTCAGACTAACAGTCCCAGAGCCAGGGGCCATGGTGACTTGAAAAGACTTAGTTTACAACAAAAATCTGCTTTGTCACATAACTTCATTGCAACTTAATTGAAATAAAGCTACCTTGATTTTGAGGAGCTCTGCATTCCCTCTGAGGATGTCCAAAAACAGAGGGCACGAGTACTGGCTTCTTATATGTTGCACGGTTGTTACTGATTTACTAGGATGTTGCACACATTGTGTTTCAGGTCAGAATCTGACCCAGGGTTATGCTCAAAGATGGGAGGAGTGGAGGAGAGGCAGATTTATATAGAAAAATAGAAATATACTCTATGGAAAGAGCCTGTATCTTCCATGCTTGTCTACAAAGATGATGGCATGCATTAAAGCTTGAGTGAAATCTTGTGTGGGGTTCTGAGAATCAGAGCTATGAAAGAACTTGTAAAAATAGGAGAAATGCTTGACACTCTAGTCAAGACAGGCAGTATTTCATTGAATTGACCCCTTTTGAGCCATAGTTATGGCTCAGAACTAAGCTGTGATGTTTCATATTAACCTTTTGCAAGAAGCTCTGAACAAAGGGCCTTGAGAGTGTGTAGATCATTGCAGTGAATAATCACATTGAGGGAAAATACAAAAAAGTTGAATAATATAACTAGGTAATTTTGCTGTTAGTGAAGATCAGAAGAGATGAAAATCAGATGTTAAGAAAATATGTGCTGAGTTTTGACAATAATTTCTAAGAATTTGTTCAATAAATAAAGCATGATCCTTGAAGTGTCATGTGCTAAGTCAACTGTTATCCCTAACTTGCATGTCCCTTTTGCACAAGAGTACCTCTTACCTAGCAATAGTTTGAACTCAAGCTGGCTTGTCTGTGCAGGGGATGAAGCTACAGCTCATGCTAGTATCACTGGTACAATGATAAAACCTCAATTTCATACAGTTCAAACACTGTTTGGCAGTATATCTCCTCTGATTTGAATTTGATAACTTGAGAGAAATTAACTTGGGGGAAATAATTTAACTCTTCAGTGAATTCAGTGTCTTCTTCAGTTAATAGAATGACCCCATTGTTCCTTTGGCTTTGCACTAATGAAGAAAAACAGGGGATTTTGTAGAGTTAACATTCTTGACTTAGTTTTGAATCTTTATAATCCAGAACATTTAACTTTTTTTTTCAATATGACTCTTTTCTTATGGTATTACTCATCTCCAAGTTTCCTTTTTACTATCTTATCAAACTCTGATCAATTTAACATGTTCTTGTCTAAATCACTCCTATATTGCCTCATATAGAACATAATTTATAAGTTTCTCCAATCTATCTAAACTCTTGGTTCCATAAAATTTCTAGTATCTCAAGTACCGTTTAGTGTACTTGGAAAACATATGTCTCATTTCATTTTTCAGGGCACTAATGGATATTTTTAGAAAAAATATTCTTAGAAACAAATCTGTTGGCTGTTCTTTATCCCTAATTAATTTCATATCTTCAGCAAATTTTACTTAGATTGGGACTAATTCAGCTGCATTGCAATGTGCCTCTAATAGAATTTGTTAATTTTTTTCTTTACTTTAAACATCCCTCTTTTTAGCTAGTTTTTAACCCAAGTTGGTATTTTAGCAATAATACCTTCTATATTACCTGTGTTAGAACTAGTGAGTGTTTTCCAGTTTGTTTTTCTAGACAGAACATTACTTAATGCTAGCCAAATGTGAGAAAGGAATATCAGTGAGCTCAGAAACAGTTGGAAAATAGTTCATACACTAAGTATAGTGGTTTTCTTCCATCTCAACTACCAGGTGTTTTCAGACGAGGATTTCTGTGATTTTGGACAGATTGAAAATCGAGGATGTACCCTTCCTAAAACCCCTTCAAATCTTCCCCCATCAGAAGTCTCTGTTTCATACTGTGCGGTACTCCCTCCAAGCTGCAGATAAAATCCCTTTCAGTAAGGATGGCAGGATTTACCCCAATCTCTCTAAGAATTCTCCTCTGCAGAAGTGCTTAAATACACACAATAAGAGCCCACTACCAGCTCAGTGAATTTGTACTAGGGATTGGCTTCTTACAGATTCTTACACTGTGGGAATTCTTTCTAAAAAAAATTTGCAGCGCTGGGAGATGAAAATTTCTCATTGCCATTGACAGTGTCTTAAATTTGGAATTAACCTTCTTTGAAGTTTTTTTGATTGATTGGACTTTCATACTGCATGATGACTAAAAAAAAAAAAAATCAAACAACTAAACCACTAAAATTTTTCCTTCTCATTATTCTGCTGTCAGTTCACATATTTACTTCTATGTTTGTAAATTTCTGTATTCTTAGTTGACATACAGAGTATACACATGCACATTAATTTCTATCATGCTGTCACATGCAGATTTCTTTAGGCATTCATTATATCTGGATATCAGGGCTTCAGAAATCTACAAAACTTGTGCAGAATGTGAGTCACGGTGGTATTAACCCACAGTCCAACCCGCAGTCCAACTCCCCATGGGAGCCCTCTAAAATCCTCCTTTAAAATGCATATTACTTCTATTCCTGCTTCTTAATTGGATGCAATTTAATATAGATAGAAGTGTTTGTTTAGTGAAAATATACTTATGGTCCTGTGAATATGTTTGCTTCTATATAATGGAATAGGGATCCCTTCCTGCTTTCCTACCAGTTGAAAACTCTGTGGGTTTGGTTAGATTCCAGCTGGGGCTTGACCTGCCAGCCTTTTTCTGTTGGTGTGAGTTTTTCTGAAATATCCCAAAGGATATTTTCAAGGACCACAAGAGTTACCCTTCTAACATTTGCAAAAAATGCATGTTGTATAAGAATATGTATTTATCTGTAAAAATACTTTTGGATGTGCTCTATAAAATTAGTTTTTCTGTGTATCAGTAGACATTCTAGCTTCTTTAGTGTATCCTGTAGATAGCTGTTTTTTCTGCAAGAAAACAGGGTTTAAAATCACAGTGCTGTTTTTACATAGTTGGAAAAAAAAAACCAACCTATTTTTGGAATGCTTTCATTTGTAATCTTGTGCTGATCTTTTTGAAAATGTGGCTCATGATGGTATACCATAGAACATTTACAAGAAAGAAATAAAATATTTGAATTTCTTGAAATGCTTCAAATTTCTGGGTTTTAAGTTTAAAACTTAAATGTGTTTTAAAACACATTTTAAAAACTTAAATATGTTTAAGACAATAAAATCAGGGGTTTGATTTTCTAAATGCTCTACTTGTGCTGCAACAAAAGCCAGCATAATGTATATACTTAGGTTTATTGTCATTTTTAGTATACAGTCAAGGCACACTTTGAATTCAAAGGCTACTGTACAACTGTTTTGACAACCACCACATCAGTAGGTAATGTGCAGGACATATGAAACTGGAGCAAAAATGTTTCTTTAGGTCTATAGGGAGTGCAGTACATCAAGGAATTCAGATATATTAGAGCAGCATGAATTTCTAATATGTTGCTCTTATGGAAAAGACCACTGGCATATTGAATAATGCTGCTTTCAAAGCAGAGCAGAAAATGTGATTACAGACAATTTCAATGCTGTTTTTAAAATAAATATTTTTGAAATCTTGAGGTGTTTTATTTCACGTAATGCATAAAATATGTAACAGTGTGCTAGAGCTAAAGATCTTCTAGGTCACGGAAGAGTAGATGATGTCAGCTATAATTATTCAAATGTGGAATAATAGAAGCATTAGTTTAAAATAAAATGCATGTCACAAAGGCCCATGTCCTTATATTAAAAAAAGCAATAAAAAGCTGACTTTTTTTTTGCACACTTAGACAGAAGAATAAAGGTAATGAATAATTTTTAACATTATGCCCCAATTCATCAAAGCCTGAACAATTACATTATACTTTTTCATGAATTATATTTTTAGATATGCAACCCGTGAGAGATTAATATCTTAAACAAAATGTGGCATTGTATAACAGGGAGGAAAGCAGACAGCTACTTTTTTTTTCTTGCCATTTTTAATCTCAGATAGAATGAAGTTAGTATTTCTTATTCACAGTACAGTTGCTAATAAATACAGTAAAGAATACTGTTGTATCTGAGATGCATTTAAGAGATTTTGTTTTACTGGTTTCATACATGTTAGCTTAAATTCAGTACTCATGACTCATCTTAAGGCTGACCTGTACAGCTGATTCTTTCTTCTTGCACCTTTAAGTGTTAGTGGAAACTACTGAGTCAAATAGAAATTCATTATTTCTGATAAACAAGATAAATTACTTTCATAACAACAAAAAAAAAAATTGTGTCTCCTAACCTAAGTATTGAGATTTGAATCATGTTTGGATACTTTTTTCTAGCTTGTATTGCATGCCAGTGGTAGCAGATATGTTTTGTCTCTGGTGAATACTTCACATTTGTGCCTCATTACTAGTCTCTGGTCTTCAGTTTACATCAAAATTTACTGTTATGCTACACAAACCTGCTGCTACCCCAAATTTTATTGCAGTGAATTATTACCATCACAACCACCAAATCATAAAGCTAAGGTCATGGAACATCTTGTGTTAAAGTTGTTCGTTTTTTTTTCTCTTATTAAGCAACTTTGTAGTCTTCTTTTCCCTTAAGAAAAAAACCAAACAAACAAACTAAAAAAAACCCAATGACAAAAAAACAACACCATGTTTTCCAAGCAGATTTTTTTTTCTACACTGAAATAAACCTTGCATGGAAAATGGTTACAATAGGTAATGTATGTTTTGTCAAACTCCCTGACCAAATCATGTCCATCAGCATAACCATATTGTCTGTACTAGAATTATGATTACTTTTTCCATCAAGGGCTCTGAGACATATTTTTTATCTTTCTTTTCTTCTGATGTCTGCTCCACACTTTTGTCATCAGAAAGATAACAGAAAAGATATGTAGAGGAGCTGATTAAGATGGTATTTGATCAACGTTTCATAAATACCTGAATATTGCACATCTGCTACCAGAAGGCTTTTTACTGTGCTACAAAAAACTTATGATGTCAGAAATTACAGCTGTATAAAATCAGAGTGGAAACAAAGTGTGCATTTTTAGCAGTGATAGAGATAAGCCATTTAGCTGTAGTGTACTGTGGCAGGTCGTTGTTTCTCTGTGCCTCAGGATTAAATTCAAGTGGGAGATCTCTCAAAAAAGATGTGCTCTATCTGGGACTGGACTCAGAGACCCCACACTACAGCAGCAGGACCAGAACCTTCCCATGGATCAACTTGTCCCTGGGGCCCTCTCAGCTGAAAACATTGGTCCATGCATTCATGGAAGGGGTAACATTGCTGGTACCACTTCATCTGACACCACCTCTACAGCTTTTCCCTCCCAAGAGAACATCAGCAGAGTTTAGCACTCTGTGGATGCAGGCCACTGATAGACCCGACCTTCTTCAGGTCAACTAGGACAGGAATTCCTGTGAAAGTATTTGTGAAGCATTTTTTCCTGGTCCTTAAGTAGTATCTGGTAAAGTTATACTTTCAGTCTCTAAGTACTAAGAGCTTGCCTTAAAGATAGATCAAGTAAATATTTGCACATAGCTGTAGGAAAATATTTATACACCAATGACCAGGACTCTTTTTAGAATGATTCCAGGTCTCATTTTTAAAATTGAAAATGAAGCTGTTGATTTACTGACAGTTGGGAAACACAGCATCCTGCTTATTTGAGTGTGGTTTTTGAGAATCCATGTGGCTCACATATTTCACAAACTCAGTCAGAAAACAACTTCAGTATAATTTAAAGAAAAAATTACAAAGTGGCATGTATCTTAGTTTTGAAAATAGCCTTCTATAGAGAATACTTTGGTGACCTTTTTCACAGTGGTTACCCATTGTCTGCTCAGAATTGATTTGCTACATATAAAAAGTAAGAAAAATAAATAAGTTTAGTTGTATTATTTTTTTTTCTTGGACTTTAACCAAATAGACACAGGCTAAGACAAGATGAATGTGGTGCAGAGAGAAAGACTTCAGTTGTGGGTGGTAGATTATACAACACCTCACATGTAAAGTACTCACAGGAGTGATTAATGCATAAGCAGCATCATAGCTGCAAGTGTCAAACAAAACAGATAATAGAGTATGCAAATAGAGGAAACATAACTCTCAGAAAATGTCAGAAATTCGGGGGCTTCAGCAGCAGAGATTGTTGACTTTAATCTGCTGCTTTTAACATTGCATGTAGTTGTCAAGAACAGCATGATAATGAAATGTTTCTGAAGACTCACACTTTGGCAAAAAAAACTTAGTGATCTTAAGTCCTGTATATGGAATAGAAGTGAAATGTCTTTCTCAAGTCTGTGAACATACTTCTATGAAGACAAAAAGGAAGGAGAAGCCCACAGTGCAGATGAAAGGAAGGGCTTTGTGCACCAGGTGGAGTAGCCTCTATTTCCACCTGTTTCATCGTTTAAAATGCATGAATTTGCATTCTTTGAAACTCAAAAGCATCTGAGAAGACTCTACATCTCTTATGGATTTGAACTTCTTTCACCATCTCATCCCATGTTGTTCAGTACTAGAAATGTGTGTGGACAAGAGCAGCTCCACTACAGAATCTTCTGTCTTAGCTCTAGGTGCCACGTGCATGCTGGAAATTCAGCTGTCACCTGCTAGAGTGTGAATTCTCCTCCTTAAATCTTGCATATGTAGAGTCATAGATGTTTAGCAAAATTTTTTCTTCATTTTGAGGGAAAAAGCACATTTGTGGCTTTCCAAGTTGAAGGAATTTAAATGTTCCAATTAATAATCATGGGGGGAAGTTTGTCTGTTTTAGTGGTTTTTACAGAGTTTTAAGTATCATTGTTTGAGTTTACTAGTGATCTTTTACATGAGGATAATCAGAAGTAAAAAATAATTCATTTGTTATTTTTATCCCTTTTTCTTTCACAAGGCAATTAAGAAACACTAAAAGTGTAAGAATGTCTACTCTTCCCTAGTCCTTTTAATATAAAGATTAATTTTAGATTGAAGTTTGCCCCTCTGTTCCCCCTTCCACCTCCTCTTCATTTGTACAAAGCCTGTTCTATCTAAATGCCACGCTGGGATTGCCTGTGGGCAGCATGTAAAATCTTTAACCTCCACTGCTCCTGTGATGCTGTACTTCAGCTACATGCATGTGACCCAGGATCTCTGTAGCCTCACTCACACACCTTTGCACTGCACTTTTGGCACATTGTACATGCTGTTGCCTCTATATTTGTACACTAAAGATAAGAAAATTAATTTCCTTAATTCATTTTCTGTGCATATCATGGATAGATGCAGTCAGAAAAAAGGACTTAAGGTACAGAATGGCAGCAAGAAGCATTATGGAGTGAGGAACACCTCTAAGGCATGTTTGTCCATATCTTTCAGCTAGAAAGTCTCCCCAATGGATGCTTTTCATCTAAAGTGAACAAAGGAATTTCACTTTATCTTACATATTATCAGGATGTATCCAAAATTCCTCTTTCAACCAACATGCAGGGACATAAAAGAGTCAAAGGAGATGTTATAGGTGGTGATGGGCATTCTCTGTGTCTGCCCTGACCCAGAGCTGAAGTGAACTGCAGTGCTCAGAGTACATGCACACATATACATGGACACACATATATACATATATATGAACATTTATATGCCTGTGTATGTATCTATAAGTACGTACCACACTGTTTATCACTGAAGCCCTCTGCTGGAGTGTAACAGACAGGAACATCTGCAACATCCCCCTTCTCCTCAGATTGTGGATCCACTTTGTTGCTAAACAGAGACTGAAATTAGATCCAAATTATTCAAGTAAATGCCACGGATTTAATTAACGTACTGCGTTACATTACTGCAGTACATGGCTGCATTATGCAATATTTTTTAACAAATCCCTGAGTTATAAGTGAGGCTACAGTGTCTGACAGTAGCTTTGATAATGGGTACTTTTGCTAATTGAGTTAATGAAAGAAGTAGCCTAGTTGCTAAAGTGAGACATGGGATACCTAATGGATAACAAGATGAAACAGCTTCATTTCACATCTTCAAAATTCTGCTTCCTGACAGTAACAATGTTGGGGTATAGGTACCTTCACTTCATCCTTACAAAAATTATGTAAACTGAAAAAAAACCTTTAAAACTAGATATTACAGTCCCTTAACCAAAAAAGGCCTGCTCATGGAGTATTTACAGGATCAGAAGATCTGATTGCATTCTTGAAGAGAATGCAATGTTTTTTTATTTGGAGATGTGACTCCCTTCTAATACATTTTAAGATTACCTTCATTCACACATAAAGAATTTCAGAGATTAACTCAGTTACTAAGCTTTAGTTTCCAAGAAATGCTTTAATACTCAAGTGTGGGATCTCAGTTTAATGAATTTTATGACACTCCCCTTTCTTATGTAGTAGCATAAAAACTGTTTAGTGCAATAGGCTTAGTCCTTATCTGGTTATTAAGTGCAGCTTAAGTTACCTGACAGAAAGTACGCAGTGTAAAATAACCACTGGCAAAACTTTTCAGTTATTTTTTGTACACAAAACAACTGACAGCATTTGAAAAATAATGCCATTGGCACTCTGTTCTTCTGAAGTATCTTTTTTGTGCATTGAAATGCTCTGCAGTCACTAATTATCTGAGAAGGTAGTTTACTAGTAACAGTGCAAGTAGATGTCCACAATATCAGTCCCTCCTATCTGTTGAGTGCTGTACTTGGAGAAAAACATTTACTTTAGGAGAGAAAAACATTTGCTTTATTAAACAGCTAGAAAAATTTAATTCAGAATATACAAAGACAAATGAATCCCAAGTTGAAAAAGAAATATCTTAAAGGAGGAGGATGAAAATGACTGTGTAGGGGAAACCGTAATAACGAAAGTGCTACCAGGAGCTAATTTCATGTTTGATGCTCAGTAATACAAAGCTGGTTAGCAGTGTGGTGAGAGTCAGCTCTCAGTATTAGAACTAGCAGATGCCCTCACATGTAGTAAAAGCAGGACTTAACCGCCATGTGCTACACATCTAATATAAAGGTTTTACAGTGACTGCATATTATGGTAGCTGAGACTTTTAAGCTATCAAGCAACCTGGAAATGATACAGCAACCTTATTTAAGAGACATGAAAAAGATGCAGGCGTTGCTTTGTTTGTCCTTGAAATGCTGTCAGCTCAAGGGAGAAGTGAAGTATCTGTTTAACCACAGAGTGTGGTGTTCCACTGCCCCAGATTTCCAGTCCAAGCCCTTACAGGCCTGTTCCACAGCACGCGTGTTTCTTCTCACTTGTCATCAGCTCTTGTGAATGCGAGGAGAGAAAAACTCACAACAGGGAAGTTCTCTGCCCAGGGCCTGGCCTATGTAATTTCAATTGTGGCTGGCATTGTTGCACTGACTTCATCGTTTGTGGCCTCTGCCTCTGAAGTGCATTTTAGAAGCTCTGTGACTGACTCAAAACCTCAGTGGGATTTTCAGAAATATTTTGGCTTAATGTTTATCCTTTCCTACTCTAGCTATCCCAGAGAGAATTAGCTCTATAACAGATGCTTTCATTTGTTCATAAGTTGTGAGAATTTAGATTTTACGTCATATAAAATTAAAGGTGTGTCAACAAAATTGTTTGTCAATAATGATTCACACTAATAATGCCATCATAATTCTGAAATGTTTTTCTTTGTAACATTTGGAAAATCAGTGCAAGCTCTAACAAGACTGAAGATAAAAACCATGATCTAATGTCCTGTTTGAAAACAATTTTTATTGTTTTGATTATAATTAAAGATAATACAGGAAAGCTGTGCACTAGAAAAAAGTCACATGAGTAACCTGACCTCTTAGATCCTGGCTCAGTGCAGCCATAATGTTGTGTTACTTACCAAATCACAGAAATTGGTCCAGAGGGAACTATAATGTCCCCTATTTAATGTAGTCAAAGATAGGATTTTAAAAGGTCGTCTCACTGAAAGCAGGATACTCTATAGGTTTGTCATTTCTGACAGATCTTATTTTTAGAGAATTCATCTAGACTTCTTATGCAAGCTCTGGATAGAAATTCTCACCCTTAAAAAATCACCATACATAACATCCAGCAGGCATTGTAGATTAATGAAGATCATTTAATATTTCAAATATTCTGTTATTTATTTTTAAGCTGTATTTATATTTATATTTATATTTATATTTATATTTATATTTATATTTATATTTATATTTATATTTATATTTATATTTATATTTATATTTATATTTATATTTATATTTCTTAACTTTATATTCATCTAAGATGTTGATGGAACAACTAGGAAATAAATAATCAAGAAGATGTGTATTAACTCAGACTGTTTTGGTTCATAGCTGACTTGACCATTTGAGAAACAGTAGGAAAATAATCAGCTTTCCCCAAATCTTATTAGCGTATAATCATGATCCAGATTGTATTAGCCCATAAACTACACTGAGCAAAATAACTCTTCTTGAAGGTTCAGCTATAGTGTTATTTTATTAAATTGTTTATATGCACATTTTAAATATTTTATTTATTTATCATCATCCATTACTTAGAAAGTTAGGCTGAAGGAATGGATGTTTATGATACCTAAGGAATGTTACTGCAAGTAATGGGATAAAAATAAGCAATGGTTGAAGGTTGGGAAAATACCCTTTTAATAGTCTGCCAGGTAGTGTTAAAGCACTGGAACATGTACATATGGGAAAATCCTGCACTGGCTGAGAGATGGGTTGGATGATTTAATAGACCTTTCTTTGAGATGTAATTTCTGTAACTGGTTGATACATACACTAGTGTTCAGATATTTGGACTTGTTTCTTGTTTGTCTGGCAAATTGTTTCTTGTGAAAGGTTATAAATTACAATAAATAGACTTTGCAGAAGATGAGCTACATGATATTCTTGGAAAGAATTTTTCAGCTGATATCCAGACGTTAATGCCAAAGCAGGAAAAAACCAATAGAGTCCTAATCCCATGGCTTTGCTTGAGCACAGTGCTAGGATGGTGCACTGCCATAAATAATATTTACATTGAATAGTGTTTTCTGTATTCTAACAGCAATTTGGGATAGAAAGGACAAAACAGAGGAACAAGTGTTATTTATTTAGAAGAATTTTTTCCTTCTGATTTTGCGACAAAGAATTCACTGCTAGGGATGGAGGGAAGGACAGGGAAAGAATGGAAAGCAAGGATTTATAAAAATGTTGATGTAGTTATAATTAGATCCATTTTAGAACCAAAAGTTTTATGCAGAAACTGACAGAAGGATGCGCAATAATTATAGTTTGCTGACAAGCTGAATAGAGTTTCCTTTTTTTATCTTATGGTTTTAGGAAACCAAACTGTAAATAAATATGCAGTTTGACAGATTGTAATTGCAATCAGCAAGGCGTCTTTTCATTTAATCAGATAGTGTTATTAAAATGGGGTTACAATTAAACATTTTATAGTGTGACGTAGAACTCTATTAAAATTCTCCAGCAAACAGTAATTATCATTTGATGCTTCTGCAACCGATTTCCATTTGCAGTAACATTATTGGCTGTGACCTTCCAGTGGTTAGGTCTCAGTTTGCTGTTCTCTTCCTACTTTGATACATGATATTAAGTATTCTCTTTTTTTACCTCACTGTGAAGCTTAAAACATTAATTTTGTATTATTTTATTATATATATTACTTTTTACCTCTGTTAAAGCTGCATGATACTTGCCAAAGCAGGTTTGCACCAGAGAAAATGTGGAATTACCTAAGCATGAATATTGTTAACTTTAGGAATTGAATTTTGCTCAACTCTTTGTGGAAAATCACTATTTGTTCCCATAGTTTTGATAAACAACATAGAAAAATATGAAGTCATAAATGATTCAGCCTCTTGAGACTTTTTCAGGCTGTAACTTCTCCCTGATATCACCACCCTCTAAGAAGTAAAAAAGAGCAAGAAAAATCATTAGGAGACGCAATTTTTGGGACATTCTTCAGATGCATGTAACCCCACTAAAGAAACTCCACACAGAAAATATTTGGAATTAAGGGAAGGAGTGATTTGCATTAGCAAAGAGTGAAAGTCTTTGAAAATAAGTCAGCAAAGCTACTGCTCCTTTTACTCTGGGGGACATTTTTGGAGGAAACATCAGTGGTTTGAGGAAAGTCAGCATTTTCCTTACTGAAAAATAATCAGGCAGTGGTATAAAACATATTGTTTTGGTTCTTTTCACTAGTAGTTGACAAAGATAAAATAAGAAGAATACAGAGTGAGAAAAAAAGAGTAAGAAATGACAAGTATTTTCTATAAATCCATTTCCCACAAAGTATGCTTTCTTTGATGAAAAGTGAAGTTGTATGAATACTTGAGTACAGGAGAAAAAGAAAGAAATAATTTGTTCTGACATACTATGCATTTATTTTAACTTTGCATTATCTTTGACTTGGCACCTCTTTACTCTATCTTGCTTTTCTTGGTATGACTATGTGTTGGTTTCCTCTTGTGCTTTTCAACAAGTACAATCACTGCAAAGTAGCTGATGCAGTCTCTGACTCCTTACTTCATGCCCAACAATTCTCCTTTCTTCATTTGTGTACATATATGCTTTTTCCTGCAGATCATTTCCCGAGGAACAGCTTTCAAAAGGTTTGTCAGAGACAGAGGTCATCCAGCTTCAGGCCATGTGGCTTATGAATTGCATTGCCAAAACACTCAGAAATTCAGTGGTCACATAAAAATAGAGGAGATTAGCAAAGAAATTTTAAATTGCACCTCAACCACTTCTGATAGGGTAAGCAAAAGAGTTGACTTTTCTCTTTCCAACATCAATACAAACAGGGCTATAAGAGTTCCCTGACTGGTCCTCTCTGGACAACACAGGATTACTGTCCGTGCAGCTACAACATGAGTTTGAGGTCACCATCCTCTGCTAGGTTTAAATGATCAAGGAAGAGAACTTAAATTACTGCTTGTCACTGAGCTTTTCCAATGACAAACCCACACATGTAAATAGGGATGACATTAAAAAGTGCATTAAAAAAAAAAAAACCAGATTCTCCCCAAGTCTGATTGTATTTTTCTGTAACATAAAGATAATGTAAAGTATATCTGAGTCTAATATTCAAAACAAGGAAAACATAGTCCACATCTGACCTGCACATAGTGGCTTTTTTAAGAGCACATCACATGGTGTATATAGCTGTGAAGGAGAAGATAATCAGTAAAAGAAATGCAGGTTCAATTCAAAGAAACAGATCCATCTTAGGGTTTTGTGGTGCTATACATCATTGGCACTATCTGAGCACTCTATCTTACCTTATAATGTCTTCACTATGAATTTGAAAAATACAGGTCTAATTGTGATATGGTACAAGGGCCCTCTTGGCAGGTATAAAGAAGTATTTCTCCAGAGGAGGAAAGGCCCGAAACAACAAGGTGGCAAATATACATGATATTGGACATTTGCATGTGGCTGAAACCTGAGGTTTGCTTTAATAATGCGGAGAGAGATGCCTGGTCTAGCATATTTGTCTGAAAAATATGGAAGTTTCACAGAAGATACAATTTTTTCATAGTGTTTTTTGCATTTTCAGTTGTGTACTAAATATTCACATACTTCTCTGTGTTGCAATCAAGCCTGTTTGATTACTTTCAATTTTTGCCATAAGATTTTGTCACTCTTGCTGAAAATTTTAAGACATTTTCCTCCAGACTCATTCTTTTTTTTCCCCCACTCAGATTTATTTACTACCTTTAGAAGTAGAAAAGTCCAATTTCAATCATGTTAGAAATAGCTCATTTTAGACAAGTACGTGCTGCTCTGCTTACAAAACATATATGAGTGGAATATGCAATTACCACAACTCAGTTTCCTGCCACAGAAACATTTCAGCATTATAGCATTACAGAAATAGAATGACATGCATAATGAAAGATTTCAAGATTCACCCAAGGCATTTATTCTCTTCACCTTAATGTTCTCAGCAGTAGCAGAGTATCCATTAAAAGGTACGATGAATTATGGTTGCTTAGCAACCGTGGGGAGCTTGTAACAGCACCAAAGAATGAAATGGCTGGTTGATAAAATGAATTTTCTCTGAGCATTAGCCTGTTGAAACTGCCTTTTCTTGTGGAACATAAAGTGCATTTATTTGTCTCATGCATTTTTTATTAGAAAATTATTTGAGTTCCAGAGACTTGAATCGTTTTGCTACAGGAGATATTTGATTTTAATGTGTTGTACTAAAATAAGTAATAAAAGACATTTTCTTCAAAGTAAAGACACCAAGGAAACCTAGGTAGCTCCTTTTGAAGTTGGGAATAAAATCTTATGTAAGGTATGTCATTACTCATTTCTAATTAAGAATGATATTAGCTAGGACTTAAACTTCAATTTTACCTTTAAGGGAAAGTGTGAGACAGTTAGCCAATATGCAGTGACAAAAAGGACAGGTTTGGAATCGATCTCATGGATTCATCATGAGTGAAGTAAGTTTTCTTCTCTCTTCCCAGACATTATGGTAGTCATGTCTCAGAGAAGGTCAGAAGTGGTTTCATATTCATATCTAGCATTCACTACTTATTTCTGTGCTAAAAATGTGCTCATTATAGGCTTCCATCCAACAGTGAGGAGATGCTTCACTTTCCCCTGAGGTTCTCTGGGCATTCAACAGAAGAGTTGGATGAGCATTTTTGGAAGGAAAGGGTTTTGCTGGAAAATGCCGGAACAGTGAAACCAGAGTTGAGGCAAGGGGAAAGTATCAGTTGCATTTAATCTTTTACTGTTATTATTTTCTGAGAATCAGGTCTGCATGGTCAGGGCATGAGACAAGGGAGATCAAAAGACAATGAGACCCGCCTATTCAAAAACCCAGAACATCTTGAACTTCTACACAGCATTACTTAGACAAAAGAGCTCAATCTTTTGGTTTTGTACTCTGTAAGAATGCCCAAATGATTAGTTATTATCAGTTAATAGTTTAGTCTTTCCTGTGAGTCTTGAGACAATGACATAATTGATCTTACACAATCTAATAAAGGTCTTTAAAAAGGCTTCAGACTTATTTTACTGTTGAAAATAGTTGTGTTGAACACCTGAGTGTAAAGAGACCATAACCCTGCTTCTGTATGGTGAATCAGTAGACTGTGTCCTGTTGAGAGTGTCCTGAGCTCTCTGTGAGTCCTTGGTGCAAGATGGACTCACTGTTGTCTTTTCTGGCAACCCAAACGAGGTTGTGTGGGTGGAGATTGTATGGTGAGTCCAAGTGGCAGCTGAGACGAATATCTGGGAAGCTGGGGCTGTGGAGAAGGCCTTCTTGTCTTAGAAGTGTATCTTTAATTCTGGACTGAGGCTAGAGTAAGAAAGCAAATCTAAAAATCAGGATGAGATGACTCATTTATGTCTTACCTACCTGTCAGGAAAGAATCAGTGTGAGCCAGCACTGAAAAAATTGAAGAGTCTTGCAGCAAGCTGCTTTGTCATGGAAATTTTTGACCTGTATTTCTGTCTCCATGTGGATTCTGGTGATGCTGCTGAGAGTACTGCTATCAACTGCTCTTGGGAAAGGATGGAACTGTTGCAGTTAACATGATAGCAAATGTTGGCAGCCTAACAAAAAACAGATTTTAGTTATGTTGACAACATGGCAACATTTTTTACAGAGAGTTTTTTACTGCAAATTAAATGCCCTGGGAGATACATAACTACAGACAGTGATAACCTTTTTGGACTAAAATATAATTCTGCTCAAGTGAAAATGAAAGGAAACTGATACTAAGCAGTAAGATCTTGCCTCTTTAAAGTACGTGCTAATAATCAAACATTAAAAGTGAAACTCTGGTCATCTACAAAGGTGCAAATTAAAATTCCAGAGAGAGCGCTTGACTGATTTGTTTAACAAAAAAATTTAATACAGCAGAATCCCACTTGAACATAAAACTATTACACTCACAATAATCCTGTCTAGCTGTTGGGAGATCCAAATTAAAACTCTCACTGATATTTGCTTAAATCTCATAAATTGCACAGAATTAGAGCATATTGAAGTTGTGTATTTACTGTGATCTTTACTGTCTAATAGGTTTATAACAATTTAAAATGATGACTGAAAATAAGTATTTTCCCCTCAGATGATTCAAGTAGTGTATGTTTTATTCCTGTATTCTAATTTAATACCCACTTGTTTATTAACTTACTAGTGTCAACATGACAAGGCTGTATTCACTGCAGACTAAATGTTCCATTTAAACAGATAATTTGTTTTCTTATTAGTATTAAGGTGTTATGAGGAGATTATTCAGTTGAATTTGGTGGATTAATACTACTTCTCAAGGAGATATTTTCATGCTCATTTACTATGTACCATTGTTTCCATTCATATGTATAGAAGAACAGATGTTCGTTTCTTTTCCACTTGTGATTCCAGTGATTTAGTAACAATATTACTTACTGTGTTCTGTTCCAGTCCTCAGTACCCTCTGGAGGATTTAATTTATGGATTTTTTTTTTTTTTTTGTATGAAAGTCTCAAAATTGCATGAACACATGAAATTCATAGCAGTTTGGGAAAGGAATTGCAGTCCTACTTAACATCTCAAATGACTGGCAAGTATTACAAAATTAAAATTGGTGACCTCTTTTCTCCAGCCCAGCTGCAGTGACATATTCAAGTCTTTTAAGTCAGGTGGGCAAGTAGAGCATTTAAATTTGTTCCTGTCAGTAAGATTCCCCACATTTTAGTTAGGACACATTGCAGATATTGATTTAGGGAAAAAAGATAATAAATCGAGAGTGATAAAGGTAAAATGTGATAAATTAGTATCCTCAGATAGCCCCTGCTTTTTCCAGGTTTTGATAGTATGGTAAAAATAATCTTGGCATTCACAGTGCAGTCCTTCTTTTGTAAGACTGATCTAATAAAACAGGAATGTGCTCACACCCACCTAAGAAGGAATCATTATTCATGCTTTGTGGAAAGAGGTAGAGTTCCAGGTCTGCAGTTCTTGCTCACAGATACATTGTATAAGGAAATATATTAGTGTAATTTATGAAAATGTACAGTTGTGCCAGCTGGAGAACACGAGTCAATCCTGTCTGATGTTGCACATCAGCAAGAATTATTGAACAAGGAACTAACCACTGTTGCAGTACAGCAGTGAACAAAGTTAAAGGAATAGAGAAGGCTCATTTTATGAAATGCCCAGACATAAACAGCACCAAAATAGGACTCAAAGTATATATTCGTGTGTGAATATAGCTGTAACCACAAAGCTGTTGTCGTGCTTTGGCTGTGGCCCTCTTCCAAAAGAACTTGTTATATCAGAGCAACATGCCTAATTAATTTTTTGCATGAATATAATAAAATCAGGATGTGATTTGACCAAATGCACTGACATAACCACTGCATACATTTATGTGAATCCATCAAATATGAAGCATGTTGCATAAGAGCACTCTATTTCTTACAGCTCCCTGAATAAATAATGTACATAAGCCTCCTCAGAAACAAAGTCAATAGCTAGCTGTCTGGTTACACTTACTTTTGTATGATTTCTGGTTAACTCAAAAGCCCCAAATATGAGATAGACAGAACTGGAATATGGTGTGAGTTTGAGATGCTCTCTGGGGAACCTTTATCTTCATATAGGGTCTTTTTTAATATGTGACAGTTTTATATCAAGGATAATGATCTTTATATAATAAGTAATCTAAATACAGTCAAGCACATCATGAGTGAATATGGTTTATTTGGTTGAACTGTTTCATAGATCAAATTTTAGATAGCTTTTTAGTGGCTACATTAAAAGGAATATTTTTGCTGTTTTCTGGCATGTAATGTATCTGTCGCTTAAAGTGGAAGGCATGTCACTCTGGTTTTTCTGTTGACACATGCTGCAGTCTGTTGGGAGAGTCATAGCCAAGAAAACCACCTTGTGATATTCTTCTCACTTTCCATAGACATGCCAAGAAATGCTGCCTTGCTGCATTACCAACCAGAAAACATTGGCAAATTCTGGGCAGTGACCATAGAGGCAGCTAATTCATTCTTACTGTTCTCACTAGTAAATGAAGAATCCTTTTATTCAGTGCAATTCTTGAAAACCTATATGCTGATTCAGGTTTTAATGCCTCTCATTTTATTCAAAGACAACTTTCTCCCATCATCTCTACAATTGCTATTTAGGTTTATGCCAGGTCCTTTTAAATATTGGCTAAAAAAACTAGCCTGTTTAGCCCTCAGAAGGAGACATATGGTAAAACAAAATCTCAAGCTTGGTTCAGTGCATGTGTCAGAAACTGACATACTGGCCAGCAGCGGAGGGATGGGGGAAAGGCAAAGGAACAGCTCATGTCAGTTTTGAAAAGCAGCTATTCCAAAACACAGGAAGTAGTTGTGTATGGCATCATGTCCATTTACTTAGGGAGATATTTAATTTCCTTTTAAAATAGGACTGTATTTTCATTTTTCAGCTTAGTATCAGTCTGTATATGTTGCGTGCACACAGTAACAATTTTTCTGCATAAGTTTCTTCATTGCCCTAACAGTTAAACATATCATTTCAGGTAGTTCAATGGACATCCAGCTACTAGGAAATGTATTAATCAGTATGTATATAATGTATTAATCAGTATTTATTCATGTACATGCAGAGTAGGAGAGTATCACAGTCAAATATGGATTTACAAGTTTAATGATGGATGTAAATTTTGCCTTCATACTGACATTACCGTCAACAATAATGTGTGTACATATCTGAAAGGCGAGATGACTCCTTGGGTGTTAGTGTAGAAGATCAAGTAAAAATCTGTCAGTTCCAGTTAAACATGGAAAAAATAATGAAGTGTTAATATGAAAGAGGGAATTAGGTCTTTCATGCCTGATTTCCCAGCCCTGAACCTTCAGGGTTCCTAGCATATGCATTTGGAAAGCTACCTTTAGCTGAAAAATCATGTTAAGGTCTGTCCAGAACAGGTGTTTATATCCATCTTTAGCTTTACTGCCTACTGCACTAAGTCCAGAATGGAGACATGATTTCTCTGGTGGACTGCTGAAGGATCCTTCAGAGAAGTTCTGATGCTTCCATTGCATTTCTTGATGCCTTGTGAAGGCTGACCTAGAATAGAGGCTAGATGGAGCTAAAGAATAAAGCAGGTATTTATTAAAAGGCCTCAATGGATGCACCTTGGGCAGAACAAGAGTTCAGCCAGACTACACACCCAAGATGAACCCAAAATGGTCACAAAATGGATGACAGGTCACAGGTTCTCACACTTTTATAAGTTCTGGTCCATTAGCATATTGGAGTTAATTGTCCAATTTAGGTTATTAAACTTTAGATTATGAAGTCACATCCTTCTTGTTTGTGTCTCTCTTCATTCTGTCTTTGTTTATGCTCCTGGGCCTGAGATTTGGGTTGGTTGTCCTTGATCTCCAGCTAGAAAAGGAACTGTTTTGCCTACCTACTCTGTGAAGAGAGCCTACTATCCCATAATATGAAGCTCAGAACTTACACACTAAACCAGTACAAAATCTGAAAAATATAAAAGCTAAAACCTGAGGCATCATTCTGTGCAATTCACATAGTTCCTCTGACAGGATCACAGTCCAAACTACAGACAGGTAAAAGTGAGCAAAGGAAGAGATCGTGTTGAGGATTTAATGATTGACAGAGAAGGCTACTCCTATATCTTCTGGGTCATGATTCAAATCCCATAAAAATATTTGGAAAGGCTTGCAATTCTTCTGATGGACTTAGAGTTAAACCTTTGTTATGCATAGAAGTGCTCTTAGCTTGGTTTTTACTTTTGCTGGAGAAATTTCTGTCTGTACATCTGTTTCTCTGTCTAAAATGGGGGAAAATATGTTTATCTGCATTACCAGCACAAAGTAATGAGGGAGGGTGCAGTAAAATAGAGTGGTAGGATTCAAAAAGTCTTTTGTATTTAAAAATCCTGTATTATGGATCCCTTGTACAAATAAATTATCTGCCTTACATTTCTCATTGTAAAGTGAATACATTTCCTTAATCTTAAACCTGTTTGTTTTGTTAGAGAAAGCAGAAGCTATTCTGCTTCTGTATTCTTCCTCAATGCAGAATTTGAGTTGAAGGATTGCATTTATTGTATCTGAGTACAGGAAAAAAAACACACCACCAAACAATACAGATATTATAAAAAAACTCATAAATTTGTGTCAGTCTCTGCTTCCCAGGTCTTAATCGAGGATTTCTCATCTTCATTCATTGTCAGTTTTTCCAGAACAGATTGAGATAAATGTCTTTTATCACCCAACAATTGCAGGTGCACATTCCACTTGGAGGCAATGGTGGTAAGTGTCTGTATTAGACAGACAGAGTATAAAGGGCCAAAATTTTCCCCTATGGAGAGAATGGGCTATAAAAGCAAGCAAGAATTTATGCTGTGTCTTTGTGTATCTGTGCAACGTTGTGTCCTGATGTATGCCTATGCACTTCTGCTCGTGAGCCATCTCTCCTTTCCTTAGGCTGAATGTGATATCCAGTCAATCCTCCTCAAGAGGTGTGCTGGAATCCTCCTGGTTACTGGCATGGTTCAAGAAGTGGGGCTACAGGTCTGTGGTGGCAGCAGTAAGGAGCACATGGTGGTTAAAAAATGCCTGGGAAATGTGGAGATCCTTCAAACTGCTTGCATTGAATGTTGTCCTTCTTTGATTTAGCTTTATTAAAATGTTGATAACACAAGTATAGTGGTGGCCTGCAGGGGAGCACTCTGAGCAGCTGGAGGGCTATCCAAAATCTATCCTGTAATGCTCAGACTCATTCCTGATGCCAGGAGATGTTGTCTTGTGGTGTCTTTTCAATTACCTCTTCACACATATGTTAGCTGGAGGAAGTAAACAGTACTCTCAGATCTAGGGAAACCATTTGCATTTCATTAGTTCTAGAGTCCATAATTTTAAATTTTATCCTGACAGTAGCATTTCCCTGGACCCCAAAAAACTGCAATAAGTAGCATGCATTGAATGTTGTCCTTCTTTGATTTAGCTTTATCAAAAAGGTGATAACACAAGTTTTACATGGATGAGAATGGAGAGGCATTTAATGTCTTTGGTTCCTTTTAGTTCAACTGAAGAGTTTTCTACCTCAGTACATAGCAGAACTTTTACTTTGGCATGAGAATCATTTATTTATTGTCTTAGTTTTTGGAAGGCGTTTGTGCAGTGAGCCAGATTGTTGTCTATTTTGCCATTGGGATTTTTCCTGGCATGAATAAAGATGCTTTTGTGAAGATTTTATAACTTGCATGGTGAGACCTGTACCCATTCTTCAGTCCCTGTATGTTTTTACAAGTCCACTGAGCCATCCACTCCCGGCTGGAGGAGCAGTCCAGTAGCAGGAATTCAGAACAGCCACAGACTCGTTTGCAAAGACTGGACATATGCAGAGTGCCAAGAGGAAATTTTGTTTTGGTAGAATTGTATCTGGAGTAGCCACAGCATAGACTTAGGCAAATTTTGGCTAGTGTTCCTGCCAGATAGAGACTGGTGTGATTTGCACTCCTTTAATCATTCTAAAGGAAACCTGGCCAGCAAGTTATGTGCCACGTCTTGAATGAGTGAAAATTCTCATTATGTGCTATTGAGCTTGTGTTGGCCACTAGTAGTTCTTCTGTTCTCTGCCAATTTATGCTTATCAAGTATTAAAGTACTGCCTTGACTTGGGATACTTCAAGGAGTCTTTGTGAGATGTAATTTCATAACCATGTAAAAGACCTGGGGTTTGTTCCAAAACATACACATCAACTGAATCCAACTAGAACCAGCTAAACATTTTCTGCTGGCATTTCTAATAGAGATACTCTCATTTTTTAGAAGTTTTTAAGGATATTTTCATGACTTTTGAAGACTTCTGTGCTGGTTACTTAGTTGGTGATTTCTTTGTTAGCATGTGCAAGTGTTCATTTATACTTTTGGCATCCTTATTTTACCATTTGCCTCTGTGGAGGAAAAGCTTTTTAAAATACACCACTGAAATGTTAACTAAGAGTAAAATGATCATATTTTAAGGTTATATTTTCTGGTTCTCACCAAGTGCTTACTTGGGATGAAATTGTCAGTGGGATGTTTTAATTCTACCCATCCCAGTTGGCTGGTCTGAGAGATTCATTTTGTGCTAAATGGCATTTTTAATTTGCAATTAAAAAATCCCCCAACCTTCTGTAAGTTTGACTACATGCCCACCCCTCTCTTTCTGAATTCAGAGGAACCTGTCATCCTCCTGTGAGGGATTTCTTACAAATTAAAGAAAGGAGAATCGGCCTGTAGAGATTCCACTGTAAATACAGGAAGAGAAATTATCTTATAACATTAGTACTGTTAACTATATTATTCAAAGCTATTCAGATCACCTTTTTCTTTTCTTTGCAGGCATTCTTATTTCCCAAGTACTTCTATCCCTAATGATACCTTAAGAGAGACAGATTAGTTAGATAGAAGCACAACTCCTCCCGTTTCAGTCTGCAAACACAAAATTGAGCTTGTAAACATACAGGCTTGGACTTTTGAATATCTGGTCCTAAATGTTTCATGGCCCTTATGCAATGCACCCTTATAATTGAATTACAGGGAGAGGATAACATGTTATTGTGTTGTCTTCTGTAGGGTTCGTAATAATTCTTATCATGTATTTCCAGAAGACGTTATTTTATTTTATTCTTGGCAATACAGACAAGCCCTTAATGTATTTATTCTGGAAGGGCTCCTTGTGTAAGAGCTACTTGCTCAAGCAAAACCTGTTCAAATGGGTAAAGACAAATCACTTGGGGCTTATTTCTGACACTTAGGCACAATACAGTGCAAGAAGAAGAAAAGGAAGTGGAAATAGCTTTTTTATGGAAATTCAGAGCCATGGTGGCATTTGTGTCTGTCCAGCTGCTGTCTTTACTCACCAGCACCTGGGTCAAAGGAGCAGCATGACCACCTGTGTCTCTCTCAACCTATCTTTGTCATCCTGGGCATGGTCCCAGAGGGAAATAGGGCAATGCCTTTGCCTCTCCAAATGGTGGGGCTATGATCCTGCCTTGTCCTGTGTGGTAGTGGGTCTTCCCACACACCTCCCACACAGTGTGGCTGTGAAATGCTCATGGCAGGCAGCAACGAAAAAGAACACGAGGTGCCAGTCCTGAACAGCCCCTTGTGAACATGGTAGCCAAGGAGGGGACTGGTCACATACCCTGTTTAACACAGGGAGCCTTTAGCATGGCTGCAGGAATGGTGCAGAGGAACCTGTGAGACTGAGTGTTGGACTTAATGTGGAGTTTGCTGAATACCATGAATAAGTTGTTCAGTGTTCGATGGGTATTAATTAAAAGCATGTGTGAAAGTAAAAAATTTGGAGTTGCATATTGATAGGTCTGAGCTGTAGTTAAGCTACTTAAGTAGCATCTAGAAGTAGGGTATGTGATATAGTAAAAGATTTGCATAACATAAACATTGTGAGTATCAAGTTGTGGCCCATATACTTCCTGTGATATTATCATTGCTAATCTTACAGCTTAGAGCTGCATGCCTGACAAGCTACTTATACATTATAATATACTGTTATTACACAGGCACCCATGCAGAGTAACCATAGTTACACACACAGTACCTTTCTTTTGGTTAAAGTAAACACAAATATAATCATTGGGGTAAGTACTGGAGCTTTGTAGGTTAAGAGTTTGCTGCCAGCAGTGAATAAAAGGAATGCATCCAGCAGTTCAAAGTAAAATTCACTCATCCTTTTATGAAGATTGAAACATGCTATTAAAGTAAATCATTACAGTGATTTGTTTTATTTTTGTCTTTGTGATATGATTACTTTGAGTCATCACCATTTTTGTTAGAGAACCTGAAAAATCTTTAGTACCAGCCTCATCATCTCAGTAGAGTAGCTTGACAGTCCATTCTAATGCATTTTAACCAACTTATAAATCATTTGCTGGAGACTAATGATTTATTACTGCTGTAATGAACTTCACAGGCATCAATACATTAGTATCCACTGTGAAAAAAAGCCATTGTCAAGTCCTATTGGAATGATGATCAGTTTACTATTGTTATTAATGACCCTGATCAACTCTTTGAATCTATGGATAACCCTGTTAGATGACAGAGGTCTTCCATTTGGGCAAAAATCAATGCATATGTAAAATAAAATTATGTGGCTTTCTGGACCTTTTATCAGTGCCTATGTTCCCGTTATCTGCAAAGATTCGGAACTACTTGTAATTTCACCAAAGCTGGAGTGGTTCAGGAATAGGAATCCCTGGAAATACTTTCTATTCAAAGTTAGGCAATGTCATAGTTCTAGGAGAGATTGCTTGTTGCTTTTTTTTTTCCCTAAACACTCCAGGTGTGGATATGCACTGGCTACTTAATAGACACGTGATGTCTCAAATGGAATTCTCATTGCTGTATCCTGTATTTTACTCCTGTAATGGAAGGAGTCTGTAACACAGGGAAGTTAAATGTTACAGACTATATGTTCCAAGTGCTGGTTCTCAAGTTTCTGAAGTATAGTGCTTTTTCCCTTTCTTTTTGAAATAGAAAATAGACTTCAGTGGCTTGACCAAAATAGTAATTACCATGTTAGGGGTTTTTTTTCAGTGTTCGGAGATGTCAGAAATTTGACCTTTGAGGCTTTTAAATCTGACCTTGTTGCTTCTTTCCATTCATTAAGCTACAACCTTTGCTCTCTTGTCATAAAAGATAAATGAAGATTCACACAATCTTTATTTAAGAGAAGATTTATTGTTTACATTAATGTAGATTAAGTAGGAGCAAACCAATTATTTATTGTGCCAATCATGTCTTCTTGAGCTTTAAGTTAGTTATCACAGTTCTATAATTACCATTTCCAAATGTTCATTGCAAACTGAAAGCATTAATAGATTTTGTAAATGTCTTTGAAGATGTTATTTTGTATGAATAAGTGGAAAATTATATCTAACCTCTTGTGTAATGATCTAGAGAAAGAAATTAAATTTCAAAATTCAGTAGAAAAAATGTAGTCTTCATACACAGTACATTGCCTTAAAATTATTCTTTTGCACAGTATCTCCTGCTCCAGAAACAAAAAATATAATTTTCTGTTGCCGAAGTACATTTGTTAATAAATTAAAAGCTAGGGAAATTTTATCAACTTAGGAGTTGTTCAAATTCATCTTTTTGCTTATATAGCTTTTGATTAAGAAATGGATAGGCAAGACCATACTGGTGAGAATTTGTACACTGAGGTAGAAATGTTTTGTTTTGGGTTTGGTTTTGTTACTGGGTTTGGTTTCATTTTCAGTTTTGTGAATGTATCCATCTGAAAGGAATTTGTTTGAAATTGCACATTTAATGCTAAATTATAACTAACTCTATTGACAAAGTGACAGGAAGAAAAGAGGCAAGAATCACCTCCAGCGTGTGTGCTACCACATCCCCTGAGGTCTGGCTGAATCCAGTGTAAATGTTTTTTCAGACATCTCAAGGGAAGTATAAATTGCACCCCTAGGAGTGATCACCCCCCTCCTTGCTTCAGGCATGACAGTGCCAGAGGCAGACATGATCCTTCTGGAAACATTGGAAGAATCTTGCTCTTCCACCATTCATGTTCACCACGACCTGTAGTTGCTCACTTTCACTGCAAAGCTCTGCAGTCACCAGATGATGATTTCACTTCTAGCATCTCATGTGTGCTGTAATGTGTGAAATGTATGTGAAACACAATCTTCCAAAGAGGCAGGAAAATCAACTTGGGAAAAAAAAAAAAAACAACAACAAAAAAAAAAAAAAAAAAAACCCAAATCATTTAAAATATGGTGAGAATAGTACTACTTTCAAACAGAATTCTGGAGATGGGTACCAGTGGCAGCAGCTTAGAGTCCAAAACACAAGAATATTGCAGAATATTTTAGACTAATATTAAAGCTAAGCAAAACCATATACAACAGTGGAAATCAATGTTTACATTTAAATGTGAGTTTTGTTGGGGGATCATCTTAATATGTTGTAGCATAGCAGTCCATAAATTTCTGATCCTGACTTTTTGAGGCCTTGGGAGCCAAAGTATAGCTTAGCTTCTTGATTCATATGCAGTGCAGTGAGGCTTTCCTTCTTAAGCATGTCAGATGAGATCAAGCTTTGCAAATGCTCACAAGTTAACTAGCCAGACCTGCCATCTCAGAGCTATGCTGGAAAATAACCCAAAGCCATGTGTCCTGTATCCACACCTCTGAGAAGGACACATGGATAGATTGTTCAGGTCAGCCTGCACACTGCAGTTTGGGAGGAACAAATTAGGTAACAGTAGGATAGCAATTAAGAATAGCTGCTTCATTCAGCAGTTTTTAGAAGACCAAGTAGAATGGCACTCCTTTCAGTGAACATCTGCTACATAAATTAAATAGTTTCCAGGAGTTATCAAAGAAATTGAAAGCTGTGTTCTAATTCCACCTACTGTATTTTGCTGTTATTCCTAGTTTAAGTGGGAGCTAAACTGTACAAAATTCTCTCTTTAAAATGTACACCTATGTCATACTTTCTGAATTCTTTGTTAAAGGGAGAGTTAATTTAGTTATTATATATTTTATTAAACAATTTTTCCTTACATTTAGAATGGGATATAGTTGAATCATCTCTCATCTTGCTATCACTATATTCTACTCATAACATTTTTAAAATACTCTCTTGTATTGATGATCTCCCTAATTTAATTACATTAAGTATATTAAGTAAACATATTGATTTCTCCCATGAGAAAACAATGTAACTTTATTGTTACAAGAACTGAATTTCTAGAATGTAGATTTACAGTACTTGTTCTACTTCTTTAAAAAAATCATATATTTCTCTGTATGGGAGAGTGCTTTGCATTTCACCAATATTGTTAGGAAAACAAGATGTCCACAAGATAGTGTGCAAATAACTCATTAAAATTGTTATTTCTAGATGTATAAGAAACTATAGCCCTGGTGTGTATCCCATCACTGTCAAAAGAAAGAAAAAAATGCTGTTTTTTTCCTGTCCCTGAATCCGAATCTCCATGCTAAAAACCATCACAGGCTACTCTAAAGAACCATTCTCAGATGCAGGGCTATCTGATTTCATCTTTTTTTGCGGATTCTGTAAGTTCTTTCCAGGAGGAGAGGATTTCCTGTTGTACTTTCTACAATGTTAATTCCAGCATCTGGATTTGCTAGAAGCAGTAACAGAAAGATGTCCCTTGTTAAATTGTTGACAGTAAAACTAAACATTTTCTTTATAAAGTCAGTAAAGATTTTCGCAGTACTTGCCAGCTACAGTGGTCCAGTCAGAATTTAAAGATTATCACAACTGACAACCACTAAATAAGTGTAGAAAATGCATATAACTATGCAATAAAGGGATGCTCTGATGATTCAGAATTTTGATCTACGTATTCTAAAATTTAAGTCTTAGAATGCTGCTATAATATTAATGTTAGTAAATAGCATGGAATGAGGTGTAAAGAGAAAAAGCACTAAAGCAAAATAATTAGAAAATCAAATAAAACTAAAAAGCATGGCTTGTATGTGGGCACAACTATTCACCTATATTTCTGCTGGGGAAATTAAAATTATCCAATGAATTTTAACAACTTGTAGGGTTCTTCTTTGCCCTTTGAGTATGTTTATTTTTGCTAGTCCTGAAATTACAAAATTAATTTTAAGCTGAAAAATTTGAGCATCACATTGATATCATTCAGAAGTACTTCTAGTGTGTTCAGTCTACCAACATTGTTTGCAAACATATCAAGATTAATCGGTCACAAATCTGCTATCTTTTTCTAAAATTAAGGAAAGCATTTTGGATGCAAGGACAGCTTGTCAGACTCCAGACTGCAACAGATACAGAGGATGTTAAGCCTCAGTGTAGAAGGATGAAAACACTACTTCATTTCTTTTCATAATGTTGGTTTTTTTTTCTTTTTGTTCTCCTTCCTAACTAGCAGTGGCAGTTACTTACATGCAAAATATTTTTCATTCAAACATAAGATTTAGCATCTGTTAGGTTAAACGCTGCAATGTGTAGTTATTTTTCAGAATATTATAATACCACTGATACAGTATGATATAAAGCAATGCTTATCATTTTTCAGTACTTTAAAAACTAAGTTATTTTAGCAATACTTTGAAGACCTAGAAGTATTATTTGTTTATGAACAGGGATTTGACTGTTTGTTTATTTGTTTATTTGCTTGTATATGTCAGCCCTTATCTCTTTTTTGTGCTGGAATGGGATTGGTTTAGGTGTCAGAGAAATTATTTAAGAATTCAGCTTACCATTTCTTAGCAAAATAGAGCCCCACTCACTATCCTATGGTTTTGTTGTCTCTACAGTGCTGGCAGGAGTAAAATTCAATAAGCTAAAAAGATTAATTGGAGTTATCATGGGGAGCAAGTATTCTACATATGACCATATCTGAACAATCTCTCTTTAAAACCCACACTTCTTACGGCAGATGTTGTTTGCTCAACTTTGAGAATAAAAGTGGTATTTTCAGGAGCCATAAATGCCAACCATAAGCACTGTGTAAAAGCTGTTTAGAATTTTCAAAATAAATCTCTAAATTCTCTACATTTAAATACAATTTTTAAAAAGTTTTCAGTATTTTTTCCTAAATATTCTAGACATAGAAATTTAAATTCTTAAAAATTTGCTTTATGAAAGATTAAGAGTAGTTAAATGCATGGTCTTGGTTTTAAGATTTCCATAATGGGATGTAGTTTTTACACAGTGTTACAGAAGACACTTTAGGCTCCATACTTCTTTCTAACATGCATATTTTATATTTATTTTGGTACAGCTCTCCTTAAAATCCTAAAATGTTAATGTAATGCCAATGCATTACATGCATAACTCTTTTATAATTAAAGATCAAGGCTAACAGAAGCATCTAGGTATGATCTTCTTTTATTTGCTTGTCTTCCTAAAAAGCAAAACAAGCAAGCCAAGATTTTCATTATTAATATGGTTTTAAGTGTAGCAACAGATATATAATTTGTTGAAATGCCTCTCAGTCAAATGCAGTATGTTTCCTTTATTCTTCAGAGAAGGAGGACACTTGTAAACTCATTCAATTGCTTTATCTGTAAACACCACTGGGACCCCGTTTTAGCCTTACATTCATGAGGAGCACGTCTGCCTTTCTCAAATGAAGAGTTAGACACTTAAAATGACAATTTCACTTACTGTAAATTACACTACATATGTAGCTTGTCTGTCTGAAAATCATTTGCCTTCTTGACTACCAGAAAGGGTATGTTGCATATTGAAAATATGAGAAGAAAGGATAATTGAAGAAACTTGACCTCTCTAGTTGCATTACTCATATCCTCCTCTTTCAAGATAAAATGTACAAAAAGGCAAATGTATATACTTGAATTTTTCTCCATTTTTTTCTATATGTTTCTGATTTACTTATTCTACTAGTTGTTCATTCATCCTTCATCATTCCTTCGTTAGTTATTAGTTATTAGAATTCATTAGTCCTGAGATCTACATACTAAACCTGGGAAGGTAATTATGAAAATTGCCCATGCAAATTGGGTAAAGGCACACATAAATTACCAGTTAGAGACTTAGCTAGTAGTCTGCTTGCATATTTACCCGAATTGCATTCATAATTGCAGCAATTATGCGAACAGTCATGGATGCAGTTTTGCACACACAGCAATTACATTTTAAAATTTCTTCATGAAGTGACTAAAATCATTACTTTGCTGAGAAAAGTATGAGAAGATAAGGTAGTTACAAAACTCATGATTACTGGTAGAGGATGACCCTATTTTAGGTTATTGATGAAACTTAAAAGATCTGTACTGACACCACCGGTTGAATGGTAGACTGGTGTGAATAGCCCAGCTCACATGAAGGCAGCCAGTGGCATGAGAACAAGACAAAAGACTGCAGGTACACCTTTGTGTTACTTGGGATGTTCCTCTGTCATGTCATTTTAAGATTATGTGAATGCTAAGCTTTCAAATTGTTAACTATTCTCTTCCATAGCATGTGAGTACTTGCCTGGTCAGAGAGGCTTCCAGGGTTACCTTCTGGCACATAGATCCCATCTCATATTTGAGTTCATTTTATCCAATTACACTAATCTGGATTGGACCTGTTAATTTTTTGAAAATTAGAACAAAAGCCTATGTCAACAAATCTGATTTATGGGCAGCAGAAGAATTTGGGGATTTCAGAACAAGCTTGGTGTGCTCACAAGCCTGGGAAATGCAAGAAGCTCTGTTTTGTGCTATATGAATGTTATCAGCTATTATCATGTTTCATTCCAGGTAACAATAGGTTAAATGGTCCAAATGGAAGTTAGAAATGTGACTATAGACCATCATCTAAAAAGAAAAGGAAAGGTGAAATGCATCCTAAAGGCCTTCAGATTTTCTATAAAATGAAGCAGCTATTAATCCAGACTAAAGCATTTCAACACTTTGATGAGCTTGTGAGGCTACACTGAGAAAACACCCGGCCATATCTTTGAAATGTTGTCATCTCTGTGGACAACACCACTCTGAACACAAAGTGGTTACAGCCTTCTCTAGCTTGAGGAATTCTTTCTAAAGTCCAGCTTTTTAGGATCTAGGTAATCTGTCATGTTATCATTGTGTCCATCACTTTCTTCACCACGAAGTCATCATTTCCAAAGCTTGAAAGTTCTCGTATTTCAGGATGGCGTTTTTAATGTCCTGAGCTCATGTTCTGTAAATTTCTTTATTCACTATTTTCTCCCTTGCAGACAGCAATTTATTCCTCCCTAATTTTCACTATGAAATCTTTCTGTATTGTAGTTGGTTTCATACAAAACAGGTGCTCTTCTTTGATTTTTCCTATTGCCTGGGTTAGGATATGCAGAACAAGTTTTATATCACAACACATTCTTAACAAACACTCCGCTGCGCTTCCTTGGCATTCAGGAATGGAGTTAAATCACTGTATCAAATATTGCTTTCCCAGGTTTTGGTGGCTACTCAGCAACCAGTTGAAAGTACAAATTTGTAACATGAAGGAAAAAAAAGGAGTTTTCTCAGCCAAACCAAGGTTTTTGCTTTATTCAAAAGATTAATGGGACAATAAGAGCTTCATAATCAAAAGGAATAGACTGAAAAATGTATTTAAAAAGAAATAAGTTGTGATTGCGCAAAGTATTCCTTTTCAAGAAGTTATGGGTTTTGCTTTTTTCTCTAAAGTTGTTTTGGTAAATTGATCAGGCTTTATTAAGTAAGACATCCACATTTAGAAATATAAAACCAGCAAATAAAGATATATTCTTAATTAAAAATATGGTTCCCTGGATTATCTTCAGTCACATGCCAATATAATGGACATTAAGCAAAATAAATTTCTAATTTTCAGCTTTTGAGACTGCTGAATATCTGTTCATTTTCTACATAGTTGAAAATAAAATAATTTAGATTTTTCCTGCTTCCAAATTATAATATTGGACTTGGCAAGATGCAGATGGATAATTACACTGGAGATGTTAAATAGGTTTTAGGGACAAAATTGTAAATAATACAATACAGAAGAATGATGGACTTATTAGCATATCATTAAATTGCTTTTTCCCTGAGAGCCAAGCATATTTTTCATAGCTTACAAAAAGTGTCTTGCCCAGCAGTAACGCATGTGCTTAACATTTGCCAAACCCACAATATTTGACAATGGCATTAAATTCATATTGCAGAGGAAATTATGACAATACAATTACAAATATCAGGAAGTTTATCACTTGATAACAAGATCATATGCATATCATCATATGACATATGCGTGACATACGATCATGACATATGCATGAAAAACAATCTTTTCTGAGTTAAACATTTTGCAGTCCCTTTGTTTCAACTTCCATTAGTTCTGTCACTCATGCTGAGAATTTACAGGGCTGCAACATAGGAGAAATATTTGTTAAAAGATTCTTTCAGTAATGTAATTTAGACCATTCAACTAATTTTTATTAGTCTAAATTACTTTTCTTAAAGATTTTGTACTCAATGAAAAGTAGATTCATGTGGGATATGGTGTGGTTTTTCAGAGATACTGAAAATATCTTTCTCAAGGAAAATTAACTTAGTCCAGAAACACCATGCAAACTGTTTGCAAAAACAAAACCTGGGTGACTGTGGATTTTAGGTGATTGATGAATAATATGCACTCATAGTTCTGTGCAGCTTAGTACCAGGGTGGCAGGGAGTTACAGGAAGGTTCCTCTGGTGTCATGCAACTACTGCATATGGGAATGCAAGAGCGAGCACAGCACCACAGACCCTATCCAAGACTGAAATGGCTGGCAAAACAGTTTGCTTAGACAGAGGTGGAATTATCAATGGGCATTCGGGGCACTGACCTGACTCTTTCTTTAGCCAGCCATGCCTAAAGTTACTCACATTTAGACTTTGCTTAATGATTAATTCTGTAGGAGGTTTTGTTACATTCACAATGCCTTTTGTAAGTCACAGCCCTAGACAGGACTCTATGGCTCCAGGAAATAATTTCAAGATGTTCCACATCACCGTGCCCGAGAGGAAGAATATAGAACGTGGCAGACTAGATGTGCCTGTGTGACTTTGAGTTCAAAAATCCAGCTTCATATCCCATTGGAGTGGAAACAAGATCCATGAAATGTTTGTGCAGAACAGCAGGAATTCTCATAAACTTAATGATGGGGGTAGTGAGAGGACTAGAGTACATAGAAGACTCTGGTTTTAGTCCTTTCTCTGCCTTCTGTGTGACAGAAATTTTCATTGGAGGTTCCTTCTGCCCTATATTTCTGTTCAGTGCCTAAGCAGAAGGATGACACTGAAAATATAGCCATTCCTCCCTTGCAAAAACTTTTTCAGAGAAGTACCAAACTTAGATTAAATCTCACTGACAGTATTTCAAAAATTCCTTGTTCTAGTTGATGTGATGCTCCTTCAGGAAGGAATTGGCATTTCTTGTGACTGAGATGAGAGACCAGTTTAGATAATTTAGGGTTTTCCTGTAGAGATAGGAAACACAAGACACCCCAGTATTGTACCAACCTTTCAGCTGTCACAGCTGGTTTAGTGTGATTTTCTAACCAGAAGGAATTTTTTTTACTCTTCCCACATGGACATCACTATACATTGCTATACATTACCTGAGATGCACCCAATACAAATTCCTTTACTTGGTGATAGGGAGGGTTGGGTGGTGTGGTCAAGGTACCTTTGTGTGTTAAAGCAGATGCAGCAAACACCATGTGACAGGTAATAGTCACACTGCCCAACTCACTGCAGGAACAGAGTTTGTCACTGCTGTGCTGAACACCATAGAAAAAAACCCAGAACAAAACAGAACAGAATAGAATGGGACACAATAGAGCAGAAGCCAACGAAGGTTACAGCAACCTCACATTGGTGACTCTGTTGTTGTTGATCAGTCACAGGAGCAATGCATTGCAAAGGCAACAGTAGCTGCCTGCATCCCCTTTTCTCTCCTGCCCTACACCAAGCACGCTGTTAACATTATTTCCAAAGATCTAGTTTGTATTCCTGGAATTAATCATTTAATGTCCTCTGGATGCCTCTATTTTTATTGTGTAAAAGAAGGGGAGACAATGTTGTGTCTCTCAGGCATCTTTCTGACTTCATTTCTTTTGATGAAAGGCTATTGATTCAGGTGTGTTTGAGTGAATCTGTGAATATACTGCTTACTCAGGAGTTCTTTAGCATCACTAAAATAAATATGAAATGCATGACTGTTTTCCTTATGCAAATAACTGCTGAAATAGAAAATTGTTCTTTTGTCATTTGGAAAAATAACACCAGAAAAACAAACAAGCCAACAAAACCAGTTTAGTGATAATACTGTTATCAGGAGTTGTGTGGTAGAATATTTGCCTTGTACCTCTAGATTCCATTTGTCTGCTGCCAACCTATACCTGCTGTTAAGCATTAGACACTTTAAAAAAGAGAAAAAGATAACACAAATTATTCACCATTAATTCTTTAAAATGAGTCACTATTAAAAGCTTAATTGTTTGCTGAGAGGGTCCAAATTAGTGGACTTTGCAAGATCAAACAAAATTGAAGATATTTGTCCAAATTAAAATAGAAACATGCATCCAGAATATACCAAATGAACATGGATGCTCCTGTAATAATAATTTTATTATCTTCAGTTTCCAGGCCAGACTTTTAATTATGACCCTTTATATCAGTGAAAACCATGTACTCAGGATTAAAAACCTATTTCTTTAACTAGTCTAGTTAAAGACTGTGGTTTGATATATTCTATGCTACAACTTTTATAAAAACCAGAGAACACTTCTAATAACACTTTTCTAATTTCATGGTTCAGTGCACAGTCAGTAAAGATTTAAATAATTCAGAAAGAAAGCCTATTCTGTTTCTTTATTAGAAGTTTGAGTCTGGCAAATTCTTTGACATTTAATAGGTTTTTAACCCTTTTAATAACTTCTTATAATGAAATTTATTGGAAGTTGTTTTAAATAAAGGGTTATTATATTAGAGTGAATAGCAGTCGGTAGTTTTTTATGATTAGTTTTGAGACCTTGGCCCTGTGTGGCTCAAAGGATATTAAAACATAAAGTAGAAAAGAATGTTAATAGTCACCAAATTAACTGTGTACCAAGAAATATAGAAACTGTGTATGACTGCATTTTTGTCATTATGTGATCATACTATGAAATTTTGCAGTCAAATTTTGAGTATATAATAGCTTTAAAGGGGCTTAAGATCACTTACAGATTCAGTACTATATAAACCAGCCTGTTTAATTTTTAACAGAATGATTTTGAAAAGATTAGTGTAGTAGATTTAATAGGAGTGGGGGTTTTATTATTTTTAGTTTAAGGTTCTCTTTACATGTGAGGTTTCTGCTGTTTAATTTTAAGACTGTTTTCCTAATCAACAGAAATTTTGAATGATTCTTTCAATTTATTCTAAAAATGCAGTGGGTGTAGTATATAAAATACTCCTGTGTATAGCACTAGAATATTCCCCAAATACCCACTTACTTTAAAACTTAGTCTTTCATTATACAGTTAGCTGATACAGAAGAGAATTATAAAAATGAGATGATGAAAACACACCTCCCTCCCTCTGTTAGGTGGTACTTTCAGTTATTACTTTTAATGTGTTTTGAATGGTTCTCTGAGGTCATTTCACAGGAACCTCGACTCTCATAAAAAATTTTTTTCTTCATCACTTATTCACTTATAGTTGTGCTAAAACAAGACTTGGCTGGAAATATGATTTCTTCTTTAACTTAATGGAAGCAAAGACCTGATAAATTGTGAACCTTTGGGTTTGATCTCTCTTTGTTCATGACAGGACATACATACCACATACCAGTTTTAGTCACTCTAATCAGTAAACTCAAACTTCCTGTCAGATTTCAAACCTCCAAATATTTGGGTTACTTTTTTGTTGTTCTCTGGTGTATAAATACAGATGTTCAAGTTATCTCAAGTTTTAAGCTCTCTCGTGAAAGAGCATTGCCACAGTAGAAAACAACAGATGAAACTGCATCATTTGCTTTTGATTCCCTTGCCATTAATTTAGGATCCTGACCATCAACGTGCCTTGAACAGCCACAAGGTACCACTACTTCCTCACCTGGATGAACTGAATGAATGGTGTCTAAAATTAAAATTCTGTGGTTTTAGACACTCTTCTAAGTTTGAATGTATGGTTATACAGAACTATAGAACATCCTGTGTTGAAAGGGACCCACAAGGATCATTTAGTCCAAGTCCTTGTCCTGCATGAAATATCCCCAAGAGCCATACCATGTGCCTAAGAGCATTGTCCAAAGACTTTTTGACCTCTGTCAGGCTTGGTGCTTTGACCACTTCCCTGGGGAGCCTGTTCATCATTTGTATGATGACTTTTCTTGCATTTAGTAGCATTAAAAAAAAAAAAAAAAAAGTCTTCTTTTGGTTTATCAATTGTCTTGATCCTAAATTGTATCATTTCCCAAATACAATCCCTTCTCAGTATGCCTGTTCTCACAAACTTGGATGGCAATTGTAATGTTATCTTTTTTCTCTTTTGAAACCTTCACTTAAAGAATCAAGTGATTATGTAGGAATTACTTTTTTGCCTCTCTTTTTTAATGAGCATCTCTGTGTCACTGGAAAACATCTTGCAGATGTGCACTAGCTTATGGTAGAATACAATTAAAATGTCTGAAATAAAAGCAGTAACATTTCTAAACACATTTCACAGCTTTTCAGGGGGTTGGCACAACCAAGGCTAATACTGCATTTAATGTAGTGTTATTTGGGTACAGAGAAACATTCAGATTTAATACAGCAGAAGGTTTCTGGGAATATAAATGAGAACACTACTATTAACAGAGACCCTCTCTGCCTACCAAAGAAAAGTCCAAGACACCTGATGACTTAGGTGGGTCATGCCAGTGAAGAAAGAAGGACACTGTGGTTATCTTCATAGATAACACTTAAGATCCCCTGGGGTTTTCTCCTATTTTTTTTTTAATTAGTTGAATGAACAATAGCTTCGTATAGTCTGAAAAATTGTTACTCTCTGATTTACCTTGACCACTCAGACAAGAAGCAAAGAACTGTCAGCTCCTTCTGCAGTGCCCATCAAAAATATTCACAAGAGCATTCAACTTGCAGAAAAATATGCAAAAGTCATTTAAAGAACTGATGGTGGTAACAGTAATAATGTCTGTAATTCCTTGATATGAATTTTCTCAGAGTAGTGAGATGTATGAACTTTACCTACTTCAGTGAGTAAGCCCTGTGTATTTCTCCTTATGTTTTAATGTTTTCATCTCAAGTGAATTATCCCTAGTGTTTCTTGCATGTACATAGACCTGTTGTATTTACTTTGATATGTTAAAGCAACCTGTCTTTATTCTTTCATTTAGTGATAACATCTATTATAAATGAATCTAAATAGGGAGGGACAATTGGGACTTCTGCAGCTTTTCAGAGAGATGTTGCCTCATAGTTATTAATTATAGCTAGAAAAATAACGTGAATTATTTTGCTAACAGCACATTCCCCTTGAAACGGCCTGTGTGATGCTTCTCAGAAAAAAAATTATTTACTTCCTAAAGCTACATTCTGGGACATTATGAGTTCTGCAATTTGACTCTTTCTGCATGTATTAACCAGTTTGTATCAAAAGGTTGATAATTCATTTTGGAGTTTTTTATTGCTATGTGCTGCCTTGTGTGAGAGATGAAGGATTCTATCTGAATGCTGTGCCAGATGAAAATATCTCTGTTTTGTAAACTTCAGAGCAGTCTTTCAAGAAATATGAAGGTTATTGGATATAGTCCAGAGAATAGCAGAAAGAATGATAAGAGGTGTAGAAACCACAGCATACGAACAGTCTTTCAATCTTCAGGTTTAGTTGTTTAGTCTAAAGAAGAAAAAACTGAAAGAAAATTCATAATAGCCTTCTAGTGTGTGCAACTTTTCTGTAAAGGAGAAAAACATTCCTCATGTCCACTGGGAGCAAAGCAAAAAGTAGTAGGTCTAAATTACAACAAAGGAGATTTAGGTGAGACATTATGGAACAAAGCCCTTTCCAGTGTAAGGATAGTTAAGCACAAGAATTGCCTAGGGAGGTTATGAAGAGGTTAGACAAACATATGTCAGAAATGATTTAGGTATAGCTAATCCTGCTGTGAGATAATGTTGGACTGAATAACCTTTTGAGGTCCCTTCTAGCACTATTTTTTGTGATTCTGTGATTAGGATACTGTACTCACATCATCCTGCCATGAGGTGTTTCCTTACAGGGATGATATCACTGTATTCTGAACTGTATGCTTTGCTTTGTTTTCACTGTAAGCTGATGGGATGAACAATAGTCTGATGTTTAAAGCTCTTTAACCTTATTCTTAGTACCTCAGGAGCTTTCAGCAAGGCATTAGGAGCTCATCTTCAACCAGACAGCCCTGTTCTGGTTTTGCACTACCCATGTGTCTACAAGGGGCTTTAGTACATACCTTAGATTTAGGGACCTGTACTATCTTTTAACTTGCAGTCAAACACTTATATGGCTAAATGCTCAGTTTCTGCTTATAAGCAAAATGCAAACAGAAAAAAAAAATAGCCATGAAAAGAAATGTATCATAGCTTCCCCATTAGTAAAACCAAAGTAAAATCAGGCATGTTCTAAAGCTGAATGTAACTCAAGTTGTGAAACATCCTAGAACTGACAGATGGAGAATGATATAAAAGTGCCAGATATTATCATCATTACCTCATCACAGAGACAGTTGAAGATGTCAGTTTAAGACTGTCCTTATCCTCTGTAACACTCAAAACTCTTTAACTTTGTTCTTCCATTTGGCATTCTGCCATTCGTCAGGATTTCGGTTCAGCTTTGCATTCGGCAGGAGTGTGTTCGCAATATTGCCTCTGCATACTGAACATGGCTCCAGCACAGCCACACAGTGGTGGGCTTTGTAAAACTCCATCTGGAGGAGCAAGGAATATGAGGTTTCAGATTCTGAAGTAGTTTAGAAGAAATTGGTCATACATTTTGACAGAGTGTGTGTCTGATTAGTGTTACTCTTCTGCAGAGATGAGGTTGTCATCTGTGACAGGGACATACCATTATGCCATAGCAGTGACCCAAGTGTATAATTTTCATGGATGAGTGTGTTCTTGAACCTACAGAGGAGGTGGAACCGTTCTTGGTTTTGTTCATCTCTTAGGAACATGAAAGCTCATGTTTTCCACAGTGTGATCTCACAACTTTTTACATTTATGTGATTAGTTGCCCATTCTTACTGAAGGAATTAGCAGTTTCCATTTTCTTATACAATCCCACTTTTTCACCAGGTAGAGGCAAGATGGGGCAATGCAGGCTCTGCAGTGCATGGTGAAGAGGTGAGCCAGGAGCCTCATCAGCAGATGTGAATCACGTCTGTGGATCCTGAGTGCCACAGCTCTGTGAGATGGACTTAGACTGGCTTGTTCTCTGCAGGCAGGTTCCGTAGGTGAGGGTTTCTGGCTTAGCATCTGAAAGAGAAAATGTACCGTTAAACAAGCTTATTTGCTGCTTACACCTGGTTTTCTGAAGCTAGCCTGGTATTCCTCTGATTTTAAAATTCAGGAGAGAAGCTGAATTCATGTGAAAAATACTGGCGTTTTTACTCCACCACTTCATTTGCAGTCCTCAGAATTTCCCTAGTGAAGGGTTCTCTTGCAAATATATATACACATGAATTTTGTATGGGGATACATTGAGTACTGTTCAGTTGTTATATTATCTAGAAACACAGCCTATGTTCAGTACTGGAGCTAAAACTGTACTGCAGACTGTTGTTTAAAAATATGTTTTTTGAAGAAGGCAAACACAGAATGTTCTGTATTATCTATCTGATATTTGAAGCTTTTAAAGGAGAGATCTTTTTGAATAATAGAAAAATCAGAGAATCACAGAATGGGTCAAGTTGGAAGGGACCATAGTGTGTCATCTGGTCCAGGCTTCCTGCTAAGGCAGGGTCATCCCGGAGTACCTGGCACAGGATTCCATCCAGTTGGTTCTTGGTTCTCCCATGAGGGAGACTCCACAACCTCTCTGGGCAATCTGTTCCAGTGCACAGTCACCCACTCCCTCACACAATAAAAAAGTTCTTCCACATGTTCAGGTAGAGCTTCCTGTGCATCAGTTAAAGCAATTGTATCATATTTTATTTGAGGGAAAGTAATTTAAATGGTAGGCCCTGCTCTGCTTTTAGAGATAGATAATTTTGAACTTCATTCAAAATTAGTTAGGAGTTTCATGTAGTGGTTGTTGCATTTCTGAAGTACATGAAATCATTAGGATGCCTACTCTTCCTAAAAAGCAGTCAAGCCTTTCCAGCCTTTCCTAGAAGGGTTTATTCTGCACCACAATATGCTGCCCCATGAAAACCCGAGGGCTGAGCCCCTGCAGGGTGAAGGGTGCCTGGGGAGGGGACACACCCACGCTGAGTGCTGCAGACAGGCTGAAGGGTGGGCTTTGCCTCCCTCTGCCCCGCACATCAGGGACTTTGTGGGTTCTCATGCCCTTACTGTTTGCCCCATGCTGGCCAAGGGAACCTGGAGATCCTCCAGTGCTGCTCCACTGTCCCCAGCTGCTGCCCAGCTCAACAGCTGGAGCGAGAGCTAAGTGTCTGAGCAGCAGTTACGGCTTCATGGGCACCACTGTCCTGATACCGGCTGTCTGCTGGACGCAGAGATAATGATAGCTTTCAAGGCTAATATGCTTGGCAAGGAGGGAGCTGATACTGGAGGGAAAGGACCAAGAAATCAGTAGTAATTTAAAAATATAAATGTCTACCAGGATTCAAATTTCAGCCTTCAATTGATTTCATCCACTGTGCTCTCTGTGCTCATCTCCTCTGGTGCTTTAGTAGTCATTAAATGAACTTGGAAAACAAGTTTGTATCGATAAGTCTTTTTTACCAAAAGCTATTAATTTCTAAAATAACATAAATACAGGTATAATTGTGATGTCACATTGTCAGAAGCCAATTCAAATGCCTTTCAGAGACATAAGTACATGTAAAGTGGTAAGTATGCCATAACTAATGGTATTATTGGCTTGATTTACTGCCATCCAGTCACCTTTATGAAAATCAATCCCCAAGCTCATAAAATAAAATATCTCCCAAAAATTGATGCATTCTTACACTGTAAATAATAAGAGAAAGGGTGAAGGGTTTATCTTTACTTTTTCCTATGTGTTACTGGTTCAAAGGTTGAAAGGTATTGTACAGATTTCTGTGATATGTGGGAGTGTGTACATGAGCAAGAGATACATTATAGAAGTCATGACCTATAAAAATATTTTAAAAAATAATAGAGTGATCTTTAGACAATTCAGATGACATGTCTAACAAAGACTGTCAGTAGAATAAATGTGGCTATATTAATATATTGAACAATGTATATATTGAAAATATATTGTTAATATATAACACGTCCTTGTCATAATGGAACTTACACAATGGTAGCTTCTGTTGGATTCTACTTTATACATACACACATGTTTGTCTGATGCACAGAAAGACAAGCGTATCTATTTCATTTCAGCTATGAATTGATACTTCCATTTTAAATCACCCACAGAACATCTTAGCTTAAATCTGAGCTTCTTTCTGATACTCTTTGCTATTTGTCATGTTTCTGTATGAGTATACTGAAAAGAGGTTACAGGCAATCTGCTGAGGTCTATGTGTATGGTGCATTTGACCTCTGGACAAGAAAGGAGCTTCATCCTCCAGTGCTTTTAATTCTTATCCTTGCAGAAGCTGAATCTGTTGCTTGCATTCAAATAGTATGTCTCGTTAATGCTAAGAAGCAGTGACCCACATAGCACAATGTGTGATTCATTTGTCAATCCTGCGATTTCTGAGCTTTCCATTCATATATGTCTTAGCAGAAAATCGACTCAGAAGTCATTTAATCAGTCCATCAATGCATCCTTCTTGTCAATGGTCTGAATTCTGAAAAGTCCAGTTTCTCATTGGGCAGCACCAGGTAAAATAGATTTGGACCTAATACTAGATATTCAGACTCTGAAAATTCCCTGCAGCTCCCAAATCACAACTCAAAACCACCAAAATTCTTAGTTTAAAAAGCAGGATCTGGAAATTATCTTGAATTTTGAGGATGTTCATGTTCTGGTCTAGGTCTGAACTTCAGAGTGTAAAGCTGTCCCTGTTTGTTAGCATTTCAGAAATACTCTACACACAGTTACAGAAAGCAGTGCCCTTTTGTTCCCCCCCTGAAAAAAACTGAGCTTTTTTTTGCCATTTCCAAGGGCTGAGGCTAGAGCCTGAATTCTTTATAACAGTCAGTGTTATGAAAATGTCAATCATATCCTTACTCTGTTTATTTTCAGTATTTACATGTTTATTTAATTAATTGCCATTTCCTTTAAGCCTTACATAGCCAATCAGGCCAACCGAGGTCTAAAGGAACAGTACACTTTATTAGTGATATGCTTAATACAGTTTTTTTCCTCTTGTAGATGCAAGATTTACGGAATACAGAAGGAACCCAGTATAGTTCCCATCCTCAGATGGCAACCATGAGGCCAAGGGTTCAACCTGCAGATATTAGGCAGCCAGGAATGATGCAGCACGGGCAGCTGACTACTATTAACCAGTCCCAGCTCAGTGCACAGCTTGGTTTGAATATGGGTGGAAGCAGTGTTCCTCACAACTCGCCCTCTCCACCTGGAAGCAAATCTGCAACTCCTTCACCATCCAGTTCAGTCCATGAAGATGAAGGAGAAGATAGCTCTAAGGTAGGCTTAGATGCTAGGATTACTATGTAAATGGTGGATATTTTTAGGACCTGCTAAATGAATGATATGGCCACAGTTATTAAGGTGATACTTTATACATGATTGGTGGTTCACTGAAGTGAATAAAGAGTTATGAATACAGAATTTACAATATCCAGACAATTCTTCAGGCAGCTTGAGTAAATTGCATCATTCCTCTTTGTGAGAGCAAACTGGAATACTGTTGAACACTGAAAGGATAGACATTCCTTTAGGACTTTAATATAAGGGTTGAGTTTTCTCACTTGCATAGCAGGGATGTTTGTTCCCAGTTAAAGATCAAGTTACTGCTATAAAAAGTATGAACAGTCTGTGCAATATGCTAGTCTTTGCTACTTGGTCACAGGATGAGTAAACAGAACATCATAGCAACCAGAACAGAAAGATCCTATGAACTTTAAAAACCTTACCTTAAAAATCTGGAAGACCCTGTATGCATTCATACTTTTGAGAGGTGCTGACACTTCATCATGACATGTTTAAGCTTCATTTTCATTTCAGTGCAGGAATGAAGTGATAAGAGAAATTTACATAATAAATTTCTTTAAAGGATAAATGTCAATCCACATAGCAGGTTTTGCAAGCAAAAATCTCCCAAATCTCCAAAAATCCTGAAAACCTCCCAGAAATACACAAGTCTATTATCTTCATTTTTCAGACAGAAAAGCTGAGACATGGGAAGATTGGGACTTTGTACTAAGTCATCCCTTAAACCAGGAGTATAACATGTTGAAACTGGGAACCTCCTTAGCTCTGTTTTTGTGGTCACTAGAAAAAAAACAGTCCTGTTAGAGCACTCCTGCGGTGCAGTGTGTGCCACAGACATGAATGGTGGGGAAAAGTTTCAGACTTGCAGAGAATGTGAAGAAAGCATATTGTGAGTCACTGAGGAGGTATAATCCCGTCAAGAAATGTGAGTCTGATTTGCTTTAACATTATATTGTTTTTCATGCCTCAAGCTATAAAATAATCATGTAATTGGAGACATATGTTTTACTACATTTTGAATAAATTCTGATTCAAAAGTTTTATTTCAGGACATTCCCCTGACTTCACAAACTTTAGGTTTTAAAAATTACTGAATAATTCATACATTTTAAATGAGTACTTCCTTACTGAGAGAGACTTTAGAATACAGCTATGTAAAAATAATTCCAGGCAGCCTTTACTTTTCAGAATAATTTATTTGCTGCTCCTGATGCATTGCTAATATTTTTACATTTCTGGGAGTGTGCAAAATGCTCTAAATTTCTGGAGAAAATATCCATTCAAATAATTCGGATTTTCTTTCTATTTCTATCAAGTATTTCAATTATTTAACCTATATATTTCACATACTTTTTCACTGTAACACTTTGTGCTAACAAAAGTGTAGGGTTGTAGTTTAAAGCAAGCAGTAGTTATCTGAAGTTAATGTTTTTAATAGAGAAATACAAAACACTGCAGACTAAGTAAAATTGGTATTTTCTTCATGAAAACCAGTTTATATAGCGTTCAACTTTTAATAAGGATGTTATTTTGGAAAAGTCTCTTTAAAATTCTTTCATGCTCAGTCTAAACAGAAGAAGATGACAAATGGCACAATGCATGACACAAAATTAAATCCAGTATGCTAAAGTAGATATATTACCTTAAAACTATGTTTAAAATTTCCTTGCTAAGAGAAAAATTTAAAAGGATATTACATTTGGTTAATATTGACTGTGGGCTTAAAGTCTTCTCCATCAAGTATGGTTTAAGCAGCAAGCTTGATGAGGAACAGATGATGTTATGCATGTCTTCTGTGGGATTTCTTAGGGCTTCTTAGGTGAAAACACCTGAGGCTGGCCACCAGTGGAGACAGGCCATGGGCTGGCACACCTGATCCCATGCAAGGGTTCTGTAGTTCCCTCGTAAAAGACAAGAGGGGTTGAATAATCAGCCTGAGGAGTTGTCTTGTTGTACTTCAAGATTTAAAGCTCTCCACTGTGTATCTTTTTGTTACATTGCTCTTTCTGGAAGCAGCCGGTGAGTGGATAAGAATACTCAAAATAAACCAGTTTGATGTGGAGATCTTTCTCCCCAGATACAACAGTATCACATTTTATGAGAGTTTTTTTGGAGGGGCCTGTGAAAGTTCTCACTCCAGAAATCTTCTTCCAAGTGAAAGAAGGCACTGGATGGGGACAGGAACAGATAGACCGACTGTTCTGTCTCTTGTGAGAACATCTACCTTTTAACTGAATATAAACTTGTGAAATTTGGATTTTTCTTTTTGATTTATAAACTATTATGCAGATGTGTGGTATTAATTAATAGATCAGGGCCAGAGCTCATCAGCCAGTCCTTTGGTAGGAATGCACGTGCTGGAGTCGTGGGGTGGCTGTTGGATCTCACTTTGTGCAGTTAGAGATGTTTCTACCATGAGCACTGCATAAAAACCAACTCCCCCTGAACTCACTATGTCATTAATAGAAATAGTGACATTCTCCCTATTTAACCAGTGGGACAAGATGTTTGACTGTGTACCCACATTGATCAAAAAGACAAAGTACTTTTCCAAATGGAAAATCACCTCAGTATCAGATTACCTCTCTCAGATTATGCCAACTGAAATGTATGAAAGAGAAGCTACTGGTCTTTTCATAGCATATTTGGTAAACAGGTACCTAAAAAAATACCTATTTCTATCTAGACAAAAAACATACAGAAATCTCAATATCCTTTCTCATATTTATATGAATTTATAAAAAGAGCATCATGGAAGGTGTAAAAAAAAATACTTTGTGTACACATTTGGACTAAAAATATAATTGTTGCCCTATGAACCACTGATTTCCATGAATTAAGGAAATTACCATTTCAGCTCGATATATATATTCCAAATTCCAGTATTAAGCTTTACAAACTGATGTAATTGTTCATGTACTGAGCTTTGTGGATGTTCATTCTATGATAAATATTCAAATTGTTGTAAGCCTTATCCATCATACACAACTAATGGCAGCAGCTGCTAAATGTTATTTGGCAATACTCAGTCTCATAGAGACTCTTTCATATAAGCTGTTCAAACTTCAACTGTCCTATATTCCCTTACTCAAAGAAAGGGAAAGGAGCTGTGTTATAGAGGGCTCCATTTCCCTTCCTGCTATCACTCTAAAAGCAGGACAGCTGAGGTTGCTTGACCATGAGATCAGTGACAACTGTAGCATAGTTATAAGGTTGGATATACATTTCGAGAGCTGCTGAGACCATGGAGCTGTGAAATGTAGCCTCAGATTAGGGGTATTGTCTCTGCAAAGGGTGGACATCACTAAGGCTCCTTAATTCTTTTAAATCTCGTATGTGAGGGTATCATTAGAAGCAGAAAAAAATGGAGGACTTAAAAATTAGTAGTTGTAAGGAACTATAAAAACATTCTAAACAAAGTGGGCACTTAGCATATGCCTTTTTCTGACCACGTCAACATTAGAATATTACATTTGTGTAATTCTTGCCATTGTTCACACTGGTGAATCGTTAAACTTGTACTTCATTATTGCCAAGCATAATTTTGAGCTGCTGGAAGCAGTACTGGTTTGTAAATAAGTATTTCTTCATAGGTGGGTAACAGGGTCTTCTTCCATGTTCATTTGCATATCACTTATGAGAGAAATTCAAATAATGTATTTTAGAGGAAAGATAGCAAGAGGTCTGCAAGTAGAAAGAATTAAATAACAGAAACACAATTACTAAAGAACTGCTGCAGCATATTCTCCTTATGTGGCAGAGGTTTTACAATATTTACTTTATATGATAGGAGTTATAAGTGGAATTCTGTGTTGTCTGTTCAGCCTATTATGCAGATGGTGCTTGATTAAAATCTATTTTAAACTACAGCGATTACTGCAAGATAGTGTGCATAAAACAGCTCTCCTAGCTCCATTAAAGGCTTTGGTACTATTGCAGTTTATTTTAAATATGCTTATAGACATTTTCCAGGTTCTCAAGGGACATTTAGATATCAACGATGTGCCTTACTTGATAGTTTTAAATCCTACATAGATATTCTTGTGATCTATTACATGTGCAACACGGTTAATGTACACTTTTTTAAAGTGAAAGATTATTGCTTTCTTGTGATAAATAAGTTAAATACATCACCATAATTAAGCAATAAGCCATGACAGGAGGTGGATTACCATGAGCTAACTACACCTCCAGGGATTTTGAGGCACAAGTCTATGCCTAACAGAATATATATGGTTTTTATTTTATTTTCCATCTGTCTCTGCTTTGGTGGTTAGAAGTCTATGAAGCTGATAGACTGATGGGAGCATAAGGTAGGCCATCATCTCAGCCATTTGCAAAGTTATTAGTACTGGAATTCTGGTATTCTTTTTATTTTGTTATTTTCATATAAGACAAACTGAATTTCCCCTGTGAGTACTCTGTTTTTAACAGTGGGTTTTTGAAGTCTCTTGATCATTAAGGTTGTAGAATAAGTTTTTAGAGCTGTTCACAGAACAGCTTACCAGAAGGCATTTACACAAGTTTCTGTAGTATATCACCTAGTTTAAGGGTAGTTGAAATAATGTGGTATCCTTACATACAGAAAACTTTTAAATCACTTTGGTTCAAAAATAAACTGAAAGGAGAAAAATGTTAGTGAACCACATGGGTAAAATTTTAACTATAGAACTAATTATTTCAAAGTCTTTTTGCTCATGGAGTTCCAGTTACACTGGACTTCTGAAAAGTTTAGACTAATGTTTTCAAATTAGAGCCCTAGTTAATTATACTTTAACTGCTGGTTTTGTGTATCCTGTAGAATTAAAAAATAGCAAGAGACAAAAAGCTGGATAGCTTAATAAAGGGTTGTTTTTTCCATTCTGTTTTTCCATATTTTCCAAATGCTGACAGCAGGATGCATGTCTTATTAACTTTGTATTAAAGTTATAGCTTTAATAATGCTAACATAATGCTCAGAAAACAAGCAACTTCATTTTCAAGTTGTGGTCATCGCTTTGTTGCTGTTTTTACCAAGACATAGAGATTCAGACTGTTGACTGTAGTCACTTGGGTTCTGTTGGACACCACATATCGAGGCATATAGGAAAATTTAAAAGTTATTTTTCTCAAAGTGAGGATTTCCAGCCATTTTCCTCATGCAGTTCCAATGATTTGAACACCTGTATCCTCCTGTGCCACTTGATACGCATTATTAAAAAATAATAATAGAAGGAAGTGAAAGAAGTCATGCCTAGTAGATCCTTAGCCTAGAGCATACCATTTATGCTCTTGATCTTCTCTTCTCTTCTTTTAAAAAAGCTTATGATGCACACTGCTTTGGTCATGCCGACAAAAGAAAAAAGCCTTTGAACCCACTTGTAAGATCACACACCATTTCTACAGTTACAGTAAATTAAATGATCATATCAAGAAAAGCCATGGAGCTCCAATGTGTTAAAGAATCAGGTTATTGTCCCTTTATGTGCTTGTAAGTCACAGAATCCTAGAATAATTTAAGTTGGTAGAGACCTTTAAGGTCGTGGAGTCCAATTGTTAACCTCATACTTCCAAGCTCGCCACTGAACCATGTGCCCTGGAACCCACATCTAGACATCTTCTAGATGCCTCCAGGGAGAGTGACTCCACCACTTCCCTGGGCAGACTGCTCCAATGCTTGACAATCTTTTTGGTGAAGAATTTTTTCCTAACAGCCAATCTAAACTTCCCCAGGGGAAATTTGAGACCATTTCTTCTCATTCTATGGCTTGTAACTTGGGTCAAGAGACCAGCACTTACCTTCTTTCAAGCAGTTGTAGAGATGATAAAATCTCTCCTGAGCCTTCTTTTCTCCAAGCTAAACAACCTGTTTCCTCAGCTCTCCTCACAAGGCCTGAGCTCCAGACCCTTCACCAGCTTCACTAGGAGGATAGGGTGCTTTGGTGTTTCCACAAATCCTCATGTGCAGGGTTTTTTTCAGGTGGTGAATAAATAAGGCACATGAGCTTTCCTCCATACACTATTTCTCTTTCACTTCTTTCCTCAAACCATTTGCTTAAGCAGATATAAAAACTACTCAGCCAAATCCAGATAGGTCAAAACTGATCCTTTAAAGGGCACTAAACTGTCTATACTCATAAAGGTTTGTTTCTTCAGACTTTAATTAGAAAGTGTGTAGGGGAATGTCTGTAACTGGAATTGCTTGGTTCACAACCAGATTTTCTTCAAAGTCCCTGGAAGTCGTGCAACTGGCTGCAGAAGAAATTGATTTGAACAGTAGTCTGGGGTCATTCTGGGAAAGCATGAGAACAAGCAAAATGTAGAAATCACAGTGTTCCTGCTGTCTGCAGATGGTTCATGTTGTTGAACTGATACTCAGGCTATAGAGAAACTAATTTCACTTAAATTTTCTCATTATTTTATTGTTATAGCCACTAGCAATAAAACTTAGAAAAGGTGAAAAGATGACCAGAGATTATAGCAATTATATGAAAGAGAAATAGAAAGTATTAAGAGAAAAAATAGCATTATCTGAAATACTTATAGTGATTTTTATACATGTGACTAATGCAGATAGTGTCAACATTTGAATTATCGAAGATAACAAAAATTCCATTTCTGCATGCAAAATCCAGTTTTTGCATTACAGAGGCTATAACACTGGTCAGAGTGAATTAAACTAGCTTTTTTTTAATAGTACTTTCCTGATTTTATCTTACAGGTCAATGGTGGCGAGAAGAGACCTGCTTCAGATATAGGAAAGAAACCTAAAACTCCCAAAAAGAAGAAGAAGAAGGACCCAAATGAGCCACAGAAGCCTGTGTCTGCCTATGCATTATTCTTTCGAGACACTCAAGCAGCCATCAAGGGCCAAAACCCCAATGCTACTTTTGGTGAAGTCTCTAAAATTGTAGCTTCAATGTGGGACGGCTTAGGAGAAGAACAAAAACAGGTACAATATGTGCTGTAGCTCAGGGACTTTGTTTCAGGAAAATGTTATCAGGGTCATCTGAGCACTGTAGGCAACTTCTTTTGTTAGCCGGGATGAAACTTGAATATGGGCCATCTCAGGAATATGATTTAAAGAGTCTGAGATAAGAAGAGTATTGTTTTATTTTATCTATATGAAAAAACTAAAAGAGTTTACCTTGTTTTGGGATGTGGCACAAGTTTTAGGATTATATTTAGGAATGTTTCATGCTGAAATCTGTGGGCCTAGGATTTTATAGTGTCATTGCTCGTATGTGAAACTGCAATTTAAGGGGACCTTGCTGCCAAAGCTTAGATCTGTGCAGTGGGAGCTGACATATATCTGAGCTCCCACTTGCAGATATTTTCCTTCACCATGATCCCATGATTCCAGGAGTGAAGCTGGGCTCACATTTGCTCCCAAACATCCTGGCTTTTATGAAAGAAGTTAGTGATGTGTTGACCCAAAGACACCTAGGGTGCATGCTGGCAAGGGGCATCCTATATGCGGGATGTGGAAATCACTTCCCAAGGTTATTTCCATCTTCCATGGAAGGCCTTGGTTCTGCAGCGAGGCCAGCAGAGCTGAACCTGAAACTTTCCAGAAATCCTTCCAAGTCATTCAAAGCTATTTAAAAGTGGGCAACACTGGAAGATCACTACATTGAAGGGGTGACAGCTGGCAAATACCATGGATCCTCACAGTAGCATACCACTGCTCTTCTTGGTTGCATTTTTACTAGCTGCCAACAAAATGGATTGGATTGATAAAGGAATGAGAACTTGAAGAAGGCAACAGATATGGAAGGAAAGGATGTGCTGTGTGAGAGTTATATTGGCTACAGGAGACCCAGACTGGGGTTGATGTTAGTACAGAGAGTGGAAAAGTACTGGGAATGAACTGAATCTCCTTCATTCATACACTGTTATTACAAAATCACAGTTAAAAAACTAAGAATTAATGAAAACTTTTTAATGATTTATTGGTATGTAAAATTATTTGGGCTTAGGGTAAAAAAAAAACAAACAAACAAACAAACAAAAAAAAAAAAAAAAAAAGAAGGGTTATTTTGCTAATAACTGAGTGGTTAGGTACATTTAGATCCTTGCAAAATATACCAGTGTAAAAATAATCAAGATTTGGCACTCACTGAATTATTGGGAAAAAAAACAAACAAATAACTATTGTTGTCTAGTATCCACCAATTAATAAGGCCAGCATTTAGAAGGTTTAGCTGGAGGAAGGTAACTTTCTGAACACAGGCATGAGAAAAGTCACTTTGACTGGCACATTAGCATTATTTTCTTGTGTTGTGTCTTTCTTTTTTTAATATGCCCAGCAAAGACCAACCTAAAAGACTGTAAAATGCACATTTCCTTCAAGCTTGTCATGTGAGTACTACCATCAAAATATTAAATCTCGTCCGTAGAAATGTGTAAGAAAAGTGCATGAAACCCTAAATTTCCAACTTAACTTCAATTTCCTATTCATGGTTGAGAGCAAACCATGCAAATCATAGTACTTGAATAAGTCCTATGCTGTAAGAACAGAACAAAATTTATTTTCGTCGTCTCTGTTGTTATTGAGTTGAAACACAGATTAATGATACATTATGGAATCCACATGACACATGCATGTAAAAATGTCTGCAACTATGTTTTTTAAGCCAGTTCTTTAAAGAGTTTGGGTTAGCTTATCTTAATTGCATTTTGACTCATTTTGCCTATTCGTTATTATTTATTAAACACTTTTTATAAATTACAGGCCCAAGCCCTTTCTAATCTAGCACTGTAAAAAATAATAAAATATACTCCCCATTTAAAAAAATAAAGTTGTCAAACCTATTTTCTACAATAAATTTAATTTTTTTTTTTCCATTAGGGATCTAATAGTACAAAGTAATGATTACAAGACATCATAACTGACTAGATAGTCTGTATTTTAAAGGCCTAATTTTTCAGATCAAGAGCATTAGTAACTGCTATGAAATCTGTGTCTCTGGTAGGAAAATTGGACTCTAAAAATACAAATGATTAATGTAGCATTTGGTATTTGGCATTGAAAAAGCCTCAGAAATTCAAAAATAGTTAAATAAAGAAACAATAACATCATTAGAGGACAACTTTATTGATTAATTATACTTGCTGAAAAGGATTCAATTATCATAAAGCTTCTGGCTTATGTTTTGGAAGCTAATGCTTATTCTGGAATTTAAACAGAAATATATTTCCAAATTATGTTTCCTGAATTGGAACTTTTTTCCTATTTAAATAATAAATATAAATGAATCAGAAAGTAGAACATAATGCAGCTATTGAGAAAGAAGAATAGGCTCATGTTTTCATGCTAAAATGAAATCTTCTTTGTTCCGGTGATCTGAGCCATTTTTTCTGAAATGCATAGAATTCTTCTTGTTTATTCCTGAAGATTGACCACAGAATAAATAAAAGTATAGAAACTCAGTACAATAATGACCTAAAGGCAATATACGTATGTCCAAGGCTTTGAAACAGAATTTTGATAACCTGGCATATTGAAAAGGTTTGTGCTTTGTGTGTGTTATTTGAGAAAATAAGATTTGAATGACAAAAAAGGAAATGCTGTTACAAACTAGCTGATGGTGGGTGCCTTACTGAAGGTAGGAGAGGGTTATGCTTAAAATAGATTGCACTCTGATACTCTTACCATGAGATAGATACCAGTGTACTTATTTTGTCATATGAAGATATTTGAATTTTTGAATCATATGTTCCTATTAATTTCTATGCGTAAAAAGCCCATTTGCAAACAATGCTAGTGTGTGCCTGTATTCTGTTTGTTCAAATCTATCTACACAGAGTCTAGAAGTTAAAGGGAGTTTAGTGGTCAAGCTGGACTTTGTCATGGACTTCTCAAATTCTGGATAGAGTACAATAATTATACATATCAGAAGCAGGCACTGTGCATTTTCCTTCATTTTTCACTGCAAATGCTTTCTAAAATTGTTCAGATTAATAAATCTGTGAACAGTAGGTAGCTGTAGCAGTAGTATGTTGAGGTACATTCTTTTTTTTTTTTCAGTGACTTCTAGTTCCTCTCTTGTGATCACAAACACTGTTTTCCCTTTAGTACTATATTTCTGTGCATCCCTTTTCTATACCTTATCTATGTACATCTTTGCCCTTTGTCACTTTTCTACTGCAAAGGGGAGATAAACAGCCCTTAAGAAAGAGGGATCAGCATGCTAAATGGTCAAGTCACTGGCTTTCAGACAGAACACTGGTTTAAACTGGGTAAAAAGGCTATTTAGGTCATTTTCTGTCCTTAGATGAAAAAGGAAAGTAATTTTAAATCAGTACCAGATGTGCGTGTACTAAATGAACCTTAAGTTTCTAATTGGAGTCCTAGTAAAGCTGTAATAGATGTGGCAAATTACAAACAAAATGTTCTTGTTTACATTAGTGTAACTTTAAAACTTCAGCCAAAGACCTTAATAAATGTTCTGTTATTCTATAAATGGAATTGAATGTCTATTCAACATTCAACAAAATTAATCTCTGGTGTTACTTCAGTGACTTAACTGGAATTCTAGTAGGAATTAATTTGGCCTCCTATGAACAGCTCAGTGTGCATATTTGTGTGTGTGTATGTGTTCCTGTGTGTTTGCTTCAGTGTTGCACTGGTCCTAGAGCTGGGAGAAGGAGGGATTCACCTCGGGCACCCAAAACGTAGCAATCAGAAGAAGCAGGTGAAGTGACTGTTTGAGTGCTGTGACAGATGCTTTCTTTCAGGCTGCATAATTCATAGACAGTAATATTAGCTGCAACAGTTCAGCTCAATAGCAACACCTCATTATTTTATCCCTCAGTATTTATTCCTATGGTTGACGCCTCATGAAATTACTGTTAATGTGTTTATATAAGGGCAGATCTGACACAAGTGAGAAGAATTTAATTTCCCACTCATTCTTTCCTGCTGATGTGTCCTCTTCCCCTGGTAGAAGTGGCAAGTGTAAATAGTTAATTTGCTTCAATTATGAGCCTGTCCTGCTAAATTAGAAGCAGCAGGAATATGAAGAGCCAGAATTATACATATGAGGCAGCTGACAAATCCTCCAAGCTCACAAAATCAAATCATTTACTCCTCATTGGTGCTCAAAGACCCACTAGATAAAAGCTGCAGTTTATTCTTTAATATCTGATGGAACTTGGATTGTACGTTACAAATACTTACGTAAAACTAAGTCCCTGTGCATTAGTGTCGATGTTTTTGATGTTGTTACCATTTTCACTATAACCCCCAAGCTTTCAGGGGCTTTTATTTTTTCTTTAAAAGAACTCAGATTGATTTGGGCATGAAAAATAACAAAGCATGTTTTATAAGTTTCTCTTTTGACCACAGGGATGTTTTAGATATAGCAGCACATTATTCACTGCTGAGATGACCAGGTAGATCAGGAGGGGATTTACAAGTAATGCTGGCCAACACCTCATATCTCCACAGCTTCTGTCATGATGTGACAAAATCAGATCACCACAAATCAGATCAAAGTGGATCCAAGATCAGTGTTTCAAGAAGTCTTGATTCTGCCTGTTCTTTGGGAACATGCAACCTACATCCTCCCTCCCAGGGTGTGATGGCATCCCATCCCTGACATGACAAATGAGATCATCCACCCCATGGCTGGAAGAGCCATCGTGTCCCCATTGCACTGCTGTGCAGGTGGGGTACCCGGTGTCAGGATGTCAGACAGTGCAGGGGACTGGCTGCTGAAATAGCATCAGAAGATGTGCAGACCATGAGGACAAAGTAGTCAGTAACATTTCTAAAACAAATTTTCAATTTCTTCCCTTATATATGCTGATGTACTCACACAGATATTTGTTTATCTATCTCTTAGTCTCCCTTTAAAAACCCTTACTTGTTCCATGCTAATGAAGCAATCTCCAAGGAATAGCTAACACAATTGTAAGAGGATGAGAATGTACCTCCAATTTAGTAGATAAACAACCACACAAGGTTTGGTTTTGTTTTATTTTTGTAAATGAGAATAGGAAGAGAAGGCACATCTGTGTGTGCACACTGCCAAAGTGAATTATAAGCAAAATGGATTCTAGAATAGGCACAACAGACAGCAACTTTACATTTCTCCTCCCAGCTACTTGCACCCATGTGCTTTCACCAGTGTTGCATCTTAGGAATGTTTTGGAGATACACTGTTTTTCTTTACAAATTCCTATATTGAAATTGCATCTCTACCCTTTGAAGGTCTAGACTGGGGTGTCAAGATTTCAAAACAACTGATCCTCATCCTGGTGTATTCTCCTTCTCCCTTCCTCTGAAAGCATCTGGGCTTAATGAGCTGGAACACAAATGGGCCAATAATAGTCACATTCTATGTGCAGATACAACTGCTGTCTATTTACATATAAGTAAATTTTTATCTTCAGGTTTTTCTATAGCCCTGGCTTCTACATGGCCAGATCCTGAGCCCCTTAACTTCCATTGACTTCAGAGGGGAGAATTATCAGGCTCTCTATGAAGTCACAGGGAACATCAGATACCCCCTGCCCTGGGTGGATCTCTAACATCCATTTGCAGCACACAACAAACTTGGCTTCTAGAGAAATATTGCACAAGGTCCCTGAGTTATGAAATGTTGACTTTAACTCCACTTTCTTATTGTACTTGGAAGCAACTAGGTCAAAAGGACACTGGGTTTCAAATACTGCTGTATCAACATGCATAAACAATAGCCTTCATTTTCAACTTATTCTTCTTCCCAGCTTTTAGCTTTTCTTTTTTGGCTTTAATAGGAGCATGACTTTTATGTCACTTGCATACAAAACTGGATTTAGGCCCAATTATTATACCTCCATGCAGGCTCACATCCTAATTTTTTAAAAAAAGAATACCACCAGGTGGAAATAATCACCAGATAAATGTCTTTATAAATGTTTATCATGTGTTTAATATCACTTGTTTTGTACTCAACTTTCATCCAACGTGCTTCTGATAAAGTGTGCAGTCCTGCTCCTGTAAGCTGAAAGCATCAAGACTATAGGTCAAATTTAGGCCTGGCACAAATAGCTGCAATTTCCAGGGCTCTCCAAGAGTCTTCATTGTTTGTGCTAGAGCTGAATTTGGCCTGTGATCTTTCCCCCACGTGCCAGAAAGACAGAATTTTTTCCCCTAAGCCTCTAGTATGTCATCAGTGTCTTTTCCATGCTCTTCAGTCAGACTACTGAGCCATATAGCTAGCCCTGGGCCTCTTTGTTACTGTACATACTTAGATTGAAAATCAAATGGTAATATATTTCAATGTCCATTAAGCAATTCTGAGGATTTTTTTTCTGACAGCTGTGGGAATATCTTTCTCCATATTTTAGATGAGTGTGTGCAGTTCTAGGTGCCTTTGCTGCAAAATCAGGAGATTAAAACTAGAGATATGTCTCCCACTTGGAAAAAAAGACAAGTTTTCTCTATGAGCCAACGTATTTAGGGTCAGGAATGACAATCTGAATGTGGAATTTAATTCTGGATCGGAGCCTACTGTATTTTATCAGATGACATTCTTGTAACTGTAGTCCGTGAAAAAGACACTCCCATGGGATATAACACTGCAGAGACCAAGAATACAGCATCAGTCATGTTGCTTTTTGATTTACTGTTTTTGCATATACTGTTTTGTGGGGTTCCTGGAACACTTTCACCAAAACAAATGTGCACACTTTTACATCATTTTAAAAAGACAAATATAACTTTTTTGCAAGTCTCAGCTCTAAGGATATATCCACAAGATAAACAGAAAATTTCCCTTTCTTCGTCATCCTCGTACCATCTATTTAGGCAAAGCCAGGGAAGTAGCATGATTCTTTGTAATTTGCTTTGTCATCTAGGAGACACAGAGCTTTTGCAGACTTTCAAAAAACACAGATTCTGAAAGTCTTTTTTTCTCCTAAAATTATGAGTCAGTTTAGTTCAGTGTCTCCAAGTCTAGTATCATCTCTAGTATCAAAGGGAACTGAAGTCACAAGCAATAATTTTCCATTATCATCTGATAGTCAAAACTGAGGATACGGTTGCAGACATTTGAGTGCCTGTTTCAGCTCTTGTGATGACTGAGGGAAAGGAGATCTGTTCCCCTCAGGCAATAAGGGTGCAAGCCACGAGTGACAAGGTAGCAATCCCGCTGCTTACTGTGTTGTGACATGTTGATAATCCTCCACAAGCAAGTTGGGAGGAAGTTCATTGTGAAAAAAATGTCTAGCCAGAACAAACTCCTGCCTTAAGACATTACAGGTATATTTCAACTATATATATACATATATCAGTAATGAACTTCATATTATAGAACACATAGAAAAGCACAGGAGACACAAAACCTGCCTCAAGGGATTTATGATCCGAAAAGAGAAGAACTAAACAGCAGTTAAAATATATAAAATAAAACATGACCAGAATCTGGCAGAATAAAGCAAAAGTGCTTAAGTTCCACTGTGGTTTTAATTTGGCGAATCTAGTATCTGTGAGTGGTTGTCCTATAACTTGCCACCCCTCTATCTCCAAGTGGAATTTTTGTGCACTCAGTTTAGGGATGTGTATCACTGTTAATAAGAGGAGTTCAGTCCTTGTCCTTGCTGTAGGCTGCAGTACCTCTGGTGGCCCACATGCATGGTTAGCCTAGGAAACCTGAGCTAAAGATTGCTGGTGCAAGAGCCTGGGGACTGGTACCAACCTATGAGAGCCCAGGGCATTCATTTTCCCTGGTGGCCTAATTAAAATTATATATTATAATATATAATATATATACTATACTATACTATACTATACTATACTATACTATAATATAATAATTATAATATATTATAATTATGATATAATATTATAATATATTAATATATTAATATATTATATATATTAATATATTATTATATATTATTATATTATTATATAATATATAATATAATAATTATAATATATTATAATTATAATGTAATATTATAATATGTTATTATATTATATTATATTATATTATATTATATTATATTATATTATATTATATTATATTATATTATATTATATTATATTATATTATATTATATTATATTATATTATATATATGGTTTTATTTATTTTATGTTTTATATTTTATATTTTATTTCTACTTTTAATTCCTATTTTTATGAACATTTATATTTATATATAATATAAATATATATATAATGTATCTATATATGCACAAAGTAGTGTTTTGTACTCACTCCTTTTTACACGCTTTGCTGTACAGTGTAAGGGAACTTGAAGCTACCTTGGAAGTTCAATTAAATAAGGACATGTGTATTATGCTGTCTGCATTTGCATGTGTGAAGCACAGTAGGAAAATATTGCCAGCAAGTCCCATTTATAAATAAATGTATGCAGTCTTGGTGTTTTGGGGTTTCTATAACATGCTGAAGAGAAAAAAAATAAATTAAAGTGACCCACCCTGCATATACAAAATTATGTCTTTTTCTGCCAACATTCTTTTTTTTTTCCACTGCTGGAACAATATAGAAAATAAAATCCTGTGTAAGGACACAAATATGCTGCTGAATCAGAATGGGCCTTTGCTGCCTGAGTGACAATCAGGTGACGTTCAATTATCATGTTAATTGAATTAAAGCAAAATGGAAATTACTTAATTCCATAACTATATGTTCCTGTCAAGTTACTTATTTAATAATTGTTGCTTGCTTGACAGAGGTCAAGAAAATGACCTTATAGGCGATTTCTAAGATGCTATAAATAAAATTAAATATTCCCACTGTACAGTATAGATAAGAGAACAGAACCCTACTTTATGATACAGGAAAAATGTTAATTGTATTATTGGATATGATATGTTTGATAATTTGTCACTGTCTTAAGCATGAAGCTCAAAAGACCTTCAACTGTTTTCTAGAGCACACTTGAATGATGACACAAGTCTTTTTCCTCCCCAAAAGTGCTGCAAGGATACAAGTCTTATACTTACAACAACACAAAACTATTTAAGTCTGAGGGCTAAAAAATTCTTACAGCTGCAGAAAAAAAAATTAAAAAGAGTTTGAGAGAAGCAGCTGACTTGTTTGTACCTGTTTAAGGTGCTGCTGCAAATGCTGAAGACACTCCCCGCTTGCCTTGCCTTCATAAGCTCCCAGTGCAATGCCAGTCCAGCACAGAGCCTGTTAATTGACACCACTGCCATGGCCACATTCATTTGCCTTCAAAGAAAAATACTGCTGTCCAGACCAGACCTTGTTGCTATTTATGTTACCAAGTGTTTACTCCCCAGACAGGCAGAATTTACCCTAATTTTTAGTCTAGGCCATGACCAATCAATTTCCAAAAGCAGCATGAGGATCATCAGCCTACTTGCATGTTAACCTAAGCAGTGGGCACCTTCAGAAGGTGAGAGCTCAACCTCTTGTCCTCCGAGGACACACCAATGCTTTTCCAGGGACAAAGTGGGTGAGCTGATCACCTTCCAGACCAGCCAGCCTGCAGGGACCATTCTTGCCAATGCAAAAATCAAAGCAGGCTAGGGTAATCTAAAACTTTTTCACCCAGTAAGGACTTTTTTACTATAATGACTTCCTGTTAAATTGGTAAATTTTATCGTGCCAGGGAAGACGTGATGCTCATGTGATTATTATTCATTCACCAAAAGATTCAAGAGAAGAGGGCAAGGCAGTGTGTACACTGAACATGGTAGATGCATAGGTAGGACATAATTGAGTAGTGATGTTTTAGATGGAGATTTGCAGAATTGTTGTTAGCTTCATATTATTGGGTTAACCTTGTGCAATATGACTATTTGTGGGAAAAGTCAAGTCCCAGAGGACTCTTTCAATTATGCTGTGACTGTAGGAGCACAGCAGGAGTGTCTATCTTTTTATATTTGTGTACTGCAAAATAAAACCCAATGTGGAAGCAGTAGATACATGGTCTTTTGAAAAACATTGTTCTGTGTAAAATTTGTTGTACAGCTCTGTTTTTTAAGTTGGCTATCAGGGTGATGCAGAGGTATTGCAAATACAAAGTAGTATAACTTAGTCTTTGTTCTCTAGGTCAAGCTGAATTAATTTTAGCAGCTAGGAACAGACTGCTGACTAATTTCTTATTTGTTTTCAAAACAAATAGTAATTCCCCTAATAATCACAAATTATTATAACTTAAGAAGCAAATTGCTACTTTTTTTTTTTTTTTTTTTTTGCAGAGCAATAGGAGATCAACAAACACTACATATTTATCTTAATCTGGAGAAATTACAAGGGTGGAAAGATACAGTTGCACAGCTAAAACCAATCTTTTTCCCTCTCTGTCTTTATATTTACAATTTTAGAAGCCTAAGACTTCTCTGTTTCCATTATGATCTTTTGCTTCCCTGGGAAGCAAAATCTTTAATCCTTTTAGGCAGGCTCTGAGTTTTGCCAGCCTGTATCTGACTTTTGTTCTGTGTCTGAAAGTAAAGCTTTAGTGAAACAAAAAATTGTTTCACGAGTACATTCTTTATAAAAATGGTTTTGTACTGGATCCTTCCAGCCTGACATTACCACTCTCCCTTTGTTGTCTGCAACTGTATTGTCCTCTGTGTGTACACTCTGTGCTGCCAGGTCCTCTCCATTACAGGACTGCTGGTTTTACTGCAGCATTGGAAGATCAAAAGAGAACACTTTAAAGTTCAATAAAGTTTATCTTTCTAGGGAGGAGATGTTCATGTGTGCTTTCAGCTGTGGAATTCAGAAGAACACCCCAAAATTGTCCTCCTAAATAGCTTTGCCTGTCTTTTACTTTGAATCAATAGCCCAGTTAACCAGGCAGTGAGGAATGGGAGGAGGAAGGTGGGCACATGAGGAAACTCCTCATGGAGGCTTTCCACATGTGCCCAGGTTGTGCATTTGGCTGGAGAAGTGGACAACAGATACACAAAGCTGCAGTTTCATTTTGTGCCATATTATGAACCCCAAATGTCTGTCCACATGTGGATTGACTTTTGGCATGTGACTTAAAAATCATTAAATATAACATCAATAAAAAACTAAATTTTCTTTCCCTTTATTTTTCTCTCTCACTTTTAAACCTTTAGATGTTTTCTAAATTTCTCCTTTCAACAAGAAAGATGAGGAGTCAGTCCTTCTTAGTTACATGAAGCCCAGATGCATGCATGACTCCTAAATCTACCCCTTCAGGAAAAAAAAAAACAAACCATGAAGTAATGAGAAACTCATGACAATATTTGCAAACAGAAATGTTGAGCTGTTCCTAAATCTGTCACTGACATAGCTAACAGCAAGTCATTAGCTAGGCTCCCTGGGTCAGAACCTGGTTCTCCTCCTAAGGGCTTTCAACCCTAAATATCTACACATTCTTTTGTAACATCATGTTATTGTAATGCTATGAGGTCCTGCTTAACCCTGCAGATAGTCTTTGGTCTTCAAATTTGGGCAAAATTGAAGTGATTCTCCAAGGTCTTTAATCTATTATGAGATTGTGCACATGGCACATTTAAAATAATTTGGTGAGTTGAGAGAAATGTACAGAAATAGATCCATGCTTCTGAGAAGTTAATTAGACCGATATGGGATCAAGACTGAAATAATGACTAACATTTATTATCCTTAGCAGCTCCATGATCTTCTTTTACTGCCCCCAACAGTTCACCCAGGGAAGAGAGGAATTCTCTTAGCTAATCTGTGGTGCTGTCATCTTGTCCTTCATTTAGCTCAAATGTCTTTCCGCAAATTCTTGTCTTCCCCAGAGGGTTTTAATTGGTCTCACAGGTGGAAGCCAGTGGAGAGGGTTACACCCACCTTCCCCCATCCCCAAAGGTCCCATTTGAAAGTACACCTCACACTTCACTTTGAGCAATTAAACCTCAGATGCTATGAGGGATATTGTTTTTGCAGTACTGCTGGTTAGTTAAATGGTGTTTCACAGTTGGAATAATATTTTCTTTAAAATAGTTGATGTTTATTATTTCACTCTTTAAGCGATAGGAGGAGGAAAGGCTGTTTACTTAGAAAGACATAGACAAACACCAGTGATATATAAAAACAGAACCAGATTAATTTACCAATGTGCCACTCTTTGTTTTTAGGTATACAAAAAGAAAACCGAAGCTGCCAAGAAGGAGTATCTGAAGCAGTTAGCTGCCTACAGAGCAAGCCTTGTATCCAAGGTAACACATGATGTATATACATACACACATATATATAGTGACATATTGCAACCATTTTCAGCTGAGCACCACAGTATTTAGTGCAGATAGCCTTGTTTATTATCACCTTAAACTTGTGTTTAAGTTGCCAATGCTCAATAAACGCAGTCATCTGTCCACATAAAGGCATCCTTTCCCTCCTGGTCACCAAGAAAGCACTTCAGTTTGGGAGTAACGTGCCAGTTCAACAGGGGAGGGAGGTAGTGGTACACAGACTTCCATATAACAAACATGCTAGGCAACCACTGTGCTACCAATAAGGGAAAAAATATATATATATCACACACAAAGTGCCTGGGTTTAGTTTTGTGGGGTTTTATTAGTACTGCTTTTTACCTTGCAATCGCAAAACAGAAATAGTCAAGCTCAGATGATATTGCAGATTTTCATCAGAAATGTGAATTTCCATTTTATGTCCAGCAAGCCACTGTGAGCACAGTGTAGGTCACCACTAAGGCAATGGTGGAGCATTCTTTACTGAAACACACCAAATATACAGTCAGTAGCAATTTTCTAAATAGATTTATTCAAACATTCTCAGTGCCAATAATTTTGCAGTAGACTCTTTATAATTTGTAATAGACTTTTAAATATGCAGGAGAATGTGAAATTACTGTACTGTGTCAATGTGAAAAACCCATTGAGCAACTTCAGAATCATACCAGTTAGAACTACTTGTTTTGGGTCTATCAAAACAAATTTAGATCTATTTTGTTCTTACTTAAATAAATCATTTTTGGAGGTAAAGAGCACGGTATGAAGGACTGGCATATAGGACATGAGAAGAACTTGGTTAGTTTCAAAATATTTTTAGGGCCCTTCACACAATACTACTCTGCATACTATATTAATATTTCAGTGGGTTTGCTGTATGATTAGCCACGCAAGGACTTTTAATGCATGCTTCTGCATGATCTCTGTATTTGATCAGTGTTCGTTCTGAATTTAAAAGTCTGAAATATGGCTGCCACCTAATTAATTTTTGGGGGTTGTGTCCTATAAATTTCCATTTTTTAGCTGCCATTATAAATACTCCTGCATTTAGTTAAAGTAATTTACAGTATACCTTTCATCTCTGTATTAGGACTATTTGGTTCCAGAAATAATCATTGCCTTCAGAAAGAGTACCATGTAAACACAAGCAGATCTTTTTGAAATAGCTGGCTTATTGGCAAAAGATATGTCTAGAAAGCTCAAAATATTCCAAGTTTTAACCCAGCTTTTCTCTTGAGAAGATAACTTGGCTGTCATTATTCAGCACATCATGGACTATTTATGTAACACTCTATGTGGCTTAATTTTGAAATGTACAATATAAAAAATCTGATTTTTTTAACAATAAAAGAGTATATTATGGAACTTTCTGAAATTTGTTTTTTAGAAAAAATTTGGAAGACTCTTGATCAGTTCAGTGCATGAATCCATTAGTGCAAACATTCAAATTTGTTGTTAGTCAGAAAAGCACTGAAGCATATTCTTAACTTTTAAGCAATTATTTAAATTCTACCCATAATGTAATGTTTTCCTCTAGTGTGGAAAGTATAAAAATATAAACTTAATGAAGCTGAGTACTGATTGCTTGTTCCCATGAACACACTCAATGAATCTAACAGAGCTGGCATATAACTAAAGCAAGTCCATTTTGGAATAAGCATCTAAAATAAAAATTTATAATATAATATCAGTGTATTCTACATTATCATTATTAAATATTTATATGGCACCAGAAGAGTTGTAGTTTTTTAGACAAGCCTGTAAGCATGAAAAAATATATATAATACATAATTAAGATTATTTGGAGTCAATGTGGTCTTTTATGTCCATGTTGTTACATTACCATTCATAAAAACTATTTTTAGGTGGTATTATTAAGATTACAAGACCTCATTTTCAAAAGTATAGGCATGCCAAAAGTAACACACTTTTTTAAAAAATTCTTTATTACCATATTAATGATTTGCTCACAGATACATTTTATACTTTGTACCTCACTCTATGGTACCTCACACTTATAATCAGGTGTTCACCCTGGATCCTCCTGATTTATATTTACTGCATGTTGTTCAACCTTGCTGTTTTATAGAATTTTCTGTGCTGCTCGCCCCAACAGTGCTTTGTTGTAAAGAAATTCTCACTAATATTTGGAAGCAGAAGTTTATATTGTCCATATTTTCAAATACAATTGTGAAATGAGGTTCTCAGTAATTTTGTGTATTCTCCTTGGAACATCTTTTTTCAAAGTATTTGAACAATATTAAGCCTTTCATGTTCATAGCAGAGGTCCAGTGACTTTGGGGTGGCAGCTGTGAGATGCTCAATTATACTTCATATCCCATTAGGGTATGCTTTGGCTACCCAAATGTTATCCAAATATCAAACTTCCTTTCATATCCCCTCCTAGAGGTCTCTGTCTGCAGGAAGAGGCAGGCACAAGTAGGCACAAGGGTTCTGCTCAGGTCCTCTCTCTCCAGGGGGGGAAAAAGTGCCTTACACCTCCCAGAGCAGCTGCTTTTCCTATTTCCTATCTATTTTATCTCATTCTGCTTCCTTTTTCTTTAAGTATTACTAGTTTTTAAACTAGTGAGCACATGAGAGACTGTGCATGTTTTTCTGCATTTATTTGCAAGTCTTCTCTTTTATGAAAAGCAAGGACTGGACATGTGTCATGTTCTACCTCAGTGGTCCAGACTTGGAACTGAATTCATGGCACCCATCTTGGCCATTTGAGATTCCAGAATAGTCAAAGATTACAGAGAAAGAGGGTAGCACTCCAACTGCCAGGACACTTCCTAGCCTCTGCCTGACAGCAGAATAATGAAATTCAGACCCACTGGTGTTCATACCAAGATCTGGGGTGGAAGTGGAACATCAGGTGGAGAGAGTGGCCTTCTCCATGACACTCAGCTCCTTGCCCCTTTATTCTAATTTTTTTCTCCCCTCCCATTATGCATTAATTACCATTCATTTATATTTCCTGTATTTTCTCCTTTTTTATACTGGTTGAAATAAATGGGTGTATTGTTGAGTTTGTTCATGTGTGTAGGAATTGATAGGCAAAGTAAAAACACATAACAAAGCATTATATCTTCTGCTATGCAGATTGCCACATTGCTTATAGTACTGACTAAGCCTTTGCATTGTAAACAAGTGTCTTTATATTTGCCCTTAGTTGCAACTTTTAGTACTATTCAGGTCCAGAAATGCAGTCTCTGGTATCTGGTAATTTGTACAGCATTACATAAAATGCTGTGAATTGCAATTTTACTTTTTTTTCATAAAACAAGCACTTTTTCTAGCTTAACCAGCCTTTTTTTTCTGGCTGACATTAGAGTTTTTGCTGCATCTTTCAAATATATATATATATTTAATACAGATGTATATGAGTAAATGTTAAGTAATTCCATATATTACATAGGTTCCTCTATGAATATTTATAAAACAATATATACATGTTATGTATTCAACATGCATAACATATTTATGTGCATGTAAGTGATACATATATGTGTGTTAATTACAACAGTACAACTGTATCTGTTTCAGTAGTACAAAAAAGATTTCTTATCCCTTTATTCCTTTTGACTAGATGGATCTTTAATTCTTTCTGTGTAGTGACACAATTTCAAGTTTCATGAAGTGTCTATTAGAACATAGACACTTCATATTAGTGTCTATGACTGAAGCTAAAACCTCTCAGCAAGTGGATATTATTCAAATTCAAAGTATTCAGGCATATTTCAAAACTCTGACGCTGTATCTAAGTCAAAGTGGTGTCCTCGCTTGACTTTGAAATGAACACATTTGACATTTTTCAGTTTTGTGGACAGTGCAAACCCTTTGGACATGTAAAATTGCTTCTTGAAACATATGGCAGACTTAGCACTTCCTAGTCCATCATCTTGCAATTGTGGTTCATAAGAAAACTAAAGGTCATATCTGTAAGACTGACATTGCCTTAGTGCCATTAACCCAGCAATTTGTAACCAGAGAGTTCCAGGGACCCAAAGTATCTGTTACATTGCCCATGTTGTAATAAAAATGATTAGCCTAAGAAATTCAAGTCTCTTAAAAATAAAAACATTTTACCTACTTGTAAAAAGCAATATGTAGACCATGATTAGGAAAAAAAAAACAAATACAAAAATCAACAAAACAAGCAAACAAAACCAAAACAAAATCAAAACCCAAATATAACCCAAAATCTAAAATGATAAAATTGGTCTTAGTTTCCGATTTCACATGTGAGAGCACAAACATATGAAAAAGCAATAAGATATATTAGGTCTCCCTGATCGTTTATTTCCCAACTCCTCAATAAATGTGTGTATACAGGTGTGCTCTCTCCACAGTTTGTTTTCTGTAACTGCATAGCTTCACAGTGGCCAAGCTTCAGATGTAGGGGGCCACTGTATCCTGGCTCACTCCTTCCTGAAATAAGCAGCTGCTGGGGTTTAGAACATTTCTTTTGGGAATAAAATTCTTAATATCTCTTGACAAGAGATAGTGACTGAACTGTCTTGTCTCCTGGTCAGTGCTTTAACAAGTTGGCTGTCACATGCAAGGAGAGCAGCATTCCTTGTGCTGCTGGCAAAAAGGCACCTGCTTCTGAGAACAGCTTTTCCTACATTATATCTCACCCTAGTCCATGCAGATGTTTTTGAAATTTCATAAACCAACTAAGCTGTACTCAGTGAAGGTATAAGACAAAGAATAAGTAAAAAGTACAGTTATGTTTGGTGCATGATTTTTTTTTTTTTTTGGTAGCTATTAAAGTGCTACAAGGCATATGGCAATATTTCTCTTAAAGCAAAACCAAATCAGTCCCAGAGAAATGACATACACAGACAAGTTTTACCTTTTTCCATTAGAATTGATAAATAGAAAAACTGCGATTAAAAGCTTCCAAAGCAGGTAATTCATGCTTCTGTGATACCTCGATTATTTCTGGAATTGTTATGATGTAGTCAGAAATTTTCATAGAATCGTAAATTAAATCCGTTATTGCAAATATGTGATGCATCAGAGTATCTGCTGAGTAAATGTGTATTTATAAAACAATTGTCTCAACTCATCATAACACAAGTCCAAACATTTTTTTGTCTAGCAAGGAAACCAATGATCTACTGCAACTGAAAATAAAGAGCAAACTATATTTGGGTTTGTGCCATGAATTTGATTTGAGGCTAAATCATGTGACACTTTACATTCAGCAGTGCAAAAACTGAGAGATGCTCTCACATAATTTCTGCCAAAAAGTGGAAGAAATGTCTTGATCTTGATAGAGGCCAGATTTTGATTTGAAGAGGAACTGTGTTTGTTTTTGAAGTGAGTTAATAAAATTAGATTTCACTATTAGCCTAGTGCTTCCATTTGGGGAATTAAAACACTTGTATAAAATTAAAATTGCATATCTTTTATCACATGTACCCAGGTTACATTCATAAAACATCCATTTTTACTTCCATATCCTGAATGAATCCATGGCAATCCCCTGTAGATGATGACAAAATGTATATTTGGATTTGAAGATGTTCTTCTGAGCCACCTTGACTAATTATAGATGACAACCCATGGCTTACTCCTTTGTTTCTGAAACATCAAGAAAGTGTCAAAAAGCTTTTTGAACTCTCTGGGGTCGCAGATGTTGTTATTGCAATAGGTGACTGGAATTAACAAAATAGGAAATGTCATTTGATAAGACCCTCTTGTGACTTAGGTAGGAAGGCAGCTGCACTGCAAATATGCATATGAGTTGTCTACTGGAGTGGATAGAGTTAAATCAAAGGGATCTCTGTTGGAGTTAGAGTTAAGCAGGAGGAGAAAGCAGTGCTAGAGAGAAGTCGTTCTCTCATAAACATCTTCACAGGGGTATTAATAAAATGGCTGAGCCCATGCAGGCTAGAAAAAGAGACTTTTCTCAAGGACAAACTTGGGGTTGGAAATCACCTAAAATGTCAAAAATGTTACAAACAGACAGGATTATGTGAACACAGAAAAGCTGAGAGAAGGAATAAACAATTCAAGATGCTCTTTCCACCAAAGAGACAGCAAAGACAGCAGATGCGAACTTAAGCTTAGGTAAGCTTTGTAGGAGCTGCATAAATATGCAGCCAATTTCCTTCTATCTGCCTCTTTAATGTCACAGTACTGAAGATAACTCATTTTTAAGCTGAGTCAGGCCTGCCTAAGTTTGATCACAGCCTGCACAGCCTGGACCATCCTGGTACCAGCTGACATAATCACTCCTGTTTCCTGAACATAACCTTCATTCTGGTCACAGAGTCCAAAGATTGTTGAATTCCTCAGCATGGCTGAAGGACAGACACCATTCACCAGCTGTGAGCACGGCACCATCAGGGAAAGGGACAGTGCAGCAACCACAGAGGTTTAAGATTAATGTAAAGCCTGAATTAGGTTTAGCTCTTTTCCAGGCTTTGAAATCCTCACATAGTGCATGTTCTGGTCTGTAGAGAGAGGATGCCAGACCTCCATTTCGTATTTAAAGAGAAACACCTGTTTCTCATTTAAAACAGAGCTATGTCGCACTATTATGGCTTTGTAAAAAAAAAATAATTCTGAATTTGGAATATATTGTGTTTGCCCATAAGTAAGGCTGCTTGCAGTTTGCTTGCATATTGGCCATAAGGCTCACTTTGCCCTTGAGGAGGTCTCTCGGCATATATTTAAAGGACACATAAGCATCCAGTAGTACCAAAATCATTAACTGAATCTTCTGAATGTATTTACTGAGTATTTTACTACAAAGCAGAGCTTAATTTGTGTTATTAATAAAGAAGCATTTTGATAATATCTCATCTGTAAACAACTGAAATTATATTGCTCCAGCTGAAAGGCTTTAATCGTTAATTTTCTGAAATCAATAGAACAAGAAAAAAATCCTTTTTTCCTCTTTGTCCCTAAGAAACCAGAAATAGAACATCTCTGGTTTCTTTGGGACAATACTGACTTTTTAGTTTTACATTGCAAGAAGCAATATTAGTTGAGCACTGCGTACTAGAGTGAAATTATTTTAAAAATCTATTTAATTCCCACATATTATTCTATGGCAGATAAGAATTCTGAATATGAAGCATGTATAAATTATGTAACTTGAGGATGTCTATATACATCATGTGTGAGTATACCTATGCAGTCCTACTTGGCAATATTTCTAACAAAAACTGCATTATCATGTTAACAATGGAAATAAGTAAAGTCATTTGTAGATTCTAGGCATGCTTCTTATGGATCAGAGGTCAAAAGTAGTGATCATCAACTGGGAATGATTCTCAGCCTCTATTAGTCAGATCCTACCTGGTTTTCATGAAAAATGAAATGGACATCCAGACATTAATACTTAAGCAACAATAACAGTGTTGGGCTGTGATCCAAATTCTGTTTGAATTAATAATAGATTTTCTTTTAAATTCAGTAGTCTAAGGATCAGGCCCTTAGAGTACTGCCTTGTTAAAACATGCCCTTGATTTGCTTTCAACCACACAGATGTTTATGTTCCAACAGAAATGAGATTACAATCTCCAACAGTAACCAGAAGGCAGACACAATTTAGAAAGAGAATCAATACCCGTGTGTAGGTTTCAAGAGCTGTTTGGTTACACAAATACATAGGTGAGAGTTTAAAGTGTGAATTTTCAAATGTTTCAAAGTTTTAAAATTTTATCCCAAATATATGGAGATGCCAAAATGGCATCATCTAGGCCTTTTTTTTTTTTTTTTCCCTACAACACAGCTAAATTAAGCCAGATATCTTTACCAAAAATAATTTCCCAACCACAGGAGTGAGTCAAATGGGTTAAGGGAAATCCCAGTGTCACTTTCCTCTAAGGAACAGACACACTCCATGTGTGTGATAAGAATGACCACTAGTGCCAGGACTGCTCCCTTCAGAAAAGAATAGCACAACTAAGTGAGCAATGCTTAACCCCTTATTCCTAATTTAATTCTTTAATTTGGCAATAAAGCATAAGAAGTTTTGGTGCACAGTAGGGGAATAGAGGTGCATGGGAAAGCTGTCTTTGCACTAAAATTGGAAAGAAAGTAATGAGTTTGGTAAAAATCATGGGGAAGAACTTGATTCGGCACTTTCTGAATTTTGTGCAAAAATATCCACCCTGAAGTCTGTCTGTTAAGAACAGCACTCATCTGCATAGTCACACACTTCCTTGAAAATATTATACAAATAAAATAATTTTGTGGACCAAGGGTCATGCAGCGCCAGTAATTTTAGTTAATATAATTATACTTGTTATCATCAGAATTACAGTAGTACTTATTTTATTCCTTCCTTTTTCCTATTTCTCTTCTACTTTCATTATCTTTCTGTTGGGATTTCAAAATATTCTTCTGTTTTCTCTTGTTTCAGTAAAACAACAGATTATTTTGGGAGGAGGGGATGGGATTTGTGTTGTGCCTTAGGGGCAACACTTTCTCTGTACCATTCCATTGTCTTGGCCTACCTACCTCGTCTTCACCTTCTGACTTTTTGGGTTTTTTATTTAATTTAGACAAGAGTATTAGGTGATGATGTTAGAAGGAGACACAGCTCCAATCATTCTCCTAGACTATGAAGAATGTTAAGATTTGCAGTAAGGCTTGAACTTGTTCTCCAGAACAAGTACAAGCCACTCAAAGAGCATAAAGGATTGTTATGAAAAACTAATTTGTCACCCTAGTGTATGTTCACTAATGTATGTGTAAAATACCACCACCTGCCATTAACTAAATGTAATATTCTGTCACCCTCTAGTGGTATGTGTACACCACCATTCCCCAGCTAGTTGTGATGGAAGATGTTCTCACTACATGTCTAGTAGAAGACTTTTCAGCATTTAGGAATTCATTAGGCCCTGGTGTTTGGTGGCCTGTGTGTATGGATTTGTAATTTTGGTCTCCACTGCATATATCTGAATCCTAGAAATTCATTCTGTATCACAATATATATTGCTGATATAAATTGTCTCTGTTGGTCTGGGAGAGCTTTTTAAATTATTTGTGTGCTCTTCTCCTTGGATAAGTCAAGAGAAAATTGGCTTAAATCCAACCTGCAAAGTAGGGAATGTAACTGTGCATTTGAAGCCCTTGTTGGACAGTCAAATCCATTCTTTCTTAATTCCAATTTTTACCCATAATAAAAGTCCTTGTCTAAGACTGTCTGATGCTGCACTGGACCAGTGCAATGCTCATTCTAGTCTCTGAAAGCAGCAATCGGGCCCAAAATCATAGTGTGACCTGTGTGTCATACATGCTTCTTGTTTTATTTCACATCAAAGTGACATCACAAAGCTGAAATACTTGACATCACCTATTTTGTTAACTCCAGCAATACTTATAAAATCTGTGTTTCTGACCCAGCTGCAGGAAAAATGCTGAAAGTGCAGTGTGCTGGAGAATGGCATTTAATGGGTTCATTTATCAAGATTCAGTAACTGATAATATTGGTGTGTTTTACACTGATTTTGGACAATTTGGTTTCACATCACATATGACTTACAGGATCCTAAGTTGCAGCAAAATACTTGGTCTTAAACTGAAGTTTTGTGCTTTTTACTGGATCAAGAGGTGGTGAAACACGGAAAGCTGATTCATAGCTTAGGACAACTGAAACTGTCCCTTTTGATCACTTTGCAGAGCTCTTCTCAGAGGTGTAATAACTGTTACATTCATCTCTGATCACAGACTCTGCAATTCCTCTTAACATAATTCAGCATTTAAAGTATCAAATTATACTATCTATATGTCTGAAATTTTATCAGTGTGGACCATGCATCCACGACTTATGTGTGAATTCAGAATTGTCCAGTAATTAGATTGGTTCCCTGTATCTTTGTTAAAGGGGTGTATGGCATCGTCTTTGTAGTTACAAATGAAATAGAAGTGTATATCAGTATGTCAGCAAAGGCTTTTTGCAGCACTCACCTCACCAGGAGGATTAGTTTAGCCAATCTGCCCTTACACACTTCAGGAGCAATTATCCCTTCTTGGACCACAGAGAGCCTGCCAGCTACATCATGGAAAGACAAGCTGTTTCCATGAGGGGACTATGCTCTCAATAAAACTTCCAAGTCTCTTAAGAAACAACACAGTCTGCACCTCCTGTAATGTGTAATAAGCGTGGGACACCCAAGAGGAGTCTCCTGACCATGCTGCTAATTAACAAACCTTCTGAATTGCTGAAATTTCAGCAAACCTGCCAGTCATTGCTTTTACACTCAGGAGTGTTCTAGAAATACAACTGGGAAGAGGGGGAGGAAATTCTTCCTGTGTTTTCATAAACATTAATTCAGTGTTTAAAAAATAATATCCAAATAATGACAGATTTTTCAGCTACTTTCTGGCTTTTATGTCTGCATCTGAATCCTGCAAATGTGAACATAATATATATTGCACATGTGTACACCCTCATCCAAGCAGAGCTAGGCAGATCCACAGAGACAGAGATTTGCATTAATTTTTTCATATTCATTTAATTTTCCTTCATTTACTGGAGAAAACAAGGGGTTTTTTGCTAATGGAACTGCAGTTACACATAGGGAAAAGGAAGTTATCATTCTCATCCTCATCATCGCATATAATGAAGCAATTTCAGTAACGCTCGTGTCAACAGATTGTTGGTGATGGTGCATCCTTCAGAAGGAATACAAATAGACTTCACTGACCCTGGAGTGCTGAGAGTAGCATGAAACTTACTCTGACTTGTAAACTGAGCAAACATGACACAGAGATCACAGAATAAGGGCGTGTATTCATCTTTCTGCCTTGTTTTGACAAAGTGACTTTCTCCAGAGGGACATTTCTGCCATTTTTTTTCCAGCATGTTTCACCTTTCACTGACTATTAATCCCAGTATGTCTTAACTTCATATTATAATTCCCATCTATAAGCAGATGTGAGTTAATTCTTAATTTTTTTTCATCATTTATTTGAGCACACAGTTAGCACTCCAGATACCTAAGAAAATAAAGGTATGAAAACTATTGAGCAAATTGAGTTTAACCAAATGTAGCAAATTATAAATATTAGAGCAAATGTATTATTAAAATTCATATTCATTAATGGAGAAATTTTATTAGTAGTAACTTTAGGAGATCTGGCCAGACCATAATATTCCTGAAAACTTCAGTTTCTCATATTCTATGTTGTATTCTAGCTTTAGACTAAAGATAACTTCCCTATATCGGGTGCAGGCTAACATTTATATAGCTATAGGTTTTAAACAGAATTTTCAGAGCCTTATGAGTTGGATTAATAAAGCTTGTTTTGCTAAAAGAGAAGTTATTCAGAGTATTCCTATTTGTCTTAATGCATGGCCTATGTAATATGTTTGATGGCATGGATAGCATTCCAACACAAAATATATCAAAATAAAGGCATTGTCACAGCAGTTAGTGTATTTGTTTCATGCAGCAGAACAGCTGAGGATGGGGTTTAGCCTCTTCACCACGTTAACTAACTGATAAATAACTATGAGCAATACCAATGTATGTGGTAAAAGGACATTGAAAATCTTATCCATGCTTTGCAGATGGGAAAATAAGACATGTCAAAACTCACTACAGAGTTTTGCTGTAACCCACAGTTACAGCAAAACTCCTAGTTTTCTTTTCAACTAGGCCATGAAATCTGAGGACAATAATAGCAGCTGCTTATGTGAAAACATGTGTCAGGCTTCGTTGCCTTCGTTGTGTAAGTTATTAGATCAGTGATGGCAGTTCCAAGTTTGGAGAAAGAAAATGCCAGGCTAGACCAGGAAATGAAGGACCTAATTTACTATTTTTTTACAATGTTGAAGGCAAAAGTGTAAGGTGAAAGGGATTAATTTTTTTTTTAGAGTAATAACCAAACTCCATTTCAAGGAAATGGATAAATGTTGGCCTACAGTGTGTCTCTTAAACAGACTTCAGGGGGTAGAACAGCCATATTTGGTAGCTTCTAAATATTTTCTGGTATTTCTTTTCCCCAACAGAGTTACAGCGAACCTGTTGATGTCAAAGCCTCCCCACAACCTCAGATGATGAATTCAAAGCAGTCAGTGTTTCACGGGCCTGCCCAGGCTCACTCTGCACTGTACCTCAGTTCCCATTACCACCAACAACCAGGAATGAATCCTCACATCACTGCCATGCATGCCAATATCCCCAGGAACATAGCGCCCAAGCCCAACAACCAAATGCCAGTGACTGTTTCCATAGCAAACATGGCTGTGTCCCCTCCTCCACCGCTTCAGATTAGTCCTCCTCTGCACCAGCATCTCAACATCCAGCAGCACCAGCCGATCCCAATGCAGCAGTCCATTGGAAACCAGCTACCAATGCAGGTCCAGTCTGCTTTACACTCGCCTACAATGCAGCAAGTAAGTTGGAGCTTTTCAGTTCTCTGGGAAATTATTATAGTTTTGGGGAGGGCGTGGGGAGGGGAGTCATCCAGAAGTTGTCATAGTGAGATTTAGATTATCTTTAATTTCGCAGGTTCCAAAACCATGGTAGTATAGGCTTATTCTTTCAAGGGCAAGAACAAATGAACTAGATGATGGAAAACTGCAGTAGAAGTGTTTGTGCTAGCGAAAATGTCCATCACTGTCCACAGATCCGCTACAAATCTGTGACTACCCTGAAATAGTGAAATGCAAAGCTTTCAGAAGCCACACTTCACAAACAAAAGGCAGGCATGTCTAGAAAAAATATGATTGTAGCTTATGCACTTATCCTTGTGCTGACTGTGATGTGGAACTATCAGAGGAGAAACATAAAGCAACCCAGGTTGCACTGAACATGCTAGATTAAGTGAACATGAGTGTGTTAGATTACTCCACATTCATAACTTCATTTTGCTAAATAGATATACCTCCTTTTTACTGGAAATAAATGGGCTGTGTCCATCATTCCAATATGTGGGTTTTTGTTTGTTTTTTTTACCTACTCTGAATGTTTTAGATAGTTGATTCTCGAAATATTTCCTACAAGTTCTGAGTTAATGCAGACAATCCATGGTATTGTGCCTTCCAGGCTTACAGAGGAATGAATATAAAGAGAGCAGATAAACTGTTGATTGCATGAGAGAAAATTTTCTTTCGTATTGTATGAGATCTGGCTATCAAGAATAATATCTTGCTTTGCAAAGTGGCATTAAAATGAAAATTTTTTGAATGAAATTGCAAGAATCTACAAAATTTGTATACACAAAACTTGGTGGTACTGGCTGATAATACATAGTCATAAACTTGCTCCATGTTTTATATTTCTCTAAAAATTTACTTTTGCTAACAAGGCATTGGCATTTGCTTTCCATGCCAGAAACATTTCATCTCAAGGCTGGTCTTTAAAGCTGGGAATACTTGAACACAAACCATAGCTTCTTGCTGGGAGAAAAATTTAACAGGGGAAAAAATTTTCTAAAGCAGAAAAAACCCCAAAAGTTGAAAGCAATTTGGACTGATAAACTTAGTTGTTCAGGAGATAAATAAAGATATGCTCAGGATGATTTGGATTTATTCAGAGACTTTGATCTTAGTCTCAGGAGTAATTTGGAGTAATCAAGAAGGAAAACTTGTAAACTGTTCTCAACTTCTTCCTAGTTCAGTCAGTTTTTCCCTGTCAGAGAAAACAGACTCAACACACTTATGACCACACATATGTGGAGTCATGTATTCAAGGAAGTTTTCTTGCAGTTAATGTGAGTGTTCCAGGAGAGCCATGCTCAAGTCTCAGAAAAACTCAGGAGCTGACCCCAGGCCTGGGCAGCTGGAATTAGCTAGAGGAAGTCCTAGGCAAGTGAGCCAGGAAGAGAGAATCTTAGTTTGGAGAGCCTAAGCCCAGAGGAATCCTGGGCTTAGAATCCTGAACCTGAAGGCTCAGAGCAGTGAGACACAAAGCAATGCTCTGGTTCATTTATCAAACATGAGAAATTACAGCTGTGACGGCCACCTGTTGAGATCCTATAGCTGCATTTCTACGAGTTTTTATTGCACAGTGATTTGGTCTTCCAAGTTCAGATTGTTTGCCAGCTTCAGTGTCACTTGTATTTTAGTTGTCCAATGCAGAACTCCTTATGTCTTTTTCAGAATTGTTAGGCATAATTTACTGAATAGGTTTGAAAATCTGTCTGTATTTAGTGAATTAATAGTAGAGTTGGGGCTAGCAAAAGATGTAATGCAGATATTAGATACTTACATGTTTATACATAAACCATCATTTTTGTATGAATGAACATTTAGGCATTACTCTAAACTCTCTGCCAAAGAAAAGGTAATGTAGTATGAATCTGCTAATGTTTTATTTTGCCAAGTTGCAAGCTTGAAGCATAAGGCATGTGCATCCATGATTTGAAACTACTTTCAGTCATCTGTGATGTATATGGCACACAGATTACTTGTTTCTAGCTTAAGAAAAAATACAGGACACTTGGTTGTAGAAAACAGATCTCTAGAAGTCAGATCTTTATCATGATGAGTCTTTTTTTAACTAAGGACAATTATAGTTATGTAAAAATGCTGTACCTCTCTGTTCCTGTTAAACTCACAACATTTTAGGTCAAATGCTTTCTCATATTCCTTAGTCAGAAATGCTGGTGCTTTTAATGAAGATACTGTGGTGAGATATTTGTTTCACTCAAGGTGCTTGCTGAAATGCTTCACTGCCAAGCTTCACCTACATGTCTCTTTAATTACTGTGTAATATCTACAAGCCAATTTATATTTCTTGCACTCCTGCTTTTGTTTTACAGTCATGCAGCTTTTGAGCTCTGAAAAATCTGTATCATTTCACTTTGGAATATTTGTTTGGGTTTTTTTTAACATACAACAGCTTATAGAGTTTGTGAATTGAATTTAAATATAGCAAAATGTAAATTACATTATAGGGTTAGAGGTGTACTAACAATACCATGATTTGCCATGACAGAACAGAACAGTGGTATCCTGCTCAGTTTCCTAGGTATGACCCTTTTTAGTCAAGAAATGATAGAAAATAAAACACCAGGATTTCATACTGTGTTAGAACATAGAAGACTGGTTGGTCACCAGGAGGCAAATTGCAAAAAGTCAAGAGACTACAACCTAAAAGTAAGGGCCTTTCTGACTCAGTTGTCAGAGGACTCTGCTCTCCCTTCTGGCTGAAATAGAGCAAACACTCTATTGTTTGATCACAGAGCTTGTTAAAGAGGAAAAGATGTAGTGGGAAAAAAATGGAGCTCTCCCAGCAGCTCAGAATCAACAGCAGGAAGGAGAAAGAGGAGGCACGACACTGTCTGTCTGGCCTGTGCTGAGGAGGGAAGGGGAGGTCTGGATGTGATGTTCAGTCCCAAACAGCACTGTGTAGAGCACTCTCCTGAATAAAAAGCCTAGAAGAATGGAAGAATATGAATTCTGAGAAAGCAGAGCAATAGCTGCTTTTAAACCAACTTTTTCACTTCCTCTTCCATCAAGTTGTTTTATTTCCTCCATGCTTAGTTATGGCCACCATAAACCTTTCCAAAGACTCCATGAAGGCAGCAAGAACAGAAGCTAGCTAACATACCACTCCCTAGGGAGTGGCTTGCAACAGGAGTCATTTTCCTCTTTGGAAGCCTCAGCACTAGTCATTCTAAATAGACTAATACACTATAAGAAAAAAAAAAGAGGCAAATTTCGACATGCCACACTGCAGCATGGAGCTTAATAGGCAAGAGAAGAGTAAGACTGCCAACAGCTTCCCAGCAGAGCAGTTTTCTACTGCAGGTGTTGGCTCACCTGGCTGGGTACCTTCATTGCAGACTGTGCTGGAGGCATGTTAGAAGTAGAAATCATCAATTGTGAGTTCTCTTTTTTTTTTTCCTTTTTTTTTCTTTTTTTTCTTTTTTTTTTTTCCCCCAAACATCCCTCTTTGAAATAGTTCATGGCTCACTAGTGTGACACTCAACAGTAGCAGGCTCTGTGAATCCCTGCTCTCAACATATTCTCCACTTCAACTCTGGCTCTGTGACTCTTTGGTCAGTCATTTTCTCCAGGAAAAACTTTATATCACAGACCATCTTGTAGAATGTCTGAAGAACTGCCAATTCCAAGAAAAACCACAAAGAGATCCAGATTTCAGTCCTGGCAGGCAGAAACAGTTCTCCAAGAAACATTGCATGTGAAATTCAGAAACTCCTCTATGCAAACTTTGAGGAGGGACTGATAAGAAGTGCTGACCTGGGGAGAGAGTTCTGTTCCCACTGCTTCCAGGACAATGAGCTGATCTTCATCAGCTCTATGGGGAACAACATGTCCTTCTCCATATCCAGCACTCCTTGCCTGCACGTGTGCAGCTGCCAAATCAAGAGTGACTGCCAGCTGGAGAAGGGCAGTCTCCTTTGGGAATCCACAAAAACTACAGAACATCAAAAAAATTAGAAGTGTAGGTAGCCAAAAGTCCTCAGTGACTGCACAATTTCTTTTTTTTTAAAAATCAATTAATTCTGTGGAGTATGCAGCTGATGCAATGCATCCAAAGTGTTCTGAAATGCAATGAAAAATTTTTGGTATTAGCATTTTGGTCATATGCCTAGCATTAGTAATTAATTTTTAATTTCTTTTATACAATTTTCTCTGAATTATCTAAATTGTAACTTCTTGGAAGTAAATTATTTTGTCATTTTCCTCTTCTGTTCCAACAATTAATGAATACATTTTAAAAGGGTCACTACTGTAGATCTCTGGGGTACTTGTTTACAGTGATAATCAATTAAACTATTAAAAAAACCCAAACAGTTCTATTCTCATACTTAAATTAAAATTAAATCCTGATTTTTATTTTCTTTAACTTGTAATTCTTAAATTCATTATATTTTTATTAAATATCATTTAACAGGAACTGTATTAAAGTTTTCCTTTCCAAAGTCAAAATCTAAGTTTTTATTTTATCCTCCTTTGACACATAGGTAGACTCACAGTAGAGTGATTTTTCTGTCATTAAATGCTCATATGAGCAGCTTATCACTGTATAATTTTTTGACTGATACAGAGTTGTTTCTCTCCAGTCTGTTTCTTAGGTTTGACATGATGTTTAATTTTTACTCAGTTAGCCTTAGATGATCTGATTATTAACCCTTGTCATTCAAATCAGCACAATTTCTCCAAATTTCAGGCTGGAACAGCAACTGAAGCTGCAGCCTGTTTTCACTTGCAAAGTCATTCTTTCCTTTCTCTACTCACACAGACATTTGTGCCTCTTTCTGAGCATACATCTCTATCCAGCCTGTTCACTGTGCTCTTTGGTGTGAAGAGTGATGAGACTGAGAATTCACTCCCTCCTTAATACACCCAGATCTTGTTAAGGAGCCCTTTCAAGCAGCCCAACTGGAAGCATCCCCTTCCCTGCTCAAAATCCTTCCCCCACGCATTGCATGGGATGGTGAGTCCCATGTCCAACTCTGTCATTTCAGTTCACAGGTAGAGGAAGCAAAACTAGATTCTTCATGTCTAGTAGCCATGGCTGCAAGTACCTATGCATAATGAAGCGCCAGAAGATTAATGTATGTCAATTTTTAATAATAACTCATTTCAGTCTACTTTTAGGTAGAAAAAATTCTACCTAAAAATTCTACCTAAAGATAAAAAAAAATTCTACTTTTAGAAAATAAATGTATACAGCAAGATGATTGTATAGCCTGCCAAAAATAATAACCTCATTTTTTCTGGTATATATTTTATATACAGCAAACTCAGGAACCTGCTGCATTTGTCCAGATTTCTTCTTCTTTTTTGTTAAGCTTTGTCTTCGAATGAGGTCAAGAGAAAAAAAAAAAATCATTAATATCTGTCGGCTTCCTTTATAACCTTAAGGAAAAATCTTTGTATGATATCACACAGACAGATTTTCAATTTCCTTGTGTAATAAACAGATGCTTTAGGATTTGGATGTAATTTAAAGGTTTAAAATATCACATTGAGATTGATGAATAAATCAGTTGTGAAGACAAAAACATTGATGCCTGTTGAAAATACCTCTCCAGACAGGCAGGAAATGAAATTAGTTCCTAGTAAAGTGTGGAGATGAGGATCACTCTTTAGTTCTGCTGCAGGCTTTTTAGGACTTGCTACAGTGGCACAACGAAAATGCTAGGGCTACAGAAATCTAATTAAAGAGCAAATGTCCCTCCTGACATCAAATTAATCTTTATCAAGTTCCCTATTTTTATTTCAATCTGGGACAAGAAAATTAAATTTAAAATTCTAGGCATGTTGCAAAACAGTTGGTGATTTTCTCTTGAGCATTACAATGCAAAAACATTCAGCATTGTTTAATTAGACCTCGAAGCACTCATTTTTCTGAGCACTTTTTATTTCATCATTGTTTGTTAAGGGCTTACATAAATAATACCCAAATATTTACCACAAGCCTTGTACAAGGCTGTTTCCCTCTGTTGTACAGATCTTTATTTTCAGAGCTTTTTCTGTTGATGAAAAAGCTGAAGGAATTTTTGTTTGTATCTTAAACAATACCATACTTTATCAGTCCTTCATACTGAGTTGAGGTTGCTTGAATGACTTGGCTTTAACAAGCGCTCTTTCCATCACCCACAGTGAAGGTATTCTTGTAGCCCTCAACCCCCCAGAGGGACCACTGAGACCCTCCTGGGACTGGAGCCTGGCTCAGATGCCCCTGGACCATGTTAGCATTTATCACCTGAGTGTGCCCTAAGAAACAGACCCCAGTCCCAGGCAGCCGTAAACTAAATAGACTTGTCAGCTACAATATGAAAGCATTATTTTGCAGGTAGGAAAATTAAATTTGGCTCTGCAACCCCAACCTTAACATGAGACGCACCAATTCAGTCCAAGCACACGTGCACACATGTTTTGTTGGAAGAGAGCCAAGCCAATTTGGCTGTGGTCACACAGAAAACCTGAAAAAATATGAGAATGCATCCTCACCTAGTTCCTGAGTTAAAACCCAGGACTGTTCTCTGACACCTAAGCCACCTTCCTTGGATTTGGAGGAACTGTCTCCTTGCTGCATGAGTGTTGTCCAGAGAGTTTGTGGATGCTCCCTCTCCCTGGAAGTGTTCAAAGCCAGGTTGGATGGAGATATGAGCAACTGGTTTAGTGAAAGGTGTCCCTGCCCACCAGATGCTCTTTAAGGTGCATTCCAACCCAAACTGTTCTATGACTTTACAAGTACTTGAGTCTCTGTACCTGCTCACTTGCATGCTTTGCTACTGGCTACTGTCCCTATATAGTGTTTTCCTTTTATATATGATAGATCAGGGGATTTGCTACCAAACTTAAATCTGAGTGCCTGGAGGTGGGATCTGTTTCCATGGTTGGTTTCCTCTTACAGCTAAATTAAAAAGGCCTTATGGTTGATGTTTTGTATAAAAATGATGTCAATGGTATACAAACCCAAATTTTCTGCCTTTTAATTATGCAAAACTCCAATTAAAGTCATTGGGAAATCTGCTTAGTTACTATTTCCTTTGGATCTGTTGCAGGTATGGGGGTTGTCTCTGCAGCTTGCTGAACAGGTTTAGAGTCTGGTGAAAAGGCAGTGTACAGAGCATGGGGGTTACTATCCCCATGGGTGTAAAACCAACCATGGGAAAGCTTTATTTAATCTCTTTATCGGGGCAGTATATAAATAACGTGGCAACAAGTTGCAGAATTCAGCTGTGAACTTGCTCACTACTAATAGTCCGTTTCTTGGAGTCAACAGGTATAAAGTGAGGTTTCCAAGAGTATTTAAGGCACTGAAGTGTTACTCAGGGTATTCTCCATATGGAAAAGATTAAGAAATAAAGTTGCAGTCATTTATGGCCTAGATTAAAACCTGTGATCAGGGTGAGTGGATTGAGGTGGCAGTGCACATGAGAGGTGGGGCAAAACACCTGCAGGACCTCAGGGAACTCCAAGGAAGAGAGATGAGAAGAAGGAAGTGACATTCCATTTGAATAAAGGTAATTTCTGTGGATGAAGGGGGACAAGTGAAAGCTGAAAATATTCATTTATCTTGACAAAAGGTACCATGGCTGCCTTCTTAAACCCGCAGAAAAAAAATCTGTCCACAAAATTCCTGTCCTAATGAAGGCTGCATAAGAAAAGCAATCATACACAATGCACTAACACTGAATTAACAAAATAATATGAGAGTTACTTCTATTTTTCTGTATATCGTCTTTGGCTGGAAGGAGTGGGTTTCCGAACTAGGCATCCATTTCTGATTTAGTAGCTATTCATCCAGATAACTTCAGCGGGAATTGTATGCCCTTGGCCCAGGAAGGAGTTTGGTCTGGATTTTTTTCAGTAGACATCGATTGCTTTCATGCAACGTTCCCACGATTTTACTCAGTATAGATAGCTCTTCCTACTTTACAGGAACACGACATACAGGGTGAACCAGATACACTAGCCTTGAAATTTCAATTGTTCTCCTGGGTTTGAAGCACAATATTTAAACATCAGAATATATCAAAAGAGCTAAAAATTATTATGGCTTTTCATATGATAGAAAATTCAGGGAGCAGGTTAGATGTCTCTTTGTAACTTCCACTTTTTTTTCTCACCTCCTTGGTTTCAAAAGCAAGTTATTCTGTGCTACTTTCACTACATTAGTCCAACAACTGTTAAAAAGCTTTGGTTGAATTTCCGTTTAGTTGAGAGAGAAGTGCAAATAAAAGAAGCAGCAGATGGTCCCTTTGTGACTGAATGAAGAAAAAGGGTTTTGAGAACAATACGTGAATAGGTGTAGTCTAATAAAACAGTCAGCCACCTGCTGCCTACATCCTTCAAAAAGATTCTGTTGCATATTCTGGGAATTAGTGACTAGTGTGTATGCTTACGTTTAATCTAAATGGAAGCTCTAAGGAACAAACAGACCTTTTTGTCCCAGTGCTGATTGAGTTGTTCTCTTGGTTTTGAATTGTTTCTGCTCTGTCTCCTTTAGTTCCATCCTGTAACTGTGTAACAGTGAACAACACTTTGGAAGTGTTTCATTTCTCAAACCGAAGAAAGATTTTAAAACTTAGAAAGCACCTAAACATTTTTGCCTATTTTAGGTTTTATAATCAAAATCACACCTGGAAAAGAAGTATTCTCTAGCATTGCACAGTACAGTCTGCATTTTTACTTTTCTTAATGCATCCAACCTGTTACTCTTTTTCCATACTTTGTAATGCTCTTTTTTTCTCCTCTAGGGATTTACTCTTCAGCCTGATTATCAAAATATCATCAATCCAACATCAACAGCTGCACAAGTTGTTACCCAAGCAATGGAGTACGTTCGTTCAGGGTGCAGAAATCCTCCAGCACAGACTGTGGACTGGAATAATGACTACTGCAGTAATGGGTAAGCAGCCAGTGAATGCCACCTTGTGTTGAGGAACATTCATGACACAAGTATATGATAGAGAATTTGGGAACAGCATTGTTGCCCATTTCCTTACAGTGTTTATGAAGTGTATCTGTGATGGCCCTGTACTTATTCAGCAGTTAGTCTGTTGTGGGAGAATAATTGTTCAATGCATAGATTTATTAGACATTGTTGTCACCTTATCACAGCACATACATTTTATAGGTCTTAGAGAACTTGCATTCCACAGAAGATCAGAACTGAAATCTTAGGGAGAAGGATTAAGAAAGAAATTTTAAGATCACTATGTCTCGATGAGAGGCAAATGACATTAACTATTTTCTAGTCTGGGTCTTGAAAATAACTAGTTTGGGTCATAAAAAACCACATCAGTGAGAAGCAGGGCTGACACACAGGATACAAGATACATGGAAGATAATGGCATGAGGACCAAATGATTGTAATCAGAAACAAAACTCCATACCTGTAGGAGCCCTGTGTCCTCAATATAAGGTTAGTAACCCCTTCGAACCTTCAACTTCTGGCAGCATGGTTTTTGTGGAGCCATGTTACTGTGCCAGGAACTGCCTGGAAACAGTTAAGACTGAACAGAAGGTATTATTTCAGTTTTATATTATAGATATTATGCCCTGTGAATACGCCCACCAGCCTGACCTCCCCTTGACTTAGTCTGAATCCCCAAGGCAATGGCAGATAAAAGCGTTTGGTTGCTCCCAAAGTGCCAAATCTAGCCCAGACAAATGAACAGAAAGCAGAACTAAAGACCAGATTCATCCATTACATTTACTTAAACCTAGAATTTCACTTGCCTTATTGTTTTAAAGTGTTTCTGGAACTCAAACTAGAACTGAATAAAAATCCTTTTTCTGGCTACTAGTTCAGAATAACTCCTTTGCTACACCCTGCTGACACCAAGGCAGATTTTAACTAGCCTGAACAGCAGCATCACTCTTTCCCATACCCTGTCCCTGTTGCCCCATGACTTGCCCTCTTTTCAGCAGAACAGTTTCACTTCTGTACTCTACCACCGTGCTTTGACATGTGCTACAGGCCCTTGTTGAAATCTATGCAGCCCACAGACTTTTACAACCACTTACACTGAATTCTGAATAGACTGTCCTCTGTCAAACGAGCCACAGCCACCTGTGGATTTGATTCCTGGTCTCTTCTGGAACAAAGCAGTGTCCATTGTTCCCAGATGTGCTCCCCAGATGTGCAGTGGGTATAGCATTCCATGCCCAGCATTTTTCTCTGGGCAGATATGCCTGTAGATAGCCCACTCTGTGTAGACTGGGCTATATTTTCAAAGTATTTGGAAATCCATATGCATGACCTTAAACGACCTTTGCTAAGCTTCTCCTGTCCCCTTGCAGTGCTTACCTGAACCTGCCAATCCAACATGGTTTGGCTATATCTGTCCTAGTAAATCAAATATGCCAGAGGCTCAGTAAGTGGCTGACACCCATGTTCATGCAATGAAGCTCTCCTGCCTCTAAGGAAAGTGGCTGCTTCTTACAGGGCACTTATGGAGCATCATTCCAAGGCCTGTGCTAAATCCGGAGCTCCAAGCAGTTTTTGATAGTCAGTGCTACCAACCCACTACTGCAGGTTACCCCAAACCAGTGCTCAAACCCATGTCCCAGTCCTGTGCAGTTTTCAAGACAGATGTGGTCTCCAGGTTGCTATAAGTCACTTTGACTTTTTCTTATGATTACCATGGCAATGCAGCTGTACTTCAGTGATATGCTTGGAATTAATGACATACGGTGGGGTTGTGGGGTTGATCTTTTTTTTTTTTTTCTTGAAGAATAGAACTAAAAATTTTTCAAATATTAAAAAAAAAGTCACATTTGTTATTTTTCTCTTTGAACAGGGGCATGCAGAGGGACAAAGCACTCTACCTTACCTGAAAATCTGAAACACCTCTCCTTTCCTTTCACTGAGGAATGCAGGGAAGTCTTTTCATCATGGATTGCATTATGCAGTCAGGGCAGTTCTGCATTTTATTAGAAAATACAAGTTGCTAAGCACTTAGGACTATTTGAGCTTGTGGGTCACCCACTCTGGAAAAAAATAGTCTTGCTTCTTTCTTTTCTTTGTTTTTTTCCCCATTTTTTCTCTTTCTTTCTTTCTCCTTTCCACCCCTTCCCTGAGATCCTATAACGGACATTGCTTTTCTTCTTCCCTGAAGGAAACTTGGACCATTCAGATTTTATGTTGGTTTTTGCTGTGAAGTGCTGCGATAGTAACTGCCTTAGCAACTGTAGATGTCTCGGATAAAAGTCCTGGATTTTCCATTGGTTTTTCATAATGGGTGTTTATATGAAACTACTAAAGACTTTTTAAATGGCTTGATGTAGCAGTCATAGCAAGTTTGTAAATAGCATCTATGTTACACTCTCCTAGAGTATAAAATGTGAATGTTTTTGTAGCTAATTGTAATTGAAACTGGCTCATTCCAGTTTATTGATTTCACAATAAGGGTAAAATTGGCAAACATTCATATTTTTACTTCATTTTTAAACAACTGACTGATAGTCTATATTTTCAAAGTATTTGGAGAAAAAAAGTAAAGTAGTCCCAAATTATATTAATTAAAAATATTGGCTTTGTCTCATGAAATAAATACAAAAAACTTAGAAAAAACTAATGTTGATAAAGAGCAAACACATTTATTTTGTACTGCCTAAAAAATGCTTTTTTTTTAAAGAAAATCACTTTATGTGTACTGGTTAGTAAACGTCATTTAAGTCCTTTTATGTATAAAACTGCCAAATGCTTACCTGATATTTTATTAGATGCAGAAACAGATTGGAGACAGCTAAATTATAACCTCTACATATGGCTATGTATTATTGTTTCTTCATACTGTGTCTGTATTTAATCTTTTTTATGGAACCTGTTGCGCCTATTTATGAAATAATAAATATAGGTGTTTGTAAGTAAATTTGTTAGCATTTTAAAGAGGTTTCTTTGACGCTTTAACTTTTGCTGGCACAAATTGTTCACAACTGATGATGTGAATACTTTATTTAGTTTTTACAGTGACAAATATAACAACAAACCTGCTTTAATGGCAGAAAATGAAGGTAACCAAGAACTATTTCTCTATTTCTTTGGTTGTTACGGAAAATAAAAAAGGTATTTTAAGTACTCCCTTTTTAAAGCATTGTAGCAGGAAGTTGCCCAAAACTAAGACTTGAACCAACAAAACTAACTGAATAAAACTGCATAACACTGCTTCTTGAAACTTCATCATGTTTTGTTAATTTGTCAAGTGGAATAAACATATTACCAAAAAAAAAAAAAATTACCAAATATGCTTCAACCATTTTATTATATATGCAAAAGTCCTACAGAATTTTAGGGAGTATATCAGAAATAAACCCTAAAATGAAAGGTAAGTTCAATAGCCACAGGGAAAGGGATAAAAATATCCAAAATAAGGTATTTTGTCAATGTTTGGGATCAGGGATAGCTCTGAAAATATATTTCTGGATTATTTTGCCCCAGATGCCTGTCCCATTTATGGATACTACCACTGATTTGTATTTTCTGTGTGAAATAAAAGAAGCAATTTGGATAGAATACACATTTGGCAATGCCATTGGTTTTTCTTTATAAAACAAAACAGAAACAAAGGCGTGCTTGCTTCTGAATGATTTCAGGCAATGTACAATCGTAATCACTTGGCATGTAATAACTAATAAATAATGCAGATCAGAGGTGATTACTCAAATAACTGTAGTTGAGAGCTCTAATTTTCCTGTCTTGAAACTGTATGAGAACTTGTGATTAAATTCACAGTTTATTGTTTGTCTGTTTAGTACTTTAGAAATATACCAGCACTACTAATTACCCAATGTCTTCTATTTATTATATTACAGTAAACTACATTTTCCACTCATATTAATTCTAAAGAGAAAAGATAATTGCTAGGAATGAGAAAAATCAACTTTGATTTTGACAGGCAGTTTTCTTTTTTCTTTTATGGAAAAGAACTGTGTTATCTTCATTTCTTTTAGAGCAGGTGCACAGTCACACAAAGTTGTTAATTTCGGTATCCAAGCAGAGTTCAAAATACAAGAAAACTTTAATGTAAATAAAAAAATACATCATGAATAAAATACTTATTCTGTATGAACCTCTGGCTAGTTGGTGTTTCTGTCAGCATGGGAACCTGTGGTGTGTTTGCTGTCCAGCACTTCACCCATCCAGTGCTCTGAGTGTGGTTCTGTGTCCAGTCTCTGCCCATATGAGACAACTGTGCTGGAAGAACAGCAGTTTTTGGCCATGGGTGAAATGAAACCATTTTTTCCCAAAAGAAAGATCCAACTTCAATCCATAGATGTAAATTCTTCATGTCTGACTTGAGAAAAATAAATGGTTGCCGGCTGTGGGCAGTCTGCTGTTTGTTTTCAGCTGTGTATTGACAGATATAAATTGCCAATCAATGGTTGGGATCCTTCTGTAAGCAGGTGAAACTCCACTGGAACTGAAGGGAAGATGTGCCCCATCCTTCACTGCAGCACTGTGCCTTAGGCACCACAGTAACACAGACAGCCAGTCTCTAGTTTTAAGTCACCATCTGGCCTAACCACGATAATGACAAAGCACACAGGAACTAAACAACCTGCACATGGAAGCAACACAGAAACAGCAAAAAAAAAAAATACAATAAAAACATCTGTCAGAGTGATAGAAACCAAAGGAAATTGTCTGCCATTCATTGAAAATAGTACACTTTTAAATTATTTTTAAAACATGGTGGACAGAATGCAAAGTTGGCAACATATACACTCTGCACATTGTAAATCCATCTGCTTGCACAAGGTAAGCAGGGGTTTTAAAAAGGAAAAGCTCTTTGATTTTACTGCCGCTCTCAGTGTGCCCTGTTATGGTGACAGGAGATATCCTGGTCTCTCTATCCCCAGACTCACATGTGTTCCAAGCAGAAATCTCATCCAGCTGCTGCCTCTGACCAAAGAAGCCAAATTCTAATTCAAATGGGTCTGCCATAGGATTTTCCCCTCACACTCATCCACAGGCAGTAAGTAAGTAATATATTCATAGAGGGCCCCAGCCATTCACAGGGAAATGTAATGTATTCATGCCCACTTCTCTCTCTCTCACCGAATACCAGCTCCTGATTCCAGTGGCGTCTGCCAAATATTCCCTGTGAGGCTCCTCTGTAAACAGGAAACCCAACAAAAAAAAGAAAAAGAGCTCATTACTGGAAGGTAAAACACACTCTTACCACCTTCTTTAGCCTTTTGAGGCATCATCCCACCCTGAACTACCATCTTCAAGTTTGTGTTTGCCTTCCTCCCCAATCCTGTAAACATGGCAGATCCACAGAGATATCTTTCTGTGCTCTGGGGAAATGGAGTAGGTAAAAATCTGTATTTTGCACATACTGTGAGAAGTAGCTAAAGAGATGTTATATAGCTCATACAGGAGTTACTCCTCTGGACTCCCATTGATAGGTAAGTATAGAGGCAGATATAGTTACAGACAGAGGTATAGATATAGTCAAAAAGATTAGATAGATAGGCAGGCAGACAGATAAACTGCCATTACCCTGTTAATTATTTTTTCTGTTGTTTTCAAGCCCTTTTGCATTGAAATAAAATATTATTTTGTGGGTATAGCAGTGTGCTGGCAGTGCTGCAGGAGGTGCTGAGGACCTTGGAGAACACGAGGTGGTTTGTGTCAGGTCTCACAGACACCATTTGCTTTCCTTTGCAAACCCATGTATTTTATTATTACCCAGCAGCACATTAAATCACATCTGAAATGTAGCTCTTACTTCACCAACAAGAGGACAAGTGAGAACAATGACTTGTAACATTTCAGAGTCTGTCACAGTTACTGCCTAATTAGAGAAACCCACTAGCAAATGTGCATCTGCATGGATCCTGTGACTGTCATCATTTCACATTCTATTAAGGACTTGCTGTGACAGACACTTTACAAAGAAATTTTGTTCAGGCTAATACCAAGCTGGCAATCATATAATCGGCCTGAAAATAAAACGAGAGAGGAGGAAAAAAGGGAAAAAAAGAGAGAGGAAGAGGAAAAGAAAAGGAAGCGTACCTATTTGGAAAACAATCTGTGTGTAAAAATTCACAGTATACTGCAGAGAAGATCCTTACCCTCTGACAATTGTGTGTTTACAACGAGTCTGAGTATAATTGCTCTGATGGGCTGTCAAGAAAAAGATTAATTTGGCAAAGATTAGTATTGACTTGCTGTTTATTAAGGCTTTTAAACAGCTGTATCTGGCAACATTCCTATAAGTGCTTGTCATGTCTGAAAATCAGGCTCACACCCGGGTGCTTGCCAGCTGTTGCTAAACAATCTTACCACTTAGAGTATCTTTCTCCAGGCCAAATAGCAAGAGCAAAGTATTGCCAAATCAGTCTCTTTCATCCTGTCACTTTTCAGGGGATCTGAGAGCTCAGCTATCAGTTGATGGCTGAAGGGCGGAGCTGATAGCAGCTGCCAGGAGAAGCAGGGTAGTTAGTGAGGTGTTACACCATGCCTAGGGAGGGCTGCTGCTCTTACTCACCTCACCGACAAGGAAAAGCACAGCTTGCAACTGGTGTTAGGCGAAGGGGCTTTAAACCCCTTAACGCCTGGGATCCAAATTGGGTAGGACGCAGAACTCCAGAGCATGTGGTTCATCCGCTCGGGCTCTGAGAGATAAAGCCAACAGGATAGGAGGGTATAGTAGCCACCATTAATCTTTATAAAATGAACCAACATTTTCTTCTATGACTTTTTTACCCAGACTGTTGATAAAAGTCATAAAAGCCATGCACACAAAATACCCTGGGTCAGTGGAAACCTGTAAAAGGAAAGATGTCAGCTGTTATTTTTGTTACATTACTTAAAACGTTTCAGCTGGCATTGTAGGCTTTAGTAGCAAGCTCAGAAACAAATAATACCAGTGGAAAGAAGGATAAACGGCTACAGCTAAATGCCAATACAAATAGCCATGTGTTACAATTAAAGTTGATTTGGCCTTTCAAATAGAAGTCTGATTTTCTGGGATTAATCTCGACCTTTTCAAGTTGCATCAGGCTGAAATAAGTTGTCAGAACAGATGTGAATTTTGTTTGCAGAGAACAATTGTAATCCAGTAACCCTTGGAACATCAGCATTTTCCAGACTGCCGGCCAGCTGAGCAGTGAGGATGTGGACAGCAGACACTGGGCACACACAGCAGGCAGAACCAGAGAACTCAGAGCCATGTCCAGAGGCTGGATGTTTAATTCAAACTCAAACCAAAATACTTTTCCTTTTAACTTTGCATTTACCAAACAGCAAGGTGTATACGCAACTGCCTGGGGAAAAAGAGTATTAAATTACATCAAGGATGGATGCCTCTGTTATCTTTATAAACTGTGTTCTTTAGCAAAATCATACAGGTAGGTGATCTTCCATGCAGGAAGGCTGGGCATACATTTTGTAGTGCAGAAGTCTCTGAAGTCTCCAAGAATCACACATTTCAGATGCTGCTCTAAACCGCTTTCTAGGAAGCTCTGCCTTACAATCTGCCCAGCTCCAATACCTAAAAAAAAAAAAAAAAAAAAGTTTCTTATACTTTGTTACCCAGAGTCAAAAATTTCCCAGCTTTATGCACAGCATATATGCTGACCTTGGTGCTCCCATAGTGCCAAGTTTCAGTGAAAAGTAAAAAAAGTCCAAAACCTTTTTCAATATGGACTGGGGGTGAGGGCACACAGGGTGCTAGTACAATACCTATGGCAGCATAGACCCTCTGCAAACACAAAACCTGCAGACTGCTTTCATCATTCCAGCTTTCTTCAGTGAAACAGCTGGATCCATGTTTGTGCCATCAGTAAAGTCATATTGTTAAAAACTGAAGATGCAGGAAATATTTTTTCTGCTGTCGATGTAGCACTGCTTAGATAGCAACATGAAGATCCAAAGTTCATTCAAAAACATGTCACCACTTGAATAAATAAGGCTGATACCTAATTAGCAGAGGAAGCCTTCATGTTTTGCTCAGAGTTCAAAATAATGAGCAGAGCCTCTCCTCTCCTCTGGCATACAAGCATGTGCTACATGGTTTTGTTAAAAAAAATGAAAATGAAAGGAAGTAAGTGATGTGCCCAAGGACACGGAGTAATTTAGAGGAAAGGTAGCTGAGATCTGAGAGTTTTGAAAAACAGTCTTCTGCTTTAGTCATTACTAAAGTTCGAAATCTGTGAAGTGGTGCTCAGATCCATGGGGGCAGCTTTAACTTAAGTGAGATTTTACAAATAATAAATAGGAGAAAGATGCCAGGTTTTATTTGTCTTCAGCAGTTTTCTACTTTTAAGTCATATGTGGACAGCTGAGCGCTATTTTCAAACTTAACTCCTCTAGATTAGTTTTTTAAAAGCAAAATAAAAAGAGCGAGATATCTGAGTAATCTCTGGTTCTAGGTTCCTGGAATCTTTGATTAAAATAGCAAAGCTCATGAGACTGGAATTTTGACTATATCATTCATATCCCTCAAACTGATTTATTTCTCTGTCTTTTTTTTTTTTTTCAGAATTTCTGCCTAGAAGTCAATGAAGATTTTTACTTACCTTTCTACATCAGACCTGGCAGAGCACCGTACACAAACATATATCTGCCACCACGAAAACTGATTAGACTCACCAGGAGAGAGCCATGACAGCTGAATGGGATCGTCCTGCATCTGCATCCACAGCAGAAGCTGCCTTCTGCCAGCAGGCTGGAAGCAGCCACAGTGTGAGCTCCTGGCAGGAAGACTGTGCCTCTGCAATACATGGCTGATAAATTTTCAAGGCTGAGTATCTCTCAAGGGAGAATTTTTTGAAAATAATGTGAAAAAAAAGTCATAAATAGGCTATCCTATCTTCTCGCGCTGTTGTCACCTTCAAACTAAGGAACATGACATGGGAACCTTTCCAGAAGTGATCCCAGTGCAAGGAAAACATTGATATTCTGGAGTAATCCAGAGGAGGCCACCATGGTGGTCAGGAACTGGAAGACAGGGCTGAGGTGGAGGGCTGAGAATGCTAAATCTGGTGAGTCTTAAGGATACTAAATCCTTCTGTAGTCTGTAACTGCACAGTGGATCTTTACAGAGAAGATAAAGCCCAAATCTTTCTGGAGGCATACATGAAGGGAAAGAAACAACAGACAGAAACTGAAATAAGGGAAGAAGTCCTGACTGCATATTATGGTAAAAATAATCAGCAGGAGAAGTTTGAAAGCACTGAAATAGGAATCCAAAGAGACTGTGGGATTTCCTTACTTTAGAATATTCAAAAGTCAACAGCATAGGCCTGAAGAGCTCTTTCAAAGTTGCACCAGCTTTTCCTCTGGGCATAGGACAGACCAGAAGAAGACCTGCATAGAACTTTTCCAATCTAATCTGTGATTCATTTTCACACAAAATCCTCTACACATGGGATAGAAAGAAAGCCCAGCAGAACACAATTTTTTGGCCTCAAATTGTGGAAGGGAGTGAGAGTTGGTTGCTTCCTGTTACACATCTCATGCTACAGAAAATTGTGCTATTTTAAACTGAAGTTTCGCAGTGTGGTTTTACATGTACAGGAAAAACAAAAGTGAATGTCATTTGTATCTGAATTTCCTGTAGAGGTTTATTTAAGGAGGAAAAAAAACCCTCACAAGCAAATCATAAATGCTAATCCACTAATCACTTTTCCGAAATGAATTTAGATTGTATTCTTTGGAGCACAACTTTTCAGCAAAGACCAGAAGGAGTGCATTGGTTTTGCCAAAGCAAAATGAACTGGTTAAAGCTTGGACTCTGCAGAGCAAGGCCTCAGATAAATGAAGGAAAATATACAGCTTTCCTTTTTTATATTTTTTGAACACATAGTATTCAGAATAAATCTCTGTGGGCTTCAGTATGTGACTTAACATTTTAATACTTTTCCTCCACCAGATGGTTTAGATAAAAACCTATTAGTTTCATTTGTGCAAATAGTTTCATACAAGAAATATCTATTTTTTACATTTTTGTCTCAAGGCTTAAATATAATTTTTTTTTAGAAGTGGAGACATTTTCACTGGTGTCTAACATTTTAATTATCATCATTCTTACCATTACATAAAATTCATATCAGAAAGTGGTTGATGAGTCCTCTAAAATAATTTATGTCCAAAAAATGCATTAAAATTACTTCACAATTTGATTTATGCATCTGTTCATACAACCTTTATGTGTTTGCAATTTTCCATGAGCTTAGTTACGATTATTTCAATCTCTGCAAAAGCAGTGTATATGTTCTGTCAAACATAATGATGCAAACCCTTAATCTTCCTTTTTTTTTTTTTCCTTTTTTTTTGTCTTGGTGTCATTACTTTGGAGAATACATTCAGTGTGTGAAAACCAGAGGAGATTCACTACTGGAAACTCTAATTGCCATTACACACAAATCCTTTCCAGTTTCTGGGGATAGGAAATTACCCTCAACATTCAAATGAATGTGGCTCTTCTTTACACTTGCTGAGGGGAGGTTAGGAGAGTGCACCTGAGCAATTTTAAGTGTGTGAGGTCTTCCTATACCATTCAAAGAAATCTTTTGGAACTGAATGAAGCAGAACATGGGAAACACCAGAATCTCTTCATAGTCATCATGGTTGGTCCAGACAAGACACTCCATGCTCTCTCATTTCAGCAGGGCTCTCCAGGTGCTTAGGATTGTCCACCACCCAGCCCACTGGTCCTGCAGAACAACAGAACCTACCAGTAACACCTGATGGAGGCACACTCTTAGGAACCTGATCGTGCCTGAGGAGGAGGAGCACTACCTGAAAGGGCCATATTATGTTGAAAATAAATCCTCTTTCCTTTGCCTAATCCTCTAAAACACATGGAAACCCTAAATAGCTGTGTCTACACTGGGAAAGAATTCTGCTGAGTAGGAGTTCATCAGCTGGTTGGAGAAATGTAAGAGACCAAAGCCCTGACAGCTACTCTGCATGAAGTCCAGGTGTTTCACATAGGACTAAATTTTCTGTCTTCCCCTGCACTGAACCTCATCACCTGTAACTCAGCAATCCACACACCAGCAATTAGGTGGATGAACTTACATTTAGACCCTGACAGGTATTTACCTAATAGGTATTTAGATATTTAACAAGTTAAATGCTTTAACTGTTAACATAGAGATTTAAAACAAACAACTAAACCTTCCATGTGTTTTTCTGGATTGGGCACTTCAGGTACTGTGCCAGAAAAAATGTTGACAAATAGCTGTGGGAAGATGAAGGTAAGGGAGTCAAAAGCAATTAAAAAAAAAAAAAGGTGTAAAAGAAAAGAAATAAAATCCCCATCTGTCTTCAAGATGTGGGTTGGTAAAGTATCACATTCTGTTGGACATTCAGAGAACCTGAGCATATGTAAATAGAAACCACTCAGAAGAACAAAACTCTGCATGCAATAAAGGGATTTCCAGCCATGAGTATATTGCTTGCAGGGTTTACACCACAGGGGCAATACATTGACAGGCCGTGACTTCATATATACATCACTGTATTATTATAGCTCTTTGGATGCTCAGGAGGTTGTAATTAGTGAGCACCAGGGTGTGTAAGCCCCTTGCATGGTGTTGCCAAGATTAATCTTGGCAGTGCCTACAGGCAATGGTAGAAAATAAAACATTTCAATGAACAGCACCAGGAAAATCTAAGCCAGACCAAGACAGCCACAAGCTCCTGTGATATGAAACAAAAGCAAATGAAATAATCCATGGATCAGAAATAGCTGCTGATCCAAAACTGATTTTATGGTGTGCCTCCTGGATCAAATAAAAAGCTAGATAGGAAAATGGCAAATGGGAATGTTGTGGTGTTTATTTCCTCACAAAATAATCCAAACATATATAAGCACATCTCTTATACTGAGGTCTGGATGAGACACCTCCACCCCACAGAGATTTTTACACCAGGAGTAGGTTACTGTCCCATCTGATGCTCCTCAGTGGACTGTGAGATGTGGATCCATTTGGCAAGGTTAAACATTAGTGAATTCCTTTTGTCATTGATGACTGTCAGCTTCCCATTTGACAGTAGGTAAAGATTTCAGGTTTGGTTTTTGTTGTTGTTGTTTGTTTTGTGGGGTTTTGGGGGGTTTTTTTTTGAGTCAGTCTCTCCCTTCCTTGGCATCCCTGCTCCACCATAATGCCTTGGCCTCACTGCCTGCCCTCCCAGACACCAGCCCCAGGAGTACAGCAGACACTTAGACCACAGGAGACATCTCTCACAGGCTGGTAAGGAGTCTAATAAGTGCATTTTGGGGCATTTCTACACCTAAAATGCTGCATCAACACACCAATGCAGCAGCAGGTGGATGGGCAAAGCTACTGAGTTACATCTTCATTTATAATTCTCCTCCAGCATTTTTCTGATCTTATCTCTACTCCTCTCTCTGTGCTTTGAAGTCAAGTATATCAGCCTTTGGGAATTGGGTCTTCAGCCATTGCCAACTCTTTCAGTCCACCTTAAAAATTGACTATTGTGTGCCATGTAAAACTGAGGTGGGCTAAGTACCATCCTCATGGCTGTTATTTTATGGAATTGTATTCCAATTATACAGAACATTTTCAGCACATTCCTTTGGGTGAGCAGAACTTCCCTTCCTCCCTGTTCTCTAAGGGAACTCTCATCACAGCAGCAAATAATCATTACAGTGATTCTGTCATGATGAATGTTTATACCAGGGAAACATATTCTGAAAGAATAATGTGTGTCCGGCCAGAGAAAACTGATCTAAACCATGACCTGTGTGCCCTCAGAAGAGCTATGAGTTTAATTACAATGAATCATTCAGGAATGGGCTGCATATCCAGAAACAGACAGTCCATCTCTTTAACACCAGGCTTATGGTACATATTTGCAAACAGAAAAACAATGTAACTCATCTTATGAACAATCTGTTGCAACTGATTTGCCTGCATTGGTTACCTTCCAAATGGTTCCTCTTATCTTGTTTGGAAAATAAATTGATCTTGAGACTTTCATGCCCTTTCCAAAATAAATCAGGAGGTGTCCTCTTGAGAAATACATGCAAGTGAAGAAGCCTAAGAAGGTGTTCCTCAAGTAAGATCTCATTCTCTATCATCAAAATTAAAGGGACTTTTACCATTGTTTTGAGTACAACTGAATAAAAAAGTAGAAGACCATTTTAGGCTGCAGAAATATATGAGTGAAACCAAGCACTGAACAGTGTTGAATGAATACCTTAATCCCACAGTATGCTGTTTTTAAAAAGGGAAACAGATAAAATAGGTAAAGGCACAGAAGCAAATGCTTAAAATGAATGAAATTGTGTTTCAAGAGAGAGAAAAAATTTCCTATTGTCCTCAAAATAGAGTCTTCCTTCCTTGTCCTCAGACAAGCCAGAGATTTAATTTACTTTACACAAAGGAAGAGCTCCCAAAGGAATAAGCATCCAATTTGCAATATGACATATGAATGCTTCACCTTCTTTGGGCCATGCAGAGAACCTTCCTCCTTCGAGAGGACACTGCTGCAACAAGATCTCCATGGAGATTTAAAAATTTACAGCCTGTGATGATTTCTGGATATGAGCAAGTTTGGCCTGAACAGTGATAAAAAAACTCAAGTAAAAAAAATCTGTATTACACTTCAGCACATCTTTGGGATTTACAAGATATATCAACACTGCCAAATAACTTATTTTACCAGTTCAGTCTTGGACCCTGATATCTGTGTTTCTTAAGTGGTTAAGTTTCTCCTTAACCCTCACTTGAGGGTTCTTTCTTGGAATCATAGAATCTTTGTATAGCATGCATTTTAAATGTCATCTAGTCCAACTCCCCTGCAGTGGGCAGGACCCATCCTGGCCTAGTCCTTCTCGGGGCCCCATCAAGCCTGACCTTGAATGTTTCTAGGAATGGGATGTCCAACAAATTCCTCATGCATCTAACAGTCCATACATCAAATCCACATCTCTCCAATTTAGAGAGAAGGACGCTGTGGGGGACTCCGTCAAAGGCCTTACAGAAGTCCAGGTAGATGACACCTGTAGGCCTTCCCTTGTCCACTGCTGTAGCCACTTCACTATAGAAGTTGAGTAAACACTTGAGATTGGTCAGGTGGGACATGTCCTTGATGAAGTCCAGAAGTTTCTCTTCACTCCAGGCCTAAGTATTGTTTTAAGCCCATTTCCCTACAGAAACCCCTTAGTTTTGTCATTGAGGATGAACGAGACTGCACCAACCCCAGCACTATCTGCACAATGACCATCACCCCTAAGGAGCCTATTCCCATTCCCACACACAACCTATCTTTCCTCCATATATTCCAACAGGCTAGAAAATCCTCATCTCTTCATACAGACAGATCTGTGTGTTGTGGCACTGGGATAGGATGGGAGCACTGGTGTCGCTGGCACTAGGGCTGTGAGGAGCCAGACTGCCTGAGGGTGCTGGGAGGGGGCTGGACTGGGTGGGAAGGGGCTGGACCACACCAAACTTAGGTCCAGGGTGGCTTCTTGTGCTGTGTGCCTTCAGCCAGGTAAATAGACACATCCATCACTTGCACCCTTCCTGTGCCCCACACAGGGACTCAGTGGAACTAGATGGCCCAGCAAACACACTGGCCAGCACCATGAGGAAGGCATCAGCCTCGCAGTAGTGCTTTGCACAGCGGGGCTTTGCACACCACACAGAAAAGAGACTGCTAAAATTATTCTTTCTCACCAGCTATGCTTAGGTCTCTGCCTCTTCTGGAATTGCATGCAGACATAAAGGCAGAAGAGTTTTAGTTTCAATTTTGAGTTTGCAAACTATCTCTCTGAGATAGTAAAAATAATTTTGTAAATGCAATATCATTTTTTAATGTAGGTTGTGACACACATATCATGCAAGCTGAAGGAAAGTCCAGTTGGAATAAAATAAAACAGCTAATGGGAGAACATAATATACAATAGCGAGGGTAAGTATTTGATAGTTTTATCTGATAGTATTTGATATTTTTACTTGATAGTTTTCTCTACTTTTATAACCAGTAGCACTATATTCAGCCATGTGAATTATTATCCTGAGTCATGCTTCATCTTATAATATGAAAAAGGCCATGTCTGAAAACTCTGATCAATATAAGTTATGCAGTTTATAAGCCATTTCAAATTAATGTTTTGTGATTCATTTTGTGATTCATGGCTGTAGTGATACCTTAATCCCAAAGTACTGAAGAGTCTGCTGTATGCCAACCAGAAATGCAAAAATTCTGCAAGCAGCAAATGGAGTGAGGTGCGCAGGGTGCACAGCCAGATCTGGAGCTGACTGGGAGGTGAAGAGGATTGCCACTAAGTGAGATTCCTGTCATTATCCATAGATATTTGAATAAAAGCAGGAAAATTCTTATCTTTGGAGATCAAGAAAGTTATCTGCCTAGGTAGGCTTGGATGGAATGGTCTGAGAAGATGATCATTATGACCAGTGACTGTCGCTCACTTTGGAGGTAAACCCAGTGGCATAGATGTTGCTTGCACTTGAGGACCATAGGACATACAATCCTGAGTGATACTTTCCAGATGGTGGGGTTCTTTTCAGCCTCTATACCTATGTCAGGTGGCATTACCATAGGCCTTTTCTATCTCCAAGCCTTGGAGTTTTAGTCCAAAGCCTAAGAGCAGTCTTTTCCAATACTGAATGAGACAGAGAAGCAGCTGCACAGATTGTCCCACTGTCACAGAGCAACACATTACCATAATAGCAGCCAGATGGCCAGGCTTTGCCTTTATTATTGGAATTACCATTCATATCACAGGAGCACTGAGATTTCCCAGCCAAAATTGGCACTTGAGAGACACATGATAAAATGCATCCTTCACCTACAGAGGTTCCCATCTAAAACATCAGGACAGATAAAAAGGAATAAAGAAGCAGGTGCACAGAGAAGTTAATGGTGGATCAACAGTTCTAAGCAGAGCAGTGGCAGACCTGGAGAGCTGGTGGGTGCTGTGCTGCCCTCCTGGCCACACTGACCACCCCACTCCTGCAGGGGCTCACAGCTTCCAAGCCTGCTTGAGACCTGCACAGCCTCCAGTGCAAAAGCTCCCAATCACTTCCTAGGCATGTGCTGGGATTACTCCTGCTGTGCCATAGTAAATACTAGTGTGGCAATACCAGAGGGAAAAGGGAAGTTTCAACATGTTAATGACAGATTGTTCCTGGAAACCATCCTATCCTGGCCACCCCTGGATTAAAAGTGATGACAAATAAGTTTTTCCAGCATCTCCTTGCTATGTTACTGATACAAACTGATGGATTTTATCTTCGTCCATTCCCATTAGGGGGAAAATATCTCGAGAGTGGTTAGTAAGAGTGCAGACAAAGACCCACCATCAGATAGTACATGTGCACTGGCTTTGTCTATTATAAACCCACAAGGAATCACATGCCTTTTTGGTTTTAATTTTGCTGAGATGAGAAAAATCAGTTTAACAGAACCAATAAAAATTACCCAGAAAGGTAAAAAAACCCTGGGGCAAAAGATAACCATATGGGGGGGATTATCGAGGTAGGTCAGATTTTTCTCTCAAGTTGAGTAAACACTTCATATTGATAAAATCTTGCAGGCACACTTGATTTGATATGAGAAAACATCTGTGGGAGGGAAACATCTGTTCATTATCACTCATGGGTTTAATTGTAGGGTTCTTATCACCCAGTGGTGTTTTCATACTTACCACAGGCACTACTGTATGTCCAACTTCAATGAGAGAGAACATTGCAGTGATGGGCGGCTTGTTTCAAAGTGGAAGATAGTTCTAAATAACCTATTTTTCTTCTGAGAAAAAGGAAAGGGGCAAAATTTGGGCAGTGGTGTCTCCTATAGCAGTTAAACTGATACCTTGGAGAATAACAGACTGTTTTGAAAGACCATCTGGCTCCAATGAGTTAGCTATTACTCTGCCTAGCAGTCAATGAAGCTAGTGTGATTCCGTGATTCCTTTATCCCCAGAGTGGAAGACTTACCCTTTCCCCTAACTTCAAAATAAATAAGTGAACCAAAACAATTTTCTATTTTTTTTTGAAAAAGCAACTTGGAGCTCAGAAACAAAAAGGAATTCAGGGTGAGGCAAAAAGCAGCAGGAATACAGAAAAGAAATATGAAAGAGGAACAAATTGACATGACAGGTGACATTATTAGAGAGATTTTGTCTATGTCTTCTTGCAGTGATGGCCCTCAATGCTTGTCACCTCTCTCCTCATACTCTGCTCCCAGACTGAGGTCTGTGCTTCCAGTTCTAGTTTCCACTCAAAGCCTCCAACATCAGAAAATGAAAAAAAGCGTTCACCAAATTATTTTTAAATCACTTTTCCTACTTTCCCATGAAAAAAGAAATAATCATTGTAGGGCTGAAATAGTCCTCTCAGTGTGAGTTTAATTAATTGAAGCAAGATAGTCCCCAGGAATCAAGTCATAATGCCCATCAAAAACACTGTAGCAAGTAGCCCCATAGCTATAGATGAGGGATTTTTTTCATTACTGTTTCTATCTCAACCCTTCAGAAATCCTTTTTGTATTTCAGCCATGACTCAGCTGATTTAGGTACTTTAATTCCTCCTTTCTTCCTTCTTGCTTTCCATATTGTTCTGTATTCTCCAACAATATGAACATGGAATTCACACTGTGAAAGATGAGAGGTAATCTCTGATAGCTACTTGAAAGCTCAAGTTGAAAATAATCTTGTGACACAAAGGGCTGCCTTTCCTTGTTCTGTAGATTTATACTCAATACTGGTCCCATGCCAAGGAGTTTACCAAGATGTTTATTTCCCCACATATGGCCATCTCAGCATGCCAGTCTATTGAACAACATTCAGGAGTAGCCATCCACAGCAATTACATGACATATTATATTAAAAAAATTAAAAAGCAAACAAATTATGATGAAATCTGAGGATTTCTTCTCCCTAATGCTCTAAGCTTAAGTTCCCAAAACTATTTGTTTATCCAAAACCTTGTTATAACAGACACTGAGATTTAGGTGCTTCAATTTCTCCTTTTTTTCCCCCTTTTTTTTCCATTTTTTAAATTTTAAGTGGAAATCCCTAGATTTGTCTGAGGTCAAGGCAGTAAAACAGAGGTTTTTGAATGTTCAGCTCCTTTTGGCTTGCACACACCAACAGAGCAAGCTTTCTCTGTCAATCACTTTTTAAGTTGTCCTGACTGAAATTACTGCCAATTCTTTAGAATTTGAACCCAAGGAAGAAATTCTCTAAAATCTACTGAAAATCCACTGTACTCAACACTTTCATGTTGAGGTACTGCCTTTCTTTTTCTCTTTTCTCTGTCCTTTGAGTAAAGCAGTATTAAGTGTCCTGCATATACTGACACTGGCTCTACCATAGAGCCCCTGACTGCAGCTGTGCCCCCTCCCCTCCCAGGCTGCCATTGAAAATTACTTGCTGCTGGAACTAGCAAAGTATCCTTTAGGATAGAGAAAACCCTTCATTCAGCTCGTGGTCCTGCCCCCAGTGGCACTTTTGATCTCACAATTAATCTAAATTCCCCAAATTAGGATTTTCAGATCTTGTGCTCCCCGACTTCTTCACATTTCCTATGTCTGTAAACTAGATCAGCAACACTCAGAGGGCTTTGTCATAACTCATCTGTTTCTCTGTCATTTCAGATCTTTATTAAATCCAAGCAGTTTTAGTAATATTGTGGTAGCTTTCCACCATTCATATTCAAATATAATTGAATTATGTTTCCTATAGCTGTTGACCACGCAAAAACAGTACAGCATATAAAGACACCACTGGAAAAAGAGCGCACAAAAGAGTTTATATATGTCTTCTACAGCCAAGGCATTGTTTCTGTAAGAAAAGTAATTTTTGCTTCTTTCAAATTTCCTGTGCAGATTTTGTAGGTTTGTGTCTTATTTCCTCGCTTGGGCTGGATTTTTTTAAATTAAAAAAAAAACAAAACGTGGAATAATTTGATTTGAGAAAATTATTGATTCTTTGGACATGAACTCCTACTTTAAGGGGCATTTTTATGGTGCCCATACTTTCCTTACCTCATTTAAACACTGCTCTTGAAAAACAGAAGGCACTTTCTTTCAAGTTTTTTTTTTTTTATGTGTGGTCTGATAGTTTTGGTCATAAACCCAGAATTTAAACTTAGAGTGCATTTTTCAGAGTGCTTTTTCTACCTTCTACTTTTTCTTGAACAGTGACTAATGTGGTCCCTTGCTTACCGTCCTCAGTTCCCAAAGAAAGAGGCCAAAAGTTATGCTGGGGAAACTTTTCCTGTACTTCCCTTCAAAGGGCAAATTCCCATTATCACCAACTGCTGTTCAGATAAACGATGGATGTCATTTATATCAGGGACTGCCCAGTCTGGTGGGCAGTGCCTTCACTCCCTCTGAAAACGTGTCTCCTGGCAGAGTAAAGACTTTCACTCCCCATTGCTAATGCTTTGGAGGAAAAATCCACAAATCTACCACACAGAACTCTTTCTTTACGCTCTTCCAAAATGTAATGTAAGTGAAAAACCAATCCCCATCTCCAACAGCTACTTATGAACACTGGAAGCACAGGGAAGCTGTTCTTCTACTGGCATTTAAAGCCACTTTCAGCACTAGGAAAGCACAGCAGGGGTTTAGCTATTTACACCACTGCTACACAGTCAAGTTACCAATGCCCTCTCTCTTAAGATATTTATAATTATATTCCTCTGTATTAAAATAATAGAAAGAATTATCAAATCAAATCATAAAGGTAAACATGGAGCTAATCAGAAAGGAGATTTAGGAGTTACAGTATAATTCCCCCAAAGCCCCCAGCCTAATTAGTGGAGAAGATAAACTGGTTGACAGATTGCACAGCCAGAAAAAACATAAAGCAAAGAAGGTTATAATATTTATTATTACTGTATAAGACAGTGATTAGACCCCCAACGTATGTACAGATCTAATCACCATCCTCTGGAAGGGATAATAGTAGCCCTGTGAGTCTAGTTTGACAAATTAATCCATGCCTGATCCAAATAAAGAGATTTGTAGTTTTCAATGAAAAATTAACTCCCTGGCTGTGCAGTGGGAACATCACCACATGCACTAATGGCTTGGTTACTGAGAGACAGGGCTGCACCATGTCTGTGCTCAAGCGTCTGTCACACAGCACAGGGTTTGGTGCTGCAGCAAGGGTAAAGAATTAATGTAAAAAATTGTGTGTTTGTGAGTCATTAGTTATCATAGGACTTAAAACCTAATCTTAGTAGATAGACAGTAGTCTAAAAAGTGTGAGCTGACAAAGCTGGTCATAATCTATTCCACGGCCTTCTTGAAGGACATCTATATAGTCCTGAAAGGCTACAATAAGGAAATTTCTCACACTGAGTTTCCCACCCACAGTGTAGAAAAAAATCACCCAAAACAGACTTCATTACATATTTGTATGGAAATTTGCTAGCAACATGAGAAAGAGGCAACATGAGTAGCAGGTGAGATGTCATGTGGACACCTACGTTTTGTCCATAAAAAGGAAGAGAACATGGAAGTTGAAGAACCCAGGAAGCTTCAGAAAACTGCTGGAACAAAAAAAAGTTTGTGTTCTACAAGACCTCTAAGGATTTCACACACTTCCATATATTTGAAGAAATGTCATGGTCATTTATTTTAGTGCTATGGTCATTCCTTTGAAGAATATGAACAAATGTCCGGATTACAGGTTTCATTTTATTCACTTGAATAGTACAAAAACTACACGCTGATATATCAAGCAAGCACAATTTCTGCTACAGTGCTTTTAATGAGATAAAGAGGAAGACTGAGAATTCAAAGCTCAGCAGTTTGCCAAAGTAGGTTCCTACTTTTTATGTGTCTAGACTCCTGAAATGAAAGTCTTCATGTGGAGTTAGCAGTAAGCACTCAGTGCGATCACAGGTTAAGTTTTGGGTCTCAGAACAGCTTCCACAGCAGTCAGTAACCTGAGGGAGTTCAGGCAGTTACTGGGAAAGGCTGAGGACAGAGGTACATCTTCCCATCTTCTGCCCTATGGCATACGGTTCTGTGCTGCCAGGAGGCACTCACTGACTTCCCTGGGTTTTCTCCAGTTTTCTAAAAGCATTCAGGAGGGATCAATTCTTCTTCTCAGGCGACAGCAGCAGCAACAACCTTCTGTCCAGAGAGCAGAAAACCTAAATTCGTTTCCTGCTGTTTCCAAAGAGGACACCAACCCATTGTTGCACAATGTCCCAAACACAGGACAGAAAGGGTCCTTCAGTGGAGATGATGACACTGAAGGAAAGCTCTAAGAAATATTTGTAGTAAGGTGTGCAGGTACCTTTGGGTTTAGACAGCATTATCACAATAACTGACAGCTGCATTTAACCTGGAGATTAGGCTGGACTGTGAATCTAACATAATTTTCTATCTACCTCTAATCTTCCTTCGCAAACTGTGCAAAATTCAGTGTAATCTTCCCTTTTGATTTTCAGTCTGAATGCTTTTTACAGTTTTGGCCAAAGAGCAGAACTTTTCAAGAGATCCCTTTCCAACCTTCTGAGATTAAAGCCTTTACTAAAGCAATGAGGTGTGTTTGCCATCCTTTGTGGATGTATCTGACTGATATAGAGAAGCAAAATTATGTTATTGTCTAGTGTCTTTTGAACAGCTGGGCTTTAAACAGTACAGACAAATAGTTGAGGAGAATTCAGGCTTTTATAATACTATGAACTCAATATTCAGAGAATAGAATTATTTTTTAAATCTCCTTTTATTCCAACAGCTAAGTGTTTCCCTGAAACTCATATTTGAGGAATTAGATAATTAGCAGCAATTCTTAATCTAAATGCCAAAAACACTATTACATATGTGCCTGTACAAAGATTGTATGTGGTTGTAACTGGACCCAGACACTGAGAGAGGAAAACTCACATAAAACACTTTCTGGAACTAGTAAATGAAAAAAAAACAACAACAAAAAAAAAAAAACCAAAAAACCCAAAAAAACCAAACAAAAAAAAACAAAACCAAAAAAAAACTACCAATGGAAGTATAACAATAAAAATGAAGAAGATTTAAAATAAGTGTGGGGTTTTTTTTTCCTCAAAAAAAAAATCTGACTCTAAATCATCTCCCAAGATATTAGGTTAGGGAAAAGTTATCAGGAAAAATGTTTTTGAGTCACTAAGTATAGCAAGGGCATCTAAGACCCACTGGTGCACTCAGATAAATACAAAGCATTTTGTTGTGCATACGGTTATTTTGCTGTTAGACTGTCCAAATAAGGCTGCCTCTGGTGCTACTGACCTAATGGACCTTAACTTGGTATCCACAGTCCTGCTAAAGGGTTATACTAAATAAAGCCACACAGTCTCTTTTAACTAGACTGAAAGATTATGTAGGGAGAAGACACCACTATGACCACTTAACCTGCTTTCCCACCTGAGTGGTACAAGCCTGTTTGATCTACGCTCCAGTGCAGGCACAGTCCTAAGTGCTGAGCCATGAGCAGATGGCACAGGAGATAACTCCAGGACTAATTGCTTATCCCATGCAAATATAACAGCTCCCGGCTCTGAGAGGCTCTCTCTGTGCAGGGGAAGGTACTGAAATGGTTGGTGCTCCTCTCCCACCAAACAGTGAAACAAATACACTTGATTGGAAGAGTCTCGGGGTAGGATTTGACTCAGAGATCAGGATTCAGATATTGACCATTGGGCTTCACAATGCTGGTTCCTGCCTGTAATGAAAAACACTTTAAAGAGCATGTGATCTCACTTACATATTTCTAAATTACTTCACCATGGATTTTGGTAAACAATTAAACTCTTCAATTATCATGGAGTGTTTGTGTCCTCACCTTCTCAAAGCTGGATATTTTCATGCATCTACATCCAAACCAAAAACCCTATATTCTCACCTATTTTCCTCCTGCAGTCAGCTGTAAACTATGACCAAAGGCATCCTCCTAACTCCTCCTTGTTGAGCTTTTGCATTCCCTTTTTCTCTCTCTAAGGTATGTTTACTTGTCCTTCTGTATCTGTCATGACTGTTCCCTGAATGCTCTCCAAATTGCAAACATTTTCCTCAAACTGCAGAGAAAACATTAACACAGGATTGCAGTAACAGTCAGATTCATGCCAAATGAAGAGGGAATATATTATTCATCTCTTAAGATCACTCTGTTTACAGTCCAAGGATCACATCACCACTGCAGCCCACTGCCATACAATAAACACTTCTATTAAGCTGACCTATTTCTTCACTACTTGGTGATTTCATTTGCACAAAGAGGGTTAACTTGAGAGACATTATATGTGACTATCTGAAAAATAAAATTTGTTTACAATGAGCAGCTTACCCCTTTCTCTTCATCACTCACCTTTTCCCACAGTGTCTCTTCTGCAAACCCAATCAGGAATAAGAAACACAGGAAAGGTTCCAATCTGCTCCTAGTGGGAAGAAGTAACTCTGCCCAACATGTTCCCCACATATGCAAGGACTAGTTAGGAAATTTTCTATTCAATTATATATGCCATGTTACTTTCTATCATCCCAGATTTCACCCCTAAGTTTGCTCTGAACTCTGACAAAAACCTCTAAAATACATATGTGAGATAATGTGAAAATCATATCTGAGAGGTGAGTATATTTGAAAGAATATAAATCTGAAAGCAGTTTTTGGATTCTGACTAGATATTTCTTAATCAGAATTAGCTTCAGTGACATCATTTCTGAATAAACTGAATGCTTCTTCAGAACTGAAAATGATCTTTTTCAGGAAAACTCTTCAAAATAACTTACAACTCAGTACCAAGATTGTCTCTGGGAAGAGACAATACACGATCACACCCTTAACGTGTGATCTTAATTTGCTCACTGTAGAGAAGTCATTCAGATTATCATCATTTGCAGTGATCAACCCACAGAATATAGAAATGCAAAAGGAAGTATTTATGAGTGAGACAATATTGACATTGTACCAACAACATGATTATTAGCTCTTCTTAAGCTGTTTATAAGATTTTGTTTAGTCCTATTTTAACAACATAACCTTCATTTTTTAGCTTACGTACTTTTCTGCAATCTGCTTGACATCAGGAGAAGAAAAATTACTTTTTTCCTTTGTGCTATTCAAAGCACAGCAATGAAATTTATTTCAAAGTTTATCTGGTTCAACATTTGCCACTTGGGCAGATGTTTGTGGTTTTTTCTGCTCTTCTGATGAAAGGGAGAAAGCAGCAAAATTGGTTTTGGCAGTATTTTTCACATGTACACAAAGCAAATCCCTTTTATATTCATATATGTGTATATATATATGTGGATATGGATATGGATATGTGTATACATATATAAACACATAGACACATACATATGCAATCCTTATTCCTCTGTTACAACTTTACATGAAAACAAAGAAAAAATAAGATAATTCTTCTTCAAACAGAAGCTTTAAGATCTACAGCTGACACCATGGATTCCAAAACCTTTTACAAACATTTTATCATATTAAAAACAACAATAAATCATCATAAATGAAATCTGTGCTAGCATATTTTGTCTGTTGCATTGATGTTTAGATTTTGCATCCAGATGCTTCACAGACTATCAATTTATGAATGGGATCTCTCTTTCTAGAAGATAGGAGAGCCAGGCAGAGAGAAGACATTTAAAACCCATCTGGGCATGGTCTTAGGCAGCCTGTTCTAGTCCACACTGCTTGAACATGAGAGTTTAGCCTAGACAGTCTTCAGAAGTGCACTCAGAACCGTGGCTCACTGAAGGATGAGATGACAAGGAGTCTGCTTGCTGACATACAGAAATACAGGAAAGAGGAGTCAAAGCAATGTAGTTATTATGAGTGGAGAGCAGGGATAGCACTCACAGGCTGCAAAAACAATGATCTCAGGACAGCACGTAGATTTCCCTGCTCTGCCTGGTGCAGGTTCCTGTATTGTTAAAGAGACCCTATAGTGGGCTTTACGGTAAGGGTCAGATTTCTGAAGTGAAAAAATGTTATGATTTCAATGACCTGTGGGGATGAGCCAGATTTGTGTGGTGACAGCAGTGGTGTCAATGGAGCCATGGGGGAGAAGGAAGGGCACCGCTGTTATATGCAATGGTGTAATAGGAGGACTGTTCAGAACTGAGACATTAAAATGAAGGAGAGCTTAAAAGTGTCCCATCACCTTGTGATTATGATAGTCTGGAGTCGTGAGGTCTGTGAGACCACCTGACAGTTTCAGACTATTCAGGATGTCTCTATAGTGCCTTTTGCAGAACACGCTTGTCACACAGTGATATTTTCCCCCCTCACAGCCCCCTGAATTATCAGGCTAGCCCAGAGATCCGAGGCTTTGAGGGGAGGAATATCAGGAGATAGCAAAGATTTCCAAAAGAGGCTCTTACCCTGATGTATGTTGTCCAGATCTCTTTATTCTGTGATGTCCAAGGGAAAGAGCGGGGAAAAAGAGGACGAACAGGAAATGTCAGGGGTTTATTTAGGCTTTGGACAGGGAGGGCTTCTTGGCTCTCCGCCAACCCCGTTGGGGCAGAAAGGAGGGGTCCAGGGTTATCTGATCAGAGTCACAGGGGTCCCGGGGAATGGGGAAAAGGCATGTCCGAGTGCAATGTAACAACACAGTCCTAAAGTCTGGACTCATTTCTTCAGTACTCACCTACACACTTCAACTTCGGGCTGATTGCAGACCTGACATATTTTTGAATAGGAATGTTTGTATGATGATTTAAGGCAGTGGTTGTAACAGAGTTCATAAAGCTTGTTATTTTTTGTTATTGTCATCATCTTATTCACTAGATTTTTATGTATTCTTTTATGGTTTTAACTTATAAAACAAGCACTGAAATGTAGAGTTATTAATATAAAACTATGATAAGCACCCAGTCTTGCTCTATTCCAAAGTATGAGAAGATGTTATATGATGTAATTAATGGCAGTTAAATGAAGAACGAATTAAGGGAAATATTATTTCATGCAAAGCATGGGATTTACAGCCCCAAGAGACTTTTCGAGTGAAATAGTGAATTGAGTGATTGGATTTTAAAAATACCTAAATAATTATGTGACCATTAGCATTTATAATTATGCTAAGATAATTAAGTATAATGAAACATCATGTTTCTTGATATAAACACATATAAGTCAGTAAGGAATATGTTTTAGGAAATCAGCATTTCACGACTGACCAAGTGTATTTTGGTTTTGTTGTGCAGACCTTTTTTTTACACTTTCACAACCAGACAATGAACACATGGAGGCAGAATGATAGATTGAATGGAGTAGCCATCTATTTTACTCTAGAATACTCTATCTCCTCACCAGTTGAAGATAATGAAGTTTCACTGTCTATTTGTGAAACTCTTTATAAATGTTCAAAATTGACTATTCAGAATTGCCACAGAGGAAATCCTATTTAGAGATATGTCAGTAACCTTACCTGCTATATCACCTCCTTGTTGCTTTTTCACAACCAGGAATTTCATTGATGGACGTTGTAGTCTCAGAAGCCAGATGCTTTGCAAAGGAAATGTCATTGATTTAATAGAGGGCAGGCTTTTGGTAGAAGACAGAAAGTTACTGCATGTATAGTTTTAACATCAACAAGATTTAAAAGGGGTTTTTTTTCTATATAAAAAAAGTTCAAATCAGAGGTATGTCACTGCTGGTTTTGAGGTTGAAAATCTGTGTTATTTTATTGCCCAGTCTGGTTCTTTTTATTCATTCATTTTAAATATGACAGTTGCTACATTTTGCTGGTGAGTATCTTTGCTTTCAAGATGCATGCCTGATTTATATAACCCTGCACATTGCATAGATATTCAGAGTACACAAGGTAAATGTGGTTTGACTGAAATACCATTCTATTTTATCTGTGTTTTGCATTTGCTTTCACATCATATCACCACAAAGAACAAATCTGATATACAGCTTAGCTATTTCTTGCCCATTTTGTTCATTAGGTGATGAGCAGTACTGTTTTGCACAGGCTGAAGTACAGAGCTTGTTACTCTGAAAGGCGTTGTACTTAAACTACTGAAGAAAAGTTTAAAAATTAGCTGATAGTCAACAGACATGGCATATACACCTGGTTCAAAGACTTTCTGTGTTGGCAAGTTATGCAATACTTCGGTATGTTGCTTTGCCTGGCTGTAAAGTGATAACAGCACTTATTTCAATCACTCTGAAGCTGCAAAGATTTACAAAGCTCCTTGAGATCCACCCATCAGATGTTCAAAGGGTAATGGTTAGATACTGAGAACTGTGGATACTTCTAGAATTTATTTAAAATTTTAAAAAACCAAACAAACAAAAACCCAAAACAAACAAACAAACAAATGAAAAACCAAATAAACTCCCTCCCACAGCACACCTAGTGCTCTTCAGTCATTGACAGTCATTCATCCTATATGATCAAAATAGAATAAACCCAAAGTAACAGCTTCAGAAATGTATGTAATTAAAATGTCTGCAGAGCCACTCCTGGATTCATCTGCATATTTGCTAAGGTAGGCATAGCCAAAGAGCTTTTCAAGTTAAATGACAATCTGTTATTTCAAAAACTAAATAAATGGAAGAATTCTTTTTGCACAAACAAAGTGCACAAAATAAAGCTGGTAGCTGGAATTTCTGCTAAGACTTTTTTTGCCAAGCAGATGCTGGCACAGGACACATTGTTATGTATTGTGTATATGTATATATGTGCATATATGTGGTCCTGTGCAGGGCCAGGAGTTGGACTTGGTGATCCTTGTGAGTACCTTTCAACTCAGCTTATTCTGAAATTTTTTGATTCTGTTATTCTGTGTACGAGCATAATGAACTGTTCTAAGAGCTGAATGGAAAAGTTACACTCCCATGCCAATGGACCACTATAGCAGTTTTTTCCTGTAACTAGAGCTGAGGTACCAGTAACTGGACAAAATCCCTCCTCATCTGCAATAGCTATAGAAATACCTGAATTCTGATTTCACCTCCATTGTGTCCTTCAGGAATTGCTCTTATCTAGTGAACAATCTGCAATTCTGATAGTCGAGCCTCATCCAAGCAATCCCTTACCCAGACTGCAGCCTGAGGAGAGGTTCACCTACATCTAATTGATGTCATACACATACTGATGGCATCAACTTTTGAGAACATTTCCATGTTTATCTGCCTGCCTATTGATCTATCAATCTTATACAGTGCATAGCACTGTAGTGTCTGTAACTTGTAATACATGAGCAAACATTCAACTCTAATTTCTATGTACTCATGAGGAAAGAGGAATCTGCAGACATTTTAATAGGTCCAATGATTATTCCAGTCAAAGCAGCTGATGAGGGAGAATTGAGATGGACATCCTTTATCTGTAAGGAAAAAAAGTCTGTTACTCTGCAGCTATGAAATAACATTTTCTAGTCTTCATAAAGCCCCTTGGAAGCTTCAGAAAAAGTAACATACTCCTGAAGTATCAACACACAGGATCTTTAAAGACTCATTTCTTGTTAAGCTGTCTCAGCTTCAGCCTGCCAACCAAGTCAGCCCAGCTTGGGTTATATTTCACTCACTTTTCCAAAATCCACTGCCGCTGAGTCCTGGATTATACCTGTCTAAAAATTCAGTCCCCCTGTGTCTGAAGGTGAAATTTGGTTTAGCAGCAGGAAGGTGTTAACACAACTACACTGTGGAGATTAACGTTACAGCAAATCCTCAAAAGAACCAGAAATATTCAAGACACTCAAGATATCTATTTTTGATGAAAGCTTCAAGAAAGTAATAAAAGAATAGCATTTAATAGTAGAGCAGTTATTAATTTTCTTGGAACACCAACAGGAGCTTGGCAAGAAGCAACATGTCTGCGATACAATTTTTTGCTCTTTATGTAATAAGTAGTTCTGTATATAATTTAACTTTCTCTGTTCAAACTCCATATTTATTGTTTCACCTGCTTTGAACTAGGAACTGTGATCCCATTTATGAAAGGTTAGAAACAGTGTTCAGTTTCGTTGCAGTTACTTTAGTATATACTGCTGCCCCTGGTGAGATGTATGTCTTGAAGTCCCACTTCGCTAATAGTGGTTCTGGAAACTTTTTGAGAAGGAGTCTGAAAATCTTTTAAAGAACCAGTGACTCTGTCATCATTCCAGTATTTTAAAGTAATCCAGTAATTTAAAACAAAGTCATCTGATGTATATACTAGATGCAATAGATACAATGCTGAGAAAAACAACTGAATGAAAAGACATGCTTTCTAAGGGGATTGCCATCTATGATGCCTGCTACACTAACCGTTGATCCATATGGTTGAATAAGAACAAAGTGAAGTGGACTTGCTCACCCAAGGTTTTATGTACATATTTCACAGGTATCTAAACTTCATCAGAATATGAATACATAGTCATTCAGTTTAAGAATTTTCCCATCTGAGCTTAAATGCTTCTAATATTTCTGTTATTGTAAGAAATCAAAGCAGCAAACAAAAAAAAAAAACCCACAAAAAAAACCCTTTTCCGTAAAGCCTCTCACAGAGCTATCATTACAGCTTTAGACACAGCAACAAAACAAAGTAAGATGTGTTTGGAACCACTGACTTAAAATCTGCAGTATGTGCACTCGAGTATGGGTGCTAGTCATGCATGTACATAATCATGTTAAAACTGCGACCCCATGAGCTGAAGCTCAAATCACAGTTCTCTGAAATTACTTGGACAAAACAGGGAAGAGTTTTTCCTCAGTAGCTTCTAGCTCTTCTACATCATATCCTCATATACTGTGTTGGGTAATGAAGAGAAATATGATTAAGGTATTTCAAGCCTGACATGAATATTTTTCCAGTGGAGAGGGTTTTGATAATGTAGCCTTGTGGAGTGAATTTGGAATTTGCTTTGCTTCTGTAATTGGACTTCTAATGCCAGCAGAATCAAGGCCTCAGAAGCAAACTAAAAATATATTTCAAGGGAATGACACATCTGTGGTACACTAAAACCATTAGGCTACTGAATGCCTGTTTTGAATTACATCAAATCACCTGAAGACCATATGGCAAATGGAAATTATTTAAGTTAACATTTACTGCCTTATACAGGATTAAGAAAGATTTTTTTTGTTGTTGTTATTTTAGCTAAACCTATATATGTAAACTCACTTGCTTTCATGCTTTTGTAATCGATAACTGAAGGCCAAATGCAATCTGCTAGGAATGCACAATCTGCTATGAATACTTAATCTGCAAAAGAGTGAGCCATCTTGCAGTGGAGAAGCATGTCTGCATTTTTAAAAATCCAGTGAATAAAGGACCAGTCACCTAATCCTTAGACAGTACCACTGATTCTTCTCAAATTCACTGGGGGAACCAGGACTAAGAATCTTAAAATTAGACGAACTCAGGTGCTTAATTTTAGGAGCTATATTTTTTTAGTTGACCTATTTATCTATCCCTGAGAGGAGAAAAAGTATCAGGAAGTTTAATTTCCCTGTGCACTTTTCTGTGTACATTCCATGTTGTTTGCAGGTTGCAGAGGGAGAGAGCAGATAGCAGTCCTAAGAAAGTTTTTGTGCAATGTGGCAGAAGATCGTAAATAAAATGTCAAACAGAATTTCATAATTTTCTAAGCACATTTACACATGGCAAGTAGCCAAACTATTGCCCAAATTAGTCATCTAATAGATTTAGTGAGCCTTTGCTTTAATCCTTATACTGACAAAATGTGACTTTCACTCTGTATTGATGTCAACACCATTTCATCTAAATTGTTCCATGAGGATCAGGCCCATAGTCAGATTGATTCCAAATTCCTAAGGAAATCTGACCCTTTTAGACTAGAAAACAATGGAAACTAATCTAAAGGCCATTCTGAATATATATTTCTCATTGCTGGGATGTTTTCTGTCTCTCTAGGCCCAGGACTTGTAATGTTTTTCCAGCTACACTCGAAGAGGATTTTCTATAGTGGGCCTTGAGATTTCTGTCTCAAGAATATTTACTCTCAATAACTGAACATGAATATTTAGATGTTGTAGTGCACAGATCAGCACTAAATACACATTTAAGGCAACAAGAATTGTGTGAGCATAGCTGAGTAATGACTACCTGGACTTAAATGTGCTCTTACCCAATGTTTTCAAAAACAGCCATCTCTCACTTAGAAGATGCTTTTCCTGTTTGTTTTTTTTTTTTTTTCCTGCCTTTCTAACTTACATAAGAAAGAAAGAGCACTGGTCTCTTACAGATACCACCTAGTTTATTATTCATATACTTACTTCATCCCAGTGAGAAAAAAAGCAACCTTTCTAGATGGAAAAGTTTGCATTATGCATTCTGTCCAATAAAACACTGGGTTTAATTATTGTTGGGTTCTGGTTTGCTAGGCATAATACAACATATCAATGAGATGTGCTTGTTAAATGTTTAGGACTTTATTTTAAGAGACATATTTTTTTAAAGAATTACTGTAATGAAAAGTGCATGCCATATTTATACTTTGATATCATGGCTTATTTTTATGTCTTTACATTATGTGATTGCCTAAACCAGGATAAAGGCCTTTCCTATGTTTGTACCTGCTGTATTCTGTCAGGTGGCATTTCAGTTCACAGAAATGTTACTTGGCAACACCAACATCCATTATTTGTCCCTGATACTGCAGTGGTTGTTACTGTGGCTGAACTGCCAAACAACACCTGTTCAGGGACCATTCTCTAGCACTGAAGTGAGGTGGCCTGGCCTGATCCTCTCAAGACCAGGTATCTCCTTCAGGCCAGTGTGGTACCTCTGAGGCTCTAACATACAATTATCATCATATTTGTGAATGCTCACACTGTTCACTATAATACAGAAGGCACTGCAACTTATCAAAACAGTGCTTTTGCTGCATGAAAATAAAATAAGGGTTACACAATTTGGATTTGATATGCTGGTATGTTTGAAGTTAAAAAGCTGCTAGCACAGTTTGGGAGAACTGTGGAGGGAGGAGGGTGAGGATGGAGGGAGCCAAGTTTTGTCACTCTTGTTGACACTGCCCTTTTGGGAATGGTCTTTAATAACTCCAAACCCCAAATCTGACTCTGATCTTATGGCAGAGCATGCCAGTTGGCACAGGACAAAATCATGCCAGCAGGCTACTGAGTAGTCATACAGATTACTGGCTGAGCAGAGTGTGAGTTTCTCTATGACTCTTGCTATGTATCTGGGTAGGTGGGTGTTACACAGTTCCCTGGCTTCCAGTGGTTCAACAGTTCAGCATTTGGGTTTGTGCATTTATTTGTGTGAGAACACCCTCTGGTCAGTTTTCCAAACAAGGCCATTAATTTTGGTCTAATTATTCTCAATTTCCATTGGTGACTAAAAGTCAAAACTTCTATTTTTTCAAGTTTAACCCATGATAATTGGAAAGCCAGACCTATTTTCAGCTCTGAATTCTGGAGCTCTCTTGGTCTCATAAACATGCCCAATCTGTGATTAATGGGAAGTCAGTTTGTTTTGTCTGTATAACATTTGCTAGGATACGCTTGAGTTTCCATCCCTGGAGTTATATAAAAAACTTGTACATAGATAGGACACTCAAGGTAGGGCTCTCAAAGACATTGTTTAGTGGTGCTTGGCAGTAGCAGGTTACACGATTGCACTCAACAGTCTGAAGAGTCTATTCCAACCTAATTGATTCTGATTCCATAATCTTTAGAGAGGAATCTTTAGAGAGGCTTTATGCCTGTCTGCCCCCTGCCATGGTCTTCTCTGGGAACCCACAGCCTCCCAGGCAGTTTGTACAAGAGGCTGCAGGGCACAGGGGTTCTCAAGAAGCACAAAAGCTGCAAAGGCTTCCTTTGGAGAGAGGGTGGTCATCATTGAGATACTGCACCAGCAATGCACACAACTGTAGTTGCAGTTCTTGTTAAAGACTAAGTCTTTCCAAAGTTTCACTCATTATTCAGGACTGGAATTGAGAGATTAAGAGGAGCATGAGCAGTTACCAATGAAGGGAAAGAAAATCTTTGCTCTTTTTACCACACTTAAGTGCTAAGGGAAGCCAGAGAAATTAATCTGATTTCTTCAGCAGCTCTTCATGCACACAGATATTAATTTGGGTTGAAAGAATGTGATTCATTTGAACTCCACAGGCTTTTTTATTTTAATTTTTTAAAAATTCTGTTAATTTTTCTTTTGCATTCACAACATGTTTCTATTTCTTTCAGTGAACAATATTAGCACTTTTCCGTGCCCAAAAATATTATGTCTTAATCCCAGTGGATTTTAACCAAGGACTGCACAGACCTGTGGTTAAAAAGTCTGCTTTATATTTCAAAGTACAAAGGTCAAATTTAGTAGGTACTTGTAGATTTATTTTTATATTTTAATGGGCCAGATTCTCAGTTTGTGTAAATCAGAAGAACTCCACTAATGTTAAGGGAACTATATCAAGTTGCATTAGCTTAGTATCTGGCTTCACAACACTTTTTTCTCTTTGTATTCAACTCAGCCTTCAGTACTCATGAACTAATAATTTGTCTGTAGTAACTTGATGCCTTTTTTTAAAAAGATTATAATTAGAAATATAACTTGTGAATTTTTGAAAATTAGTAGGCTCTGTGAAGGGAAAGTTCATCTTTTCATTTGCACATTGTCCAAACAGGATGGCCTATACCTAAAGACTTAGTTAGGCTTTAGATTTGTCAGATGCATACATCTTACTCTAACTGTGTGTACATAATTATAAGACAGAAGACAGAACTGAATGCAGCAGAGTTGTGGGTCTGCCCTGTTAGGTAGCTAAAGGCTGATCAGGGTTAAAAGGGATAAGCACTGAAGTGAGTGGACATGGGAAGTCTTCCTAGGAGCTTCCAGGAATGTTTCTGGTTGAGTCACAGTCATTTCTGCATTTTATTCCTTTTTATTCAGGTAGAAATGGTATCCAAATTGTTTGAGTAGGGGTTATAAGGTTCCATAAAGACGGAGACAAGCAAGGCAGCAGTGCCCATACCATTCAGGCAGTGCACTCATCCCTCCACCAGACAGAGCTACTAAGTTCCTGTCTATCTGTCCTCTGAAAGTCCCTCTAGCAGCTCTGTCATTGAATGCTAGATTTTTGATTTAAATTTTTACAGGCTGATTAAGCTTGCAATGTTTTTAAAACCCTTTAGAAATTTATAAATTAAAACCAACTTTATTCTGCATGAACAAAAGATTATTTGAAAAACAGCAACATAAGGAGAAGCCAGTTTCTGAGCTGCATACTACAACTATAATCAAACCTTCACATGCAATTAAAATCATGATGATGTTTTACCAGGCCTATAAAAAATTAGGATTTGTGCTATGTGATTCCAGCATATGTATATGAAGCACAAGAGACTAAGAAATGTAATAATAAAAAATTTATATGACAGTGTGCGATATTGAAAGGACATTTTCTTGAGCTTTTCCTCATTTCTCTTCTTTGCTTCTCTGGCAGCAAGCTTGCAAATTCAAATTTGAGATCCTATGATTTTATTTATCATGTAAAGAAGACATGCATCTAAAACTACACTTTCATCTACTATTTTTTAGAAGATTTTAATATATATTTCTGTACTTTCACATGAAGTTCAAATACTATTTGACCAGTACTGCATAGAACAGGGTGACATTTCACACCACTTATATTAGCTTAGCTCACATTTATCCAACTTTATGAACAGATTCATTTGTTGTAGCTGGATTAAATTTAGTGCAGATAGCCATGAAAACAAGGTATTTTTTAAACCAAGATAGCCAAATTTGTCCTCATTTACCTCCTGTGGAAAGCCATTAACTTTCATGAATAGAAAGGAGAGCTGAAATTGGTTTTGCATAGTGTGGAAATTGCTTCAGTGCTCTGCAACTCCTTTCCTTAAGCTTATCATGGTTAAGACCATATGACATGACAAATGCAACCAAAATTTCGGCAATGTATTCTTTGGCTAGAAAGCTGAAAATCTTCCATTTAATTGAACTCTTTGGAAGGAAAAAAACTCACAGAAAATACTAAATTTATTTAGTTAGTTAGAGCAGCGTGCTAATAACACAAAGGTTGTTGGTTCTGCCCCTTCAGAGTTGGACTTGATGGTTCCTGTGAATGCCCTTTCAACTCAGAATATTCTGTGATTTGTGATCTATTTCTCAGTAGTTTCAGAATAATTGAAGATAGGAGCTTATGAGTACATGAGAAAGTGAAGTCTGTCATGGCCTTATCTCTTCAGCGGTTAAACCACAACACAGTGAAAACAACCTGCAGATAAATCCTTCACTGTTCCAGAAGTGCTGAAATCATGGATATTTGCCCTTTCAGGATGAGTACCATCCAAGTTTCTCATACTGCACATAGATGAAAAAGCAATCGGCAGTAAGAATGGAAACACATAGCACAGGTTTTGATTGTCTAGAGCTTAATGATGGTGCTGATAGGGTTGAGTGTTTGTGGGAAAGAATCAGGGAAGGCCACCAAGGCAGATATCCTTGTGAGACTCTGTTACAGACAAGCTAATCAGGATGAAGAGGCAAAAGAAATATTCTATAAGCAGCTGGCAGAAGTCTCACAATCGCTAGGCTTTGTTCTCATTGGGAAATTCAGCTTACCAGATACCTGCTGGAAATAAAATAGTCCAGAATGTCCTGGAGTGTGTAAAAGACAATTTCCTGGCAGAGCTGGTGAGGGAGCCAACTAGGGAATGCACAGCTGGACCTATGGTTTGTGAACATAGGACCGTTGGGTGATGTGATGGTTGGAGGCCATCTGGGGTACAGCTATCACAAAACTATTAAGTTTTCAGTTCCCAAAATAAGGAAAGTGGCCAGCAGAACTGACACCTTGGACTTCCAGCAGGCAGACTTTGGCCTGTATAAGAGATGGGTTGAAGGGCAGTCCTGAAGAAGAAGCTCGGGAAGGCTGGACTGAGCTTCTTTCCTTCTTCAAGAAGGAAATCTTAAAGGCTCAGGAGCAGGCTGTCCCCATGGGCCAAAAGACAAGATGGTGGGGAAGAAGACCAGCCTAAATGGACAGAAAGCTTTGGCAGGAACTGAGGGAAAAAATTAGACTTTATGACCTTTGGAAGAAGGGGAAAGCAATTCAGGAGGACTACAAGGATGTTATGAGGTTCTGCATGGAGGAAATTAGAAGAGCCAAAGTCCAGGTAGGACTGAAGCTGGGTCTTGGAAGTAACTTTGTGTTGAAAAATCCAGAGAAAAAGCACTATCAGGAGAAAATATGTTCCTTGATCCAAAAAAAAAAAGCATTTCTGGTTGCTGATCTGTGAAGATTGTTAAAAACATGTGGTTTTGTTTCCCTCGTAGAAGAGGAAAATATGTTGAAAGATCAAATCTTCCAACAATTAAATAAAAATGCTCCCTTGCTACTCTCTTAGATCTTGAAAAGCTCCCCCCCCGCCCCCCCCCCAACAGGTCCATTTAACTGAGGATTTCTCAGATTTCAGTACAATTAAATACAATACAGACATTTTGCTGGACTGTCTGTGAGGAGATGCCTTTATTAGAAGACACAGTGCCCCTGCAATCCTTTCTTCACACAGGTATCACAGCAGAGGCTTCCTATTATATGACTGAGACCATCCAAGCAAAGTTGTCCCTGCTTCACTTCCAATTCCCACAACAAACCCAACATTTAGCCTTGAAATATTCACAATTTCCCCAAAGACACTGAGATATGGAAAAGTCCAGGATATCCACATGTTCTGCCTCATGTGGCTGGCCACCTGATAGCCACAGACTTTAGTGTCCAAAGTTTGCAGATAATTCTCTCAGATTTTACACTGGAAGGCTTGGTTTGGTCCTTGGTGGTGTATTACATTGAAAAACTGACTTTTTTTCTTTTTTTTTTTTCTTTTTTTGCTCGGAAATGCTACATATTCCATTCTACTGTGGTATTTGTAGTATGTCATGAACTTTAACAAGACAGATGGAACACAGTCAGCCAGATTTCACCACTGCTTCTTGGGTTTATGTTTGTTTATTTTAATCTTCATTGTGTCTGAAATCTGCCCTCAACCAAACAAATAACTTTGATCAGGCCAAGTCTTAAAAAAAGAAAACACAACACTAGCACAAGAATATTCTTACACTATTGGTGATTAATATGTATACAGTGTTAGTTTAGTGCCATCAAGTGACCAAAAATATGAAACAGCACTCCTATTTTTTTCCAGGTGTTTTTCTGTTTTGGTTTTTTTTTTTCCTAAAGAAAGCTAATATGTTATCCTTTCAATATAAGCACAGGCAAATAGCTTCACAAGCAGTTTATCATCTACATTTAGGGTGTTTCAAGAATGAAATTTTCAAGTAAAAATTCCAAAGTTAGTTTCAAAATTTCCTCCACACATTGATACTTCAAGGTCTCCTCTGTTTTCACAGATTATAAGGTTTGAAGCACTTCACTCACCTCTGACTGAAATCTTTGCTGTGCAGAACTCAATAGGAGATGTCTCCAGGGTGAAAACTCATAACATTTTTTATTGTGTGGTGGTATCCAAAGGCTTGGATAGAGGGTTTTTTAATTAAGAACATCATAAACTGTGTGTATCAATTTTTATTTTGTTTTCTAAAATGCAGTAGCTATCTCTGTCAGACACAAGAATCTTAAATGGATTGAAATGAATGAGCCAAGAAAAATGTTTATGTTTTAATATGTCCACTTATTGTATGGTCAAACTTTGCATAAACAAACTTAGGTAATGTAAATTTCAAAGAAAATAATTCTGGAAATTATCTTTCCATATTTTGTCTGTCTCAAATAAATGTAAATACATTTCAAATGTTCATTAGTGTAGAAGATTAATAGATAGCAGGTTTCCGATTTATTAGGATGGAAACAATCTCAGAAGCATCAATCTTAGGTGGAGTGAGTTTGTTTTGTCCTTGGCTATATCACATTGATTTCCCACCAGAAGACTGAAATGTGTATCAGCCACCAGGTAAACTTAAGGCCTAGAACTGGAAGAAAAGCAATGCAAACACTTTACTAAACACACTGTGAAGGGAGAAGTTGGCAGAGCTTCCACAGACAGGACAATAAATAGAAATGTTTTAAAAGTCCCTGCTCATGCCTTGGTGTGCAATAAACAAGCTTCAAGGTTACTGGTCTGTCAGGGCTTGCTGTGGTTGAGAGCAGAGCAAAATATCACTACAAATCATATTTGTTACCTGGTAGTCCAAGTAGCAGAAACAGCACCACAGGTGATTTTGTGAAAGTATTTTCTTGATAGTTAGTTGCATCTCCTCCTTTACAAATTAATTCCTGTATCATCTGTTGACAGTTGGCACTTGTGGTTACAGCTTCTGGTGAAATATAAGCAATAACAAACCTTTGTGGTGCTGCTATTTCACAAGAGCTTGTGGTTTACAGTTAAAAAAACGCTGCAAAAATTGAAAGTTCTGCATAGATCTCCTCGTTTTTAGAGTACTTTCTTGTGTTGGGTGGCAGTGTCCTCAGTGCAGGAGAGCTGTGTAATCAGTATTCATATATTTAGACACTGCAGCATATTTAAATGTGCGATAACTTCCTGTCTATTCATTGTACTTCCTCATGGTTTGTTTCTGACTTTCCTATGAAATTATAAAAATTTATAAGTTAAAAACTAAGTTATAACTAAACTAATTTATAAGTTAAAACTTCCTAAATATCTTGAAAAAAGGTGGGGGGGAAAAAGTTTTCAATATCTGGAGACACATGACAGTGACAAGAGCACAAATAATAGCACAGACCAGAGAAATGCCTGTTGCAAAGATATATGCATTTTCTGGCAAAAAATTGAAATACATTTTTTAAAAATACAATTCCTTTAAACATCTCTCCTAAATTATAAGCTTTCAAATTGTGGAAAGGCTTTGGTACTGTGATTGATTGAGAAACACTGGTCAGAGTAGAAGAAAACTTGAATATCAATCAAATTCTATCAGTAATTGACTAGTAGATTCTTACACTGTCCACCACAACATTTCCTTTTAGTAATGCTATTTGCTTATGCTCTCACCACTTAATTTAGACTTCTGGAGTCTTGCTGGTTTCCTTGACTTTCTTGTCATCCAGGTGCCATCACCAGTGACTAATATAGCTCAACTGCTGTAATTGGTTTAATGTCATGGGCCACAATATCCTGTCACATATTATACAAATAACAAACAAAAGATGGTCCTTCTCCCAGAGAAATAACTTTCTTCTTACATAAAGAGGTAACAAATCATTACAGTCAGATGAAGGAAAATTACCAGAGTCAAAACCACCCAACACACAGGTACAACTGGCTAAAAGAATGCAGCCACATGTAGGACATAGATATGGTGATCCATATAGTGATGGAAAAACCATACTCCTGTCTTTTTTCTTCTGTTCCTTTCTTCTGAAACGATCACAGCTCATTGCTTAAGTTATCAACCAGAGTGCTGTATCCTTTAATGCCTGACCATTACAGATGCTGAGCATACATGCTTCCTTTGAAGCATGGATTTCAGGTTCAAAATCTCAGAGGAAGAATAGGTGCCTTTTGCTTTAGACTTCTAAAAATTCTTGGGTACGTGAAGTATGTCTTTGCAGCATGTGAAGTCTTTAATGCTTACCATCCAAGAGCAACAAGCCAAATACTCCTTCATTGTCTAAAACATCTTTCCAATACGCTTTTATAAGAAGAGATCAGGTAACTTGAACTTCTTCCATTAATGGTCTTTTGCTTTAGGAATTTCAAAAAAACTTAAGTATCAGAAGGCATACAGCATGAAGAGCTGTTCAATTTATTTTCTGCATACTGCTGAGTGATGTAGTCCTAAGTAGTTTCTCACACCCTATTCTGTTCCAATTCTTTGAACAGAAGGCTATTGAAGTCAAGCTATTATAATGAGGCAGCAATATCAAATACTGCATTTTTCTCTTTCATATCATACCAAGTGGGAATTCTAAATGTGATCCTGCAAAAACTACCATATGCTTATGAGTACTGAGCAGAAGCTCTATCTTGGTTTTGGAAATTTTTCAGAAAACACAAAACCCCAGAATTTCACCTCTACTCCTCTTAAAATGCAAAAGACTGCTTTTTCTCTTTCCTTCGAACCAGTCAGCTGATAGCAGATATGTTTCCACCACAATTAAAAGCACAACTTACGAAACAGCTATATGAGCAGTGTCCTTCATGTCCAGGGAACTTTCCTTCCACAATGCTGGCTGGTGTTCAGCCTGTCCAGGCATGTCTGATTATTATGGTCACAGAGAACATGGTCACAGAGATTTTGAAATGCTGAAAATGTGCAAAAGTTACTCCTGCATATGTGTGAATATGGTAATGGGTAAGTTAAATCTTCAGGGCAGATTTGGGGTTGCTGTTAACAAATAATGCAGACATGGATCATTCTACTCAGCTGTAGTAGCTGTACCTTAAAATTGAATGTCTAATCTACAACAGTCATCTGGATGCTCCCCAGAGCGAGCAGAGATCCTACAGGAAGCAATCCATTCCCCCTAGGTGTGATGTCCAAGGTAAGAACAGTGAATCACCCATCTCTCTCCATGATGCACAGTAGAAACATGGGACACTACCTTAGACTAAAGGCTTAACTTGCATATTGGCTAAATTTAGATGAGAAAAAATCATCGTTAGTGCTCCTAGTGCAATTATTTCCTGAAGAGGTTTTGTTCTAAACAACTGCTCTGAATAGAAGTGTTGTTTATATTCATATCACTTCTCCAGCTGCTATAAAAAATACATATAACTCTATTTCTGGTGACAGCGGAGAAAGCATTTTCCACTTTAGAAAAAAATCTGAATGTTACATTCAGAAATATAGTCATAGGACTTCTCTATTATACATCATACAAAGCATGCCAAGTTTTCTAGATGGGAAAGAAGAAGGAAAGGCCTTTATATATTTTTTGTATGTTCTTCAGTATATGAAAACAGTCTCATTTGTTTATGCAGGCCTTAGCTGTGCTGATCTTGTACCTCCTCAGTTGATCACAAGTCTTAGCTTTTAGATAGGACTTGCGATAACACAGGTTTGCTCTTTATCTTTTCTGGCTTAGGGAAAGCGGAATAAAGTCATTCCATTCACAAGAATATATGTCAAAGAAATAATTCGCTCATATACATGTCTGAAAATTAATCTGAAATATACATTTGTTTTACTGATTTAAAATGGAAGCATGAATATCATTTTTCAGTTCTTTGCAGCAAGAATGCTGTTGGACAAAGAGTTGAAGTAGCTACTACATAAGTAGCCTAACACATCTGTGACTATTACCTATGCAAAAAATATAGGTATTTAAAATAGTCTTCGCTGAAACATTTTAAGAGTTTTAAAGGCCAACTATGTAAGCAAATTAATCAGTTTAGCTCTGCATCTGAATCCTTCTGCTTTATTTTCACTCTCCTACATCCCATAAAAACACTCTCTGCCAGAACACTGAACCCGTGGACCAAAAAAAGGGAGACTTGTGATTTTTGCCATTTACAGAGTGGTATTTAAACATACCTTTGTGTTTTATATGCATATATTCTTCGACATTTAGTCATATGCTCTTGCTCATGAGCAAGGGAATAAAACAATGTATTCTTCAGCTAAATAATGTTCTGCCAACAACTTAACTGTGCCCATTCAAAATGAGGGAAAACCCAATGACATCACAAGTTACTTTTTAAATTTTAAATTTACATTTAAGTGATATGTTATGGTGGTGGATAAAATGGAAACTGGTATTTAGTCTGTAAAGTTTATGAAATACTGCTTTTGCATAGAATATCTATCCTTAATAGATGCTCCCTCCTACCCTGAGACTTTTCAGGTTTTCTCTCACTGCCACTATCCATGTTCATTTTCATTACTGTGATATAAATTACAGCTCCATTGTCCTGTGGACTATATGTAACAAGCTTACTAAAAGGCCTTTCCTTAAAACACCAGCTATACTGAAATATGACTCAAGGGCTCATCCATTTTTCAAATGAACATTTGTGGCATCACATTTAGCAGCTCTACAGCAGAGCAGAGTGACTCATGCATCTAATGGCATGAAGTATGTATGGGTGTTGGAGGGAAGCCAGGTCATCAGCTCCATAAAGTAGCTGGAACACTGAAGGGGTGTGGGAGTATCTTACTCGATGAACACATTGGGCAGTTATATTTTTCCATATAGTTCACGTGTGTTCCGATTCTGTTTTAATAAAGTAAATATATTTTTTTCTGTTACAAATTTGTCTCTGATCTTTAAAATTTACATGTCTTTAAAGAGACTAAATCAGTATTGTTTTCTTTCCCAGCAGTGCTGAAATATAAAAGTGTACCAAACTATTTCTGGATTACCATGCACTTTGCCTTATTTTATGAGTCCTCTTCAGGATGCTTCCAAAATGAAGTTCAGGGATCTGTATATGCAGTGTGTAGCAAACCAATGGCTGAAAATCCAGCCCTCAAATTCTAGAAAGATAAACCTATGAAAATCAGCTTAATAATATTAGCAAAGGAGTACAGAGACCTGAAGGAGATGCAATCCTTCAAGGAATAGTAAAACCAAACCAATTTATAATCAAATACTGTATTTCAGAATGAGTGTGGTTTAGAAGGATTTCACTAGAAATATTTATTTTATGTAAAATCTTCAATTTAAATTGACATGTAAAATAATTGTAAAATTTTCTGTTATCCTTGCCTTTACAATTTGACTTACAGAACATCTTTAAACGTTGACACTTTAAATTTCCCTCTAGGATTACTTTTTTTCTCCATGGAAAATGGTGAATTACACATTTGTTCATTGATAAAAATTGGTTTAATTAAAATTTATTTTAAATCAAACACACACTGTGTACACTTATAAATTGACTTACAACTATCTCAAAAAATCTTAGCAGAATTTAGTACAAGAAAGATGATTGCAAACTAGTTTAAATGTGTTCAGAATGGAGCTGACAATTCTATCATGAGGGTAAACTTTACATTATTGTTTTTAATCTAGTGGAGTTTCTGCATGTATCTCCAGGTTTTCACTCAGATCAGGGCAACAAGTAAGCCAGTGCACATCTAATTGTTGTTGATTTTGTTATTGTTACTGTGGTGGAAGCAAGATGTACCAGTTAAGGATTTATTCATTATTCTAGTCTCTAAGTACACATACAATGAAAAGACTGTGTGTGTTACAGAAAACTAGGGCCAGTGTTTGTCTTGCAGAAAGTTAGTCTATCCTAAACTTCTCCTGAAAGCAAAACTATTCCTTCATATCTTTTAAAAAATGATTTCTTCACAAAAATGCAAACTTATTAAATAGTTTAAATGTCACTGTTACAAGATATATCAATGTTGTTTTTTTCCCCATAAAAAAAATGTGTTTCTGTTTTCTGACTAGTTCTACTAACAATAAGCTAAAGTACTCTTTACTAGTTTTGCCTTTGGTTAATGTGTCATAGGTTGGCTATTGACATACCATTCAGAATAAAGATATTATTAGATGAATCCTTGAACTACACTCAGGAGTCTTTTATACTCCCAACAGGAACTTCACCATTGACTTCAACAGCTGAGGTTAAGCCTACTTTGAACACGTTTAAAAATGCCCAATAGAATAGAATGGATTGACAAGAAACACTTTAGCATTTTATTTAATGAAGCTTTTTAGATACCTGAAAGACAAAGCTTTAGTGGTTAAATACCATGGGGAATATCTGCCAGAAACAAAAAATGAAAAAAAAATTAAAACCAACTTGGAATATTTGAAGTCAAATGCCAGGGATCCAGTGAGCCTATGGAAAAAAATTCAGTTTTATGAGTACCCCAGAGATATGGTAGCATATCATGAGTGATAGCTGTATATAAGAATGCAAGGGAAAATAGGCACAGTAAATCAGAAGATGATGATTCAATGCATATTGAATTCAGGAAGAGAAAAAAGATACTGTTCCTGGTCAAAATTAAAAGGAGGAAGCAAAATTACATTATGATTCAGGTCTATTTTTCAAAGTAGACTACAGCTGTACTCAAAAGGAGGAAGTTGGTGTTTTTTCTGATGTATTCTGAGCAACTAATGAAAGTATTCAACAAGCTTGCCCATGAGATAACAATGGATTTCAATCATTTGAATACCAGTTTGAAGAACAATATGGCAGGACACAAAATGTTCATCAAGTTATTGTAGTATTTTAGGGATAAACATTTGCTTCACAGTACAGAGGAAGTTACAAGAGGCATTACCAACTGGAACTGCATGACAAGTAGAAAGGAGCTCATTCCGATTTTAAAGGCAGAAAGTAAACTGAGTGAAAGTGATCATGACACATTTGACCAAAATAGACTTCCCTACTCTGCGCAAAAGAGGAAGAAAAAGCATGTCAGCACTGCCAACTAAGGACTGCATTGTTATGTAGAAATAGTTAAGCTAGCTTTAATCAAGCTAGTCTAGGTACTAAAAGCAGGCTCATCATAACAGCATGCCATTCTATATGAGTTAATTAACCTCCTTTCTGTGCAGTCTAGGCCTGAGCTCAGTCATTTAAAGCTAACCTAGATTTTCTGCAGAGAACAATAGACTCATTTTTAATTAAACATACAATAGCAAGCTATCTTGATGTGAACAAAAGGAAGGAAAGGAAACTTAAGTAGACTGTATTAACATCACATTAAAAGCTCTTCAAAGATTTGAAGAAAGAAGTCACAATAAGGGGACATAACTGAAGGGTAACATAAAAGAATATGAACAAAAGAATAAAATTACAAAGCCTACAGTATAAAATGAGTGACAGGTAAGAAAGAGTATAAAATGCAACAAGAAAATATTCTGGAAATACATTATAAGTGCCCAGATACTTAGTTAAATTTATCTTACCATAGAGCTTAAAGAAGAAATGAGCTAAAATCTATGTAAATTTTATGTAATCAAGTTAATAGGGCCTAAAAAAATGTACTTAATAATATATCAAAAACAATCTCTGAATTGCTAAAAGGCTATATAGGTTTAAAGAGACAAGAAAACGATAAAATTCATCTATCTAAGGAAAGCTGGTCTAAAGCAATCCATATTTATTTTGATGTCAAAGAATAATCTAGAATAAATTGCACAATTAAGAAGTTACCATAAGGTTGCCAGGAACAGATGCTCTCACACTACTCTAATGCCCTTTTTTTACACTCAGTTTCACTGATTTGGTATAAAAAGAGGAACAATAAGTATCATAGGTTTTGAGTTTAGGATCATTTAGACATTGTCCCATTACAGTTCCATTAAAACAAAAAGCAAAAGCAACATAATTTTCATGGAAGCACCAAAGAATTGGTATGCAGCTTACAAAAATCAAACTTGGAGAGAACCTGCACTGAGAACCTGCTAAGATCTGTTGTCATTTCAGTTCTATTCAGTATTTGCATTAGTGATTTGCAAGATGCAACAGACTATAGTTATATTAGAAATCTCAGTCTCACCACTGTGAGAGCTAGAAGACAGTATCAAATTTCAAAACTATTTTCTTAACTGGGATAAATGTTCAAAGTTAGCAAGATTAAATCCTCACAGCTAAGGCAAAATATTATACCTGAGAGGAACTTACATATATAGGAGAAAAAGTAGAGAACTAGATGACATTATGTTAGAATCAGTTCTGAGTAGACATTTCTGTCACAATAAGACAAGCAAGTTCTTATTGGAAAGTATTGATGAATGTTCCTCTCATATGTAACACATGGGGCATAATTACGGCACTAGTCGGTGTTGATGCCTTCTATCCTAAGAAAAAGGCAAAAGTCATACTGGAAAGAAGGCAGAATAAAGCTGGAAGAATAAATCATTTATGAGTGTAGTCTATAAGAAAAGTGAAAAAAATGTTTAGTCTATGAGAGGATGAGATACATATCCTCACATATAAACAATTATATGAATAAGTATATATCTATACAAAATATTTATTAAAACATGTGAGGCGCATAAATACCTTTCACCTTCAAGTACTGTATTCAGCTGTGGGGTCCTCAACACAGGAAGGATATCAACCTGCTGGAGCAGGTCCAGAGGAGGCAACCAAGATTATTGGAGGAAAGGATGAGAGAATTGGGATTCTTCAGCCTGGAGAAGAGAAGGCTTTCAGAGTGACCTAACTGTGTCCTTCCAGTACCTAAATGGAGACTACAGGAAAGATGGAGAGAGACTATTTACAAGAGCATGTAGTGACAAGGACAAGGGGTAATGGCATCAAACTAAAAAAGAGAAAGTTTAGATTAAATGTAAGAAATTCTTTACTGTGAGGGTAAAGAGGCATTGCAACAGGTTTCCCACAAAAGTGGTGGATACCCCATCCCTGGAAATGTTCAAGGCCAGACTGGATGGGGCCCTGAGCCATCTGGTCTAGTGGAAGGTGTCCATGCCCATGGTGGGGGCGGAGGGGTGGAACTACATGGTTTTTAAGGTCCCTTTCAACCCAAGCCCCTTCCATGATTCTGTGATTCCTTGATTTCCACTAGAAATATGACAAGGAATGCAGCAAAGAAAAATCAGGTTGGCTATTGGACAAATATATATCCACAGATGCTGTTAGAAGTTTGCACAAGCTATACACAAATGTTGCAGATTTTCTCCAAACAGGTGCTTTTACAAATTGGTTAGAGAAGTAGTTCATGCAGATGATAAACGTGGTTTTCAAACTGTGATCTGTTGCCTCCTTAGATTCTGTCAAGTACTTCTGAAGAGGACTCTGAAAGACAACCAGCCAAAGTGAACCTGCCTTCTGTAAATACAACAGCTCTCATATTTATGTCCACAAATTGAAAATATTTGAGTAACACTGAACAACATATACCTGAATCCATCTGAGTGCAGAGAGTACATCAGACAATCTCTCGAGGTCTAGAAGACAGTAATTCTTTTAATTTCTATGTAAAAATTATATCCTCTCCATGAATCCATTTTTTCAAACCTATTTGCCTATTTATTAGGCAAAAAGCAAAATTTTCATACCACACAAGATTGAGTCTGTAAACGCATAAGATTTTTCACTGAAAGAATAATTAAGTACTGGAATTGTCTTCCTAGGGAGGTGGTGGAATAACCATCTCTGTATATGTTTAAAAACAGACTGGACTTGGTGCTACAGTCTAGTTGTGGAGTTAGGGCATAGGTTGAACTTGATGATCTTAGAGGTCTCTTCCAACCTCATTATTCTGTGATTCTGTGATACAGTGGCCGTTCAATGAACTGAAGGGTTTTTACAAAAAAGTAAGAGATTTTACTTAACTCCTCTTTCCATAGAGGTCTTTCTAGGCAATGACAGGACTTGATCAAACGGCATGAAGCTGAGTCAGGGGAGTTTTAGGTTGAGTATGAGGAAAAGGTTTTTCAAGCAAGGGGTGGTTGAGCCTTGGAACAGGCTGCGACTGGAACAGGCTTCCCTAAGGAAGTGGTGACAGCCCCACAGAGCCTGACGGAGCACACGAAGCGTTTGGGCAGTGCTTTCAGTGTGTGCTGTGACTCCTGGGGATGCCCTGTGCAGGGCAGGCAGCTGGGTCCCTTCCTACTCCGTATATTCTGTGATTCTAGGCTTTAAACACACCTCCTGCCCGGACAGCTTCTGTCACACGCACTACGGGCACAATGACCTCACTGCAGTGGCACTGCATTTAAAACCTTTATTTTAGTCCACGTAATGAAGCTGTTTCACCATGTAATACAGCGTGAGCTTCTCTCCGTGTGCGCCGCGGAGGCCCCGAAGGGCAGAGACACCGCAGCCCGGGCGAGGGCGCAGAACCCTGGGTGCCGACCGGCTCCGTTTCCCCGGCCTTTTGCCCGTGCCGCCCTCCCCCGCCTCTCCGGCGCTACAAACGGGGCGGGCCGGGCTCCCAGCCCGGCTGCGGCCGCGGCCGGCCGCTCTCCCCGCCTCCCTGAGGCGCGGCCTGGCCCGGCCCGGCCTGCTGTGGCGGCGGCACCGGCGCCTCGGCCGGGCGGCTCCATGGCTTTCATCCGCAGGCGGCGGCTGGAGCGGGAGCTGTACTCCAAGGAGAGGTGAGCGGCACTGCCCCGCCGGCCCCGGCCGGCCCCGCTCGGCCCCGGCCCCTCGCAGGGCCCGGCGGAGCCGCGGGCGGCGGGGCTCCGGAGAGGCCGCGGCGCAGCGCCGGGGAGAGCCGGGTGCTGCGCTGCCCTCGTTGTTGTTACTGTTCAGATCAGGTGGCTGATGGTTCCCCCGAGTTAAGGCTGAAAAGGGTGTAGAAAGGACCTGGGAAAATAGGAGTGCTGCTTGCCTTGCATAAACTGCATGAGAAATAGCGTCTTGTCGATTTTTGTGTGTTTGTTGTGCTTGTGGCGTGGAGCTGTGCTTCTCTGTAGTTTGTTGTAGTTTGCTGTGATATTTTTTTCCTTTTTTTTTTTTCCCTGAACACTGTAGTCAGTGTACTGTCAGCCCTTGAATAACAGACTCTGTGTTGTCTCTTTAAAGAGTTTAATTCAATTTGCGCGCTCCTGTTTGTTGACTGTAATCTTTGTTTTGTTTCTGAACGTACAACAGAGGCTTGTCACACATGCTTGAGTGTATCCTGAATTTACTCTCTTATTTCTAAGTAGTGTCCCACTTTCTTTTGCCTGGCTTAGCTGTATCTGTCTTGTCAAAAAGTTTCAAAATCTTTTGCAAGCCTAATGTTTCCACATAGGAAATCTCTGTGAGAGCAGTAGGTCGGCATGGGTCACACAGCAGAAGGGCACCACCTTCTCTGGGGGGATCAGGGATTCCCAGTTGTTTCCTGCAGCGGGAACCAGGGAAACGGCAGGCTGGTCCTGTGCGAGCCCTGCGCAAATTCCTGGTGCAGGTCTCTGCTGGTTACACAGCACTGTTTATTGTTGATGAGAAAACCACATGATGAAGAGCTGGACTCACTCTGTCCGTGCAAATTCTGATTCATAGCTGTACAGCCCATGAAGCTACCACATCCTCTGAAGTTTTTTTTTTTTTTTTAAGTACAGATGTGTTCAGCGTCACGTTTTATCGTCTTGTATATCTTGTTGCTTTGGGGGAGCTGCTGTGATTTTAGTTGTTTGTAAGGGGCTGCAGTCAGAAAGGACAAACTTCCGGTGTAGAAGGAAAAGAGAAATATTTTGACTTGTAAAGAAAGCATCTTAATTGTAGGAAAAGCAAGGAAAATTACTGTGTTAGCTGTGTTATGGATTTCATGTAAATAGCCCTTTTTTTTTGGGGGGGGGGGGGAAGCTGAGAATACAAGGCAAAAAATCAGACTTGTCCCAAAGAACCCAAATGAGACCCAGATCTCTTCTAAAAAGCCCTGAGAACAAACTCAGCATATCAGTGTCAACATTGTTGATCTACAGTTGTTGATGAGAACTTTTTTCTTTGCTCCTACTTGAAAGCATATCAGGATCTTATTATTTGAGCTTGTAATTTGAGCACTTCATGAAAGATCAGGCTCTTTCTCATTTGCACTGGCAACTTTTCCTATATCTGCAAACCTGTTTCTCTTTTTCTTCCCCTTGCCTAACAATTGATATTAATATGAAATCTAAGTAAATTTTTATGTTTTGTACCCTGTATCAGGTCCCTTTCTCTCCTTTTTTCCTGTGCTTTTCTCAGTTAGGAAATCTTAAAAGCATTTAAGTGCTTTAAAATATTTTGAGTTTAGAAATATCAGATCAGAAACATTTTTGCATTTTTGTTCATTTTGTCCTTATAGTTCTACCTTAAAACAGCAAAAACCCAGCTTGCTATGACTTAATTGAAGGGACACATTCTGAGAATTTTTTTACCTAGGTGCTGGATAGCTTTTAGAGACACCAACTAATGCTTGAAAGCTTTGCTTGATCTTTTTATCCTTGGAGTACGTATTTCCTAGTGAAATGAACAGGACTGCTTAAAATCTTGTGGCAGCTGCATTTGATGTGTGTTTTGGTTTGGGGTTTATTGTTATTTTTTTGTTTTTTTGTTACTTGTACATTGCTTTTTACAAAACTTTAAGCTATAAGAGTAGTGAGAAACTTGGTAAGTAAGAAGTTAATCTTCTTATGCAGTTGCTTTGGAGGGAAGGAAGATCAGATTAGTTTTACGTGATCTGAAAAAATATTTCTTCTTAACTAATTAGTCCACTTTAATATCTTGTTACATAAACCTTCTTTTCTGACTATATGCCATTTTCTAGAAGAAAACAAGAAAATGCTGAAATGTCCTATGTCCAGGACAATTTATTTAATCCCTAAAATATTCATCCTTCATGAACAGCAATCCTTTCTTGCAAACAATTTTAGTTACAAACCATCGTATTAGATGATGTGGTGTTTGGCTCAGGTCATTGCCTTCTTTATAAATTGATTTCTCACTTCTGCTGGCAGTATGCCCAAATGCAGACAAGTGTAAACACTTGGTGCAGGGTCTCTCTATACAGAGCCGCTGGTTTGTCTTGCACCCTGCCCACCTGCCTGTGTGAGGGGTTCATCTCTTCTGCTGGATATACCACTCACATGAAGCAGCCTACTGGCAGCATGTAGGTGCTGCAGATGGATCTTTGGTGTGATGGTTGCTTGGGCATTGGATTTTTTTTTATTTATTTATTTTATCAGTAGCCTTATCTTACTCTCTTGAGATGAAATATGCATAATGAAGGCTTTTATCCCAAGATCAGCAAATGAGTCCTACAGCTGGCCTATACATAATTTGTTCTTTTTGGGAGGAGGAGGTTTAATTTTAGAGTTGGTTTTGCATAGCTGTGTGCTGCTGATAGATTGGGCTGCCCTGCTGTTTCATCCCTGACTGTTTCCTTCTGTTATTAGGACTGTACTTCCATTTTCAGGTCAAGTGATTGTGCAAGGTGTGTTGGATCAGCCACTGGAAACCGTTGTGTCCAAGTAGATTTCTAGCATGTGCTTTTCTGACAAAAGGACAAAAATAGTAAGGCTTCAATCACAGATTATTAATTTAAAGCAAGATCAATGGGTACCTTTCCTGGGCGGTTTAAACAGGATTTTGCCAAGGCACTGGTCCCTGCATGGTCAATTCCTGTGTCCAGTTTGAATAAGTCCAGTGCTTCAGTTGGTAGGTGATATTTTGGTATATAAAATAAATTTTGGACTTGTTTTGTTTTCCCCTGAGATGTTGTTGAATGTCTGAGTTTTTTCAAAGTGTAGTATAGAGGGACATGCACATCAAACAAAGTAACAGTGAAATTCTCAAGTAGACTAAGCCTGATGCAGCTCACTTCTGTTTGGAGGATATTTTGTAGCACCTTGGTAGGCGTTATAAACCCCAGGTTGTTGTTTATAAAGGGTGATTGGCTTCTTGGCTGCATACTCAGAACAATGCTAGGAATGTTTGGGTGCCTTTGGGTTCCCAAACCTTGTGTATTGGGAATGACCTCATACAAGCTGAAGTTTTGCAAGTGTTTTCTTTCTACTTAGTGCCGAGTTTTCTTATGTGTCTTGGGTGTGTTCTTGACTCATAGTCCTCAGACCTTTTCTGAGTGGCAATTATATGGTGGCTCTTTGAAAAAGGAAGCGAGTTCTGTTTTTCTTGGCAAGATGGTTACCTTTTCCTTTTTTCTACCTGGAGCTGCTTCTCAAATGAACACTGATTCCCTTCACAAGAAAATACCTTCCAACTGACTGGCATATGAATTTTTCAGTTATTCTTAATACAATCTTTCTAGGACTATATGAAGACAGGAATTTGAAATAGGTCTTCAAGCAAAATTATGTTGGCATGCTTTCATTTACCTCTCCCCTTAAGTGTAGGTGCTTAACTTTTCATAGAGTGTTAAAAGATTAACTCTTTACTCTGCCAGATTCTGTATACTTTTAACACTGTGGGGATTGAAGATGTTCCAGCACAAAAGCTCTTAAAGCCTCCATTAAAGTTATCTGGGGGGATGTAAAGATGTGTGTGTCCACACTGTACCAATCATCCATTGCTGTAGCTCTCACCCCCCCAACATATACCCTCAGACAGACAGGCACAACTATGGCTGAAAATCTTTTTTTCATTTTGGATCTGGGAGACTCCTTGTGTTATTTAAGTTGGTGGTGTTGGTTTTTCCAGCTGTGTGAGTTGTTATAATAAAAGATACTCCCTTATCTTGCATGTTCTTCCTTCTTCACGCTGCTGCTGCTGTTGATTTTTGGATGCAGAACTTGCATTAAATCTGAGGTGTAACAATGTAAGTGCCTTTCCCATTGACTCTAAAGCTCAAGGCTTTGCCATAGTGGCAGTGGTGGCTACAGATTTATTTTACCCTGGAAAGTGAAACTGCCTCTTTCCTAGCATCTCTTGATAGCAGAGCTGCTGTGTGGGTTTGCTGCATTCCAAAGGGTAAAGTCTTGTTCCTGGCCACCTTGTTCTTGTGCCTGACTCCTTCTCATGATACTGTTTCTGGTATTCCATGTATCATTCCATGTGCAAAACTATCCTGAGAAAACTCCACCACTCTGAATAGAAGCTTGCATTATGGTCTGTCTGCTAATGTGATAACTTTTTGAGTCAAAATTGGCTGGTCTCCACAACTGAAAGTAGTTTTTGAGACACTACAAGTGTGTGTGACCAGCAAAGTTACTGAAGCTGTTTTTTTTTCTCCTTCAATTTCCATTTTTCAAATATTACACATAGTAAGAAAATGCAGTCCTCTGAAGGTTTGTTTGCTGTTGTTGAGACATTGAGGATAAAGGTAGGACTGTTAAGAGGCTACAGTATAAGGCATTGAACATCTTGCAGTCTCTCTCTCAACCCTTATAGCTCCTTCCATGGGGTTTGAACTTTTTTGAAAATCTTGTCTAATTTGTGTCTGTATCATTTTCAGAATAATATGTTGATTTGTTGATTTGTTTTGTTGGTTTTTTTTTTTATAGTCTAGTATGTCAAGTTCACTGTAGAAGAAAAAAAATGGTCAATGATCCCTGAAGACAGGCCTGTGGCTTACTAACATGATCAGTGTGTTGCAATCCATTAAATAGCATAGTGACCACAACATTTGTGGGCATAAACCTGTATTTATTAGGGCACAAGCATAAAAACATCCTGTAATAAGCTTTAAGGTATGAGTTTTATTGCTGGATTTCAAAGGATTTTGAATCAACAGATACTCAAATTGCTTTCCAAGCTATAGCATTACCATTCTCTAAGTAGATTTTTAATAAAAACTCATTAATGATTTATACTTGGGAAGTTTCAAGTAACAATTGGGCTATTAATTTTGAAAATGGATCAAAATTACCACTTGCTGGTAATAAGAAAAATGTCTCAAACTTGATCCTTTTCTGTTTGCCTGAAAAATAACTTTGTGATATTTGTTTATTACTGTATTACAAGATTACAAAGATCTGGAGCACCAGGCAAAGGTGTTTAATAGAAACTGAAGGGATCTGCTACAAATATATAAGAACAAGAACTGGGCCTTGTTTCTTTGTTGGGTTGTTATTTGGTTGGGTTTTTTTTTTTTTAGATGCTGGTTTTCCTGATAATTTAAAAGTGAAAAAAAAAATCAAAACCCTTTTTCATGTTAGATACCAAAGGATTTTTGTACATTACCCAGTTAAAACTTTTGATTTGCATGACTAACTGCTTAGATTGAGGGGTTTTAATGTCTTGGGATCAGACTTGAAGGCAAGGAAGGGCAGACTGTGGACAGATTAACTTATTGTTGCTTGTCTTGACAATGAATTTTTTTTTGATCCAGGTTGTTATTCCAGGTCAGTGTGATAAAGTCATAGGCTTACAGTGCGTGCTGTTAATTACACAGCACTGGGAACAGTACACCTGCTCAGTGGCTGAAAACCAAAATATAGTTTTCAACTCTTACAGGTTTAACCAGTTTCTTATACAGGGTATCTTATGCATTCTCTGCCTACTGTTACTTGTTGATTTTTTTTTTTTTTAAGTCTCCCTGTCATGTGCAGAATTAAATTACTATTTTAAATGTATGCTATACATGCATACAAATTCTTGCTGTAGGACCACATAGCAGTTGATAGTATATAACTTTGGCATGCCGGTCATGTTGATATCACAAGTGTCTACTTCCTTTAGCTCTTTGGAAGGCAGTCAGCCCAAAGCCCAACTGCTTAGTTGCATGTTGAAGATCCCCATTGCTGTAATTTTACAGCTATTATGATTGATGTCCTATTTTTTTCAGGCCTTCACAACACTGTTTGCCTACTTATGCAATATGCCAGAGACTGATCTGTACCCTTGCTATCTGTAGATACTTGTTAAACCTCCTGGCAAGCCTGAAGTATCATTATGTGCAGTGATGGTTCTCAAGAGGGACCCTGTTGATACAGTAACTATCAATGGCTCTGTTTATTTATGTGAAAGATATTTCTTCTGTGAAGATACAAAGCTCTGACTGTACTCCAGTAACATGTGATGAAACTTGACTTTTCTTTGACAGTTCTATGGTTCATTAACACAGGCAAATGAAATTTAAATACTTAGAGCAGTAAAGACTGAGACGAATTGAGAAGTTCCAGAAGGTTAGTCCAGAGATCACACATCAAAATCTTCAGAGTTCATTATTAACAATAACTTGAACTGGTCTAGATTTGTTAGCCAGTAGTGAGATGCAGGTCTGAAAATTTTGCTTTCACTTATGGTATCATATTAATTTTAAAAGGAGCAGTTGTTGTGGCATAGTCTTGGGACAGGCAGTAAGTTTGTTCCAATTGCAGTGATTGCGTTTGTGGAGATTTGATATCTGGGCTCTGTCTGCCTGCAGAAATTACTTGTTGCAGCATGAAAATATAGGAAAATGTAGTTAAGAGTAAGTGGACTTGCAAGCAGAGTAGCAATAAGCGTAGAAATGCTAGGAAGAGGCTTCAGAACTATATGGAAGGCTCTGCAGAGAGTGAGAGGGGAAGATAAATACGCAAAATGCACTTAGCCTATATGATGGACAGTGTTTGAGGAAAAATGCTTTAATAACTTCCAGCACAGCATTGCCACCAATTTTCCAGGCAGCAAAGCTGAGGTCAGTGAGCAGGAAGTTGCTGGTCTCCAGCAAGAAGCTCTACAGCGATGCTGTCTCTGTAGGCCTGGAGAATGAGTACTCATGTGGAAGAGACACAGAGAGAATAGCAAAAGGATGAACTGGATGCTGCTAGCAAACATGGTATTTAAAAAGGAGTAAACCTGCAGTTTCCCCACAGTACTTATTTAGCCTATATAAAGAGTTTATCTTATCTTGAGTTTTTGTGCATATCTTTGCTTTTTTTTTTTTCCTTCATGACACCATGTGGTTCAGCAGCACTAAGTGATATGCTGGGAAAAGAAAACCTCAAATTCTTAAATTATTGCCTACAGCTTCTGGTTTTGGGAAGGTGAATTTATTTATAAAGTAACAAGTATACAAAGATACAATATTTTCATAGAGATAGTTATAATGAAAAATTTCAAAGAGAACTCTCTTGGTTTGTGTATTTTGGCTTATGTTGAGCATATTGTAGGTACTGGGAATAACAGCCAATGTTTTGATATAAAAACATAGCTTTTCTTGAATATGTGAGGGATGACTGCATTTACCAAAAACTTAAAAATCTAGTAAATACCAGTGCTGTCAACAGATGAATTTGGAAAGAATATAAAAATGTGAGGAGTTTGTTAAAAGAATAGGTGGAAACAAAGGAAAGAGCCCAAGAGTGAAGAATTTCAGAAATTAATTCTATTGAACAGGCATTGTAGTTTTCTTGGAAAAAAAATATTTGTGGGTCCATAAATGCCATTTCTCTGAAGCTTATGTTCCTTATGTCAATCATGGCTGTTTCCTGATGAAAGAGAATAGATTTTTTTTTTTTCAAACAAACCTGGGTGCTACCTTTATTCTTGACTTTTTATTACTTAAATAATAATAATTATGCATATAATATACATATATATAGTATGCTTATACATACTAGAAAGAAGAGCATTTTACTGGTGAATTGCTCTTTATGCATCCTAACATAGCTTTATTAGAAAGCTTTAAAAATGTGATAGAACTTACAAGATCTGAGTTTGCAAAATCAGAAATTTTAAGTTTGTCCTGGATGATTTCAACTGTATGATATTTTGAAAAATGGCATATAATAGGATATGAAAAATAGTAGTTTCCCCACAGTTACTGAGTATAATTCTATATGGCCCAGAATAACCCTTGGTCAGCTGGGGTCAGCTCTCCTGGCTGTGTCCACTCCCAACTCCTTGTGCACCTCCAGCCTCCTCACTGGTGGGGTGGGGTGAAGCTGAAAATGCCTTGACTCTGTTTAAACACACTCAGTGCTTAAATCTTTGAATTATCAGCAGTTTTCAGCACAAATCCAAAAAAAAGGCCCATAGTAGATACTGCAAAGAAAAGCACCAAAACTAACACAATAGGATCATAAAAAAAACTGTTGTCAAGAGAGGAAAGTAAAGATAAGGCCATTTTAAAAAAGCAGCAGAGCAGTAAGACAAAGTATCTTGGAAACACAAACAGTTTTGAGTATATAGACCTACTGTTACTTGTAGTTGCAGTAAAACCTGTATCGTTATGTTCTGTTAAAGATAACAACCACAACACAATCTTTAAGTGCACAAGATGTATTTTCAGTAACACTGTTTTTTCCATTGTGAAATATGCTTTTTAATGAACAGGCTGTTCGATTCACTGGATTCATTTTGTGGACTCTTGACATATTTACTGCTGTTTGAATACTGCTCTGGGGACACTTGGTGTTTATTAGTGTTTTCACAGGCATTTCTAGTGAAGCGCTTCATGTGTGAAGTACAAAAAGCTCAAAATGTGGGTGTAAATAAATACTAAGTACTCGTGCTGATCAGATGAGTGCTGCACACAAATTGTACTTCCAGCTGAGGTTGTTTTTGCTTCTCCTGCTGTGCCAGTATCCACTGGCATTCTCTGCAGCTGAAACACTTAGTGAGTGAGTGTTAGTGTTCACCCTGTTACAAAGTTCTTGAGTTTTGATCACTTGCAGCAGTTTTAGTTAAATTGGTAGAGAAAACGTTTTTATGTTCCCCCTGCATTTACTTGGTACCAGCACTGGCATTACTAAGATTCTGCAATTAAATACGTTCAAAGACTTCAGTTTCCTAATTTTTTTTTGTTGTTTTTATTGAGGTTTGTTGTTAATCACATTAGTTCATGAACAGGCTTCCTGGGGACTGAACACAAGTGTGGAGGAAGTACAAAATGTGGTTGGTGAGGAAGGTAATGCTTCCTCAGAGGGCATCCATTGAGCAACTCAGTCATGTTGTAAAGTCTGTGCCAGTGTTTTCACTTAACATTTTAGACCAGTTTAATTTGGCTTGGCTTCAAAACAATCTAATTCTATCCCTTCTAAGTGATTAGTTCCTACCCTTCCTTTTTGTGTCATTGCATATTTTGCCTGGTATATATTGATCAGGGCTGAAGCAGAAAGCCTGGCTATATTAGAATAGTCTCCACCTAAGACATCAGACTCAAATATCTAACCTTATATGTGTTGGAAGAGCATCAGTTGATCTTCTTCACAGATACATAGATTTTCCATATAGGTTGTTATTCTGAAGAGCTAAATTAATTAAGTATTGGGGTTTGGGGTGCAGCAAAGAGATCAGTGAAAACTTTCCAGACACCTGATATGTTTTATTAAGAGTACTAACTGTTACAGTATTTTCTCTTAGAATAAAATATTTTTATTTTTAATTTGTAGGTTTTCACTGCTTCTTCTGAACCTGGAAGAATATTACTTTGAACAGCACACAGCTAATCATATTATAAATAGAGATTGCAAAGATGAAAGGTACACAACTCTTACATACCTTAATTTACTGGAGTCATTCTAGGCTCATGTATCTTGCATGCATGCACAACTTTTTTTGTTTGTTGTTCCTTTTAGAAAATTCAGAGGCTCTCTAAAAATCTGTTCAAAGTCAATTATCTTTGAACCAGATGACAGTATCCAGCCCATTATCAAGGTAAGCAGTGCAAACTTACATTTCTTGGTAACTAAAGATTCTCTTGAAAAAGCTTTTATAAAGACTGTGTATTTTTATAACTTGCTGCAGATACCATTGCGGGATTGCATTAGTATAAAAGCCCCAGAAGATAATGAAGCAAATAACCCTTTCACACGGTAGGTAAATTTGGGATACTGTATGTATTTAACTTCCTTTAAAGCTCAAATTCCCATAATTTCAAATATCTTATTTACATTTTAGGAATACATCTGGAGGGATTTCTGTTGTATGTAACCAGGTAAGATATGCATATAATAGATTCTTGATGTATAAATGGGTGAGGTTATATAAATGAGCAAGCTTATATTCCTTAATCATATTTTCCCTCAAAGCTGTAATCCAAGAGTGGGAAGTTAACTGAAAACAAAACTAATTAGTGTCAAAAACTTAGCATTAATGTGAAACTGTTGATGCTGGAAATTGCAAACTGTTAATGACTTCATTAATTCAATAAACTGAACGTTTTTGCTCTGTGCATTTTATAATGGAGCTTAGGGAAACCATAGAATTGAATGAAAAAGGAGATTAGTGTTTTACAAAACTTGTTATTAATCATCTTTAGTTTGCTTTTGTTACATAGCTTTCATCTACTTTCTGCAGCATGTTGGGGTAATGGCAAAGCCATCTTGGTCCCTGCAGTTCAGCTTTGTGAAAACTCTGGACTGTACTCTGTGTCCACCAAGTAGTTTTCAGAAGAGGTCCTGAAATATTGTCTTCAAGTTTCAGTCAAGAGTTGTGATTGTGGATATATTAATTCTAGAGTTAACCAAGGGGATACACTTTAAATTTTAATAAGTTTGAGTTGATAGATGTTCCAAAGCTGTAAAAGTTAAGAAAAAAAAAAAAAAGTTTGTGTTCCTTTCAGGATAGAACCGAGATGAGGCAGGAAATACAATTTTAAATATTCTTGTGTAATTTCTAAAATCTGTCTTTACCAATGCCCAAAATTGATAGGCTTGCTAAGCTACATGCTGCTGCAGTCAAAAACAAACTTGAACATTTAATACTGTCTATGCCAGAGAAGTTTGTGGTTTGTTTTATAGTAACCAGTACATTTAATTTCATTTTGACACTGCTTCTGTAAAAATTACAGTGTAATCTATTTTTTGAGTCTGTAGGTTTTCTGTGTACTAAGGGATTTTAAAAAAGGTACTTCCAACTCCTTCAGGCAGTGCTTCCACTGTACATTATTACTCTGTATGCTGAAGAACAAGGGATTATAAGAAACGTCTTATAAGAAAGAGGAATTAATTTTTAAAATGGCAAGTGTGGTTAGCACCCCCCACTCCTCCCATTTGTAGCTTGCCAGTCATGTTCCTATCTCTGAGGAAATGTTCTGAAATGCTTGGGTGGCATCATAAATGCTGGTATTTTGTATAAAAGGCATATGGACTTCAAGTGTCAAGTAGTCACTAGTTGTAATTATGACAGATCATTATCTAATTAAAAATATGGGGGTTTTTAAGTAGAATTTTGGCCTTTTGGGAAGCCACACGTAGGGAATACTTGGAACATCTTAAACATATTTGCTTTTTAGAATCAGAAAAAAATGTTAGTACATAGCTGGATAAGCAGCTTTTCTTTATACAATTTAGAAGCAATGGCTTTAAAATACATTAAGTGGGAATAATAATTTTATATGATTTCAGGTTTTTTTCTTGAGATAAAACTGGGGAAAACCCTCCAAAAATAGGAAATTAGTACAGTATGCTTAAGTTTTTGCTCAGCTTACAAGTAAGGAAAACCAAACCATTATGTCTACTTCTTATGTAATGTAGAGTGCTCAGTATAGTTATGCTGCAGAAAAGCAATGAATGTGAAGCAGGTTTCTCATTCTGATTCTCCTATGGCCTGATTCGGGTCTGTACATGATGATTTCAGATGAAAGACACTAATTACCATTGGTTTTTAATGTAGCACTTAGAGGCATGCTGAGGGTATGGGCTTCCGAGCCTGCCACTTGCTTTGTTTCTAGCTGGATGTTTCTTGGAGTAGTCATGGGGTGAAGATTGTTTCTGTTGTCAGCTTTGTCATTGGGAATGGGAAGGCTGTATGTAGCAGCCAGAAGGATTCTTAATGAATCTGTGAGTGTAGAACTGCAGGTGTGCTACCTATAGGAAGGAAACTGAGGCACTGGGAAAGGACCTGTGATCAACCAAGTTTCTTGGGCCAGGAGTAGAACACTGTAGGTTATGCAGCTGTCACCCCAGGACAGCAGTCCCAGTATATTTTGTTTAGTTCAGAACCTGTCCTGAGCTTAGGCCTGAGACTTAGCAAAATTAAGCCTTCCCTACAGACAGAAAAACCATAACTTGTTTCTGGCTTGTTGCCTTTTAGATGGTGGATAGTAAGGCACAGCATACAAATTAGTGTGCTACCAGTCAGATCTTTTTATGGGAGTTGTGAGAATGTTCTGAAGAAGGAGAGTAGTTTTATGTGGGTTTTGGAGAGGAAAGATGTTCTCAGAGATGAGGCTAGCACCAGAGAAATAAAACTGTTCAAAAGCATGGTATTGGATGAGGGAGGAAATCTGGTGTTCATTGTGGTTGGAGCTGGAAGAGAAACATTTAGCAGTAGAAGAAAGGCATTCATTTGAGAAAGTTTGCACAGTGTATGTTGCATGTTGCCAGTCTGGGGTAATTCCTGTTTGGGCAGAACCTTGAGCCACTAAAAGAGGGGGAGGATCTGCCCCACTGAATGTAGCTCCTTGAAGATCATATGATTAGGATAAAAGCCCACTAATCAACTGTATAAGTAAGCCTCTGAACAAAATTGGACTCTTGCCTTCCTTGCAGTTAGCTGATATAAAAGCTCATTGTTTTTCTGCAGTTTATCTGGGGTAGTTAAAGCAGGATATTACAACCCAGTGTTTTGCTTGCTTAAACAGTGTTCTTAGCTTTGTATTTACCAGTACTTCTGATTAGTTTTATTATTTTTAAGGTGTAAATCTGTAGTGTCTTACTCTTTCAGGTTTTTCTCATTAAAGAAAGAAATGTTATTGCACCCTATAAAACAGTAAGAGTAAGTATATATTTTTTCACTGCTTTTAGAAACTGGAGTGTTGTAAGGATTTATGTTCTCATTTCTGAAAGAGTGAGATAATTATCATATGAGAAATATTACAATGAAGCTTTAAAAAAAAAGTAATTGCATATTGAAAAAAACATGTCTGAATTCTTCTGTGATGGCTTTCTGATACTTCTTGGAGGACATGCTACAGACTTGACACTTGCCATTTACCTTGATGTGCAGCTCTATGGGCTCAACAGTCAGAGCTGGCAGCTCGTGTACAGTGAACACTGCATCCTGGCTAAGTGGCTTCTCCTCAGTTCTGCTCAGACTGAGATTGCGGAGATTCTGCTCAGATCAGAGATTGCTAATTCATATTTCCCAGCTGAGTGTTTCTCAGTTCAAAGAAATGGTAGATAAGGCTGCTCACAGCAGAAATTGGAGCTTGCTCCTGGCTGCTTTCTGCTGATGGGGTTGGTCTGCTCTGATTCTGAGCCTGGAGGCTTCAAGGCATACAAGTATAGGTTCTTTGCTGAAATTATGAGATTAGTTGGGACACAAACGCAAAACTTATTTTTCAGAGTTAATTCATATTTTGCCCGAGAGTTGAAAAAGACAGAATTATATTTCTCAGTGTTTTTGTTTAAATAAGAAATTTCAAGAATGATGGAGTCTATAAATCTGTATTACTGTACTGAAGAGCAGAGAGACAAGAGAGGATCTCTGTTTTCTCAACAAGTGCTTTGGGTTGGTTTTGTGATTAGATCTGCCTCTGAACTAGGACTTTAAAGGTTTTTTTTTCTTTTTTTTTTATTCTGATAATTCTTCATGTGTTGAACCTATTTTCCTTCTAGTCCTTCTACGATTTGTTTTGCAGCCATGTGCAAGATTTATTAAGTATCAGACAAATACCTTACCCCATTGCCAACACAGTGGAAAAGGAAAGAATCAGAAAGCTTTTCACTTCATTTTCTCCTAAGTTATGATTCCTCCACAGCTAAAACATTTCTGACAGTTAACCATCATGATTTACTTCGTTGAAGTGCAGCTTTTTTTCTGCATTTTAAAACAAGAAATCTAGTTCACTTTCAATCTTTTCTGATTTTTTTTTTTCTGTTGCTGCTAAATATCTTCTTCTTCAGTTGTTGCCAGTTCCATATGTCACTGAGTGCTGGAATTGAGTAATACATTTTATCTTCCATGTCTTTCTTTGATTGTTTCAGATCAATTACAAAATACTGAGCTCTTGTCTTTGAATATGACTGGAGAGCTACAGAGACAACTGCTCACAAAAACTGTCACATTGTTGGCTGTAAGCAATACTTGTAGACCATTCACTAAGATTTCTGAGAGCTGTGTTTTTTTCCTGTTGAAGGAAAATGATGCTCTGAGTGAAATGTTGAAAGGCTTTTATCTAAATTGCTACTGAATTTAATGTATCCCATAATCCAGTTCCATTTGTTTTTCGAAGAATGCTTTCCTCTTTCATTGCTGTCAGTTCAGCTCAGATCACATACATTACACTGAAGATCATCTACATTTTCATATCTTTCTTCTTCAGTTTAATCCAGCTGTATCTGCTGACCAGTGTCTTTCTTTAATCTTACTGATCACATCATTGGTTTTTTTTTTTAAGTCTAGCCTGAGAAATCACAAAATGCCACAGAAACGTGTTGATATAGTTTTATACTACATTCAGGAGTCATGAAAGTATTCAACAACCTTTGCTAAGTATGAGTCGTGAGTAAAGTTAGTGCCAGTTGATCCATATACATACTTTTAATATACTTAAGTAAAAGCAGGGATGTCTACTATAATATGACACTTAAGAAAGCTGGGAAAACTTTGTAGGAGAAAAATGAGTGTGCCACATAGGCTGGTTGATGTGTTAGTGAGGCTTTTGTGAATGACTAGTCAAAATAGACTGTGATTGGTTTGGGATCTTTTCAGCTCAAAACTACTTATGTAGATGGGAGTGACTAACTTTTTTAGTCTAGTTGTTAAAGATTTGATGGGCTGGTGTCTTTCATCTATAAGAAATACAGTAGCTGTTAAAAATGTAACATGTCATTTGCTAGTTCCATATTTGCATGTGTTTAAAATAGATATTAAAATAGGCAGAACAGGTACTACTTTCATTGATGTTTGCACTATATTAACTTATTCACTTCAGAGCTATTGTGCTGCATTGTATTAAACAACACTGCGCAGAGAGCTTTCACCAGGAAAGATATATTTGTAAAGAAAAAATATCAACATCTGCTTTTGGGATCTTTGACGTATAACACAATCTTTAACAGCATCATTTCACTGGCTTTCAGAGTTTTATTATTTAGGGGTTTTTAGTTTTGTTTAATTTTTTTTTTTCCACAGAGTTCTGTTTAATTCATAGTAAATTAATTCTAATTTACAGTAAATGTACTTTTAATTTTAGGGTAGAACAGAACACTTATTCCAACTGGATGTTGCTGGGAAAGTAGGAGATGTTGTGCAAACTCTACATCAGGTATATCTCATCAAAGCATCTTTTGATTTTTAGTGTAGAGGTTTATTTGTGCTCAAGGTGAAAACCTTGGAATATCTATTTTTAAAATGTGGACTAAATTCAGCATCTAATTCTGACAGCTGTTGTAAGTGACCCATATTAACTTTCATCATGCAGTGTGGTACAAAGTAGTAACATGGCAGTAAAAGTGAATAAATATGTCCTACTTTAAAAAGAAATCATAATAGATCTTTTAGTATGCCATCACCAAGGATGCTACAGCCCCTCCTGTTTCTGTTGACTTCTGAGCTGTGTAGGACATTTCTGTGCTATTTCACTTAAAGTTCATTGTTTAGCTTTACAGGGCTTCTTGTCTAGATAGGATGGGAGATCAAGCTGCCATGGTGAGTATCTGATTATTTCTAATATCCCTGCTTAATAATAAAATTGTGATATCACTGTTTAATAATTCTCATTGCATTTGAATCAGATACCATATTAATTTTTCTTTTCTTCCACATTAGATAACTGCTATATTACAATCACGCTTGGCTAGAACTTCATTTGATAAAAACAGGTACTTTTCTAATCACTTTCTACTTGGAAATCACTTTCATCTTGTTGGTTGATTAGTCTACTGCACTCATAGTTAGATGTCTGGTTGAGATAGTGTAAACTCTCTAACTCAGAGAGTTAGCTTCTTAGTATTCTGAAGTATCCGGAATGTAGAGTGAGAAATTCTGTGTTGAGAAGATGAATGTGTTACTTTTTCTCCAAAACATTTCATTTCTGTGTGAATTTATTGCAATTGGATATGAGTATATGCCAAATAAATCTATAGTTCTAGAGAAGTCAGCTGGCTTACTGCCTTGAGACTGGAGCAGAGTGTAGCAGTGTTCCTTTCTGGAGTGCCTGTTGAAGTGGTGGTCCCAAAACTTTATTCCTTCCTGTATAAAATAGGCTTACTGAAGTCCCCATTCTGATGTCCCAAGTCTATAAGCTAACTAAAACCTTTCTAAGTAATTTAAGGGTGCCTCTACCAAAGTAAGAACTGGAGGTAAACTTACTCCTTTTCTTCACTTGTAGATTTCAAAGCATTTCTGAAACGCTGCATATGGAATGTAAAGCAGAAATGGTGACGCCACTGGTGACTAATCCAGGGCATGTGTGCGTTAGTGATGCTAACTTGTACTTCCAGCCTCTTAATGGATATCCTGTAAGTGCCTCATAGATGGTCTTGCTTACAATGTGAGCACGCTGCCCTGCTAGTGGACAGTTTTAATTTTCTGTACTTTTTCTCTGAAATGCACGTAGAGTCCAAGAAGACTCTTTTCAGTTATATTTAGAAGGTCATTAGTTTTTCTTTGATCTCTTCTGCATTCAGTGTATCTCTTCCTCTGAGGCTTCATTCTGTGCTATCTTGCTTAGTTTGCCTCCTACTGACAAAGCACAAAATGTCCTTTCCTTATTGTCTATTAATATTTGAAGATCGCTATTTGTTACATTTCCTTTAAGATACATTTCTCAATCTTAGTCTGATACTGTTCCAATTTAGTGAGAGCTTTACTAAGCTCTATCCATGTGGTTTACTTTGGGAGCTCTTAGCTAGATTTTCTACTAAACAGACCATTTCTTTCTCTGGAGGAAAACTGAGTGCATGGTGCAGATGGATTACTGCTTTGGAACTTTATCATAGAAACAGAAGTGATTGTCTCAGCAGGCCATTGACTTAGCTATGATTCTGTGAAATACCTTTAGTATGGACATGGCAGTAGTAGTATCACCAGAAAACTTAAATTCTCAGATTAATTTTTTTTTTTCCAATTTGCTTGATGAGATGGCATCAGCAACCCTGGTGCTGCTTCAGCTGGGTATGACTGGTCCTGCAGGCTAGTGGAGCACACTCTGGCCACGGATGAAGTACCAAGCTAGAACGATGTTTTAATCCCAGTGCTGAACTGCCAGTTCCCTCCACAGGGCTGAGGACTGGAGCATACTTCTAGTGCTCGCATCCACTGGTACCCTGTGGGGAAAGAAAGGAATCTGCCTAATTTGAGTGCCCTAAGGACAAGGAAAAGACAAGCAGAAGATTCAGCAGAGTCTGAAGACTCAGACACAGGGAAAATAAAGGGAGAGCTCTTGGAGTGCTCTGAAAGGAACATTACATTAGGGAGATCATGTCTGTGACAAGAGGAAGGAATGTTTGTACAGAAAAGCTAGTACAGAGAGTGGAAAAGGGAATTGGAGAAAGTGTGTTTGACAAAGGAGGAGGAATTTGGGGGACAGACTTTATAGCAGGGCCTTCTGCTATATGCCAAGTGTTATAGTGTGCTTGACAAAGGAGGAGGAATTTGGAGGACAGACTCCATAGCAGGGCCTTTTGCTGTATGCCAAGGGTAATAGTTTTAAACTAGAACAAGATAGATTCAAACTAGATAGAGGAAAAAATGATTTTTACAATGGGGGTGGTAAAACACTGGCACAGGTTGTCCAGAGAGGTGGTGGGTGCCCCATCCCAGGAAATATACAAGGTTAGGTGGGACCACACTCAGAGTAACCTGGTCTAGTTAAACATATCCCTGCTCACTGCAGTGGGGTTGGACAAGAATGCCTTTAAAGGTCCGTTCCTACCTGAATTATTCTATGATTTGGACGTGCTGGAAGTTAAGGCCAAGCGAGGGTTTCGGGAGGATAACGGTGCCATCCTGGTTCCGCCCGCCAGGTGGCGCAGTGTGCCCAGTGGCTTCCCTTTAACCCAGGTTGTGTTCCGCTTCTCTGGTGCATGAGCGCTGCGGCTGGCGGCGGGCTCGGGGATCGTACACTGCTGCCTGCTTAGTGCTAAACTGCTCTCAGGCAAAAGCCAACTGCAAAGAAACCTTCCTCTTTCTAACATAACTGCTTAGCATCACTACTCCACTGCTAAAATTACATGGATGGATATTATTTTCATATTGCTAGTATCTGTAGTCAAGAAAAACTTCAGATTTTCTGAGAAGGGTAAAGTAGAACAACATAAACCTACTAGAATGTCTCCATCTTTTCTTCCCCCTCCCTCATCCCCCACAGAAACCAGTAGTACAAATAACACTGCAAAACGTGCGTCGCATCTATAAAAGAAGACATGGGCTGATGCCACTGGTAAGCTCAAGTATTTATTTTATTTTATTGTCTTGCTGTATATATGGTCTCTTAAAGTGACCAGCTAAAACAGTCTGAGTCGTTAGGTAAAAGCCATGTGTTCTTAAAACCTCTGTATTAAACAGTACTCAATGATCCTATCCAGTTTTTTAAGTATTTTCCTGTGTTGTCAAGAAGATGGAAACAGAGTGAATTCTGACAAGGATGAAAAACTTCTTTCATAAGCAGTCAGCATAGGAGAAGGGAGTGCCATTAGGGATCAATTAATTCCATTTATCTCAAGCACCTATCACAGGGTAGAATGAATTTCTTTCTTTTGGTGTATTTTCTCTGGATTGATTCACGGAGGAAGTTTGGTCACTGCTTCTTATTGAGACTAATGTGGAGTGATGATTCCTGCTGCACATCACTGAGGAATGTCAAGAGCTCTGCAGTGAAACCTCAGTTGAGTGTTTTCAGTATTAGCACTGAAATTTCAATCTTGTAAAAATCTTTTTGTCTCAAAACACATTTAAACCAAATATACTTTTTTTTGCTGAAGTGAATGGAGTAATGCAAAGAATTAAATGTGTTTTACCTAGGCTTAATCAATCCAGACAGAGCCAATCTATTGGCTCAGTGTAAATTGAATGCTGTTGTGATTGGAAATAGAAAATTTAGTATGTTAGATTTTTCGGGCAAAACTGCTACCCAGTATAGAGTCATAAGTCTTAGATATTGGTAACTGGAACCTTCTGTTAAAAGCCACAAGTACTACAGCTTGTTAATAATTGTTCTCATTTGTTTTTCCCCCTTTTAACATTTCAGGGACTTGAAGTATTTTGCACAGAGAATGATCTATGTTCTGACATCTACTTGAAATTCTACAACTGTCAGGATCGAGATGAGGTCTATCGCCTTATTGCAAAATATATAGGTTTGGAGTATTTATTTACTAATGTAGTGTGTAGTACCTTGGGAAGGGAAATTTGTCTGGATTTTGCTCTGTTGATGTGTGGGAAGAATGAGAAAAATAAATAGATATATAAGCTGTAACAATTTTTAATAGAAACAAGCAAATATCAGAATGAATGTTGTGAAATGGCACCAGTTTGGTTGTGTTTGAAGAACTGAGTGTGAAAGCTGAGGAGGCATTATTGAGGCAAAACTATTTTTTTTTGATTTGCAACTTGATATGCACTGTGATTTAACAGTTCCCCTTCCCCCTTCAAAAAAAAAAAACCAAAACAAAAATCAAACAAATGAAACTAACAAAGCCACAAAACACTATCTTCAAAGCAAGGGATAACGAAGATCCACTCAGATAAATTGTATTTTGCTGAAACAATATAGAATAGATTCCCCAAATCTTCAGTGTGTAGATTCCCCAAGTCTTCAGTTAAGACCCTATTGAGAAACTTCCTGCAATAGGTGGATTTCTAGTGTACACATAAGTACCTGAACTTTCCTCAGTCTTAGGAGTGATTGATGAAAACTACTGTTCTAAAACAGTTGAATTCTCATTTCTATTACATCTTGTGTGCATTAATTCCTAGAAAGTGATGGCTATTTTTTTTTTTTTTTGTGGATTGTAAACAGAAAGTTCCTAAAATGTGTCCTGGGGAAAAAAGGGAGAAAAAGACTGAGGTTTTTCTGTAGTTTGAAACATTGAAACTCATATTTATTGCCAATATTGAAAATGTTTATGTAAATTTTATGCTATTTTGTTATTGTACCAGGACTTTAGTTATGTTGCAGTTATTTCACCTAAGTATCAGTTGACATTTCCCTCCTGCTACACAAAGAAAAATAGAAAAACCACAAAGGAATAACTTTCTTTTGGAACTGTTTTCGTAGATTTTATATGTTTCTTTGGAAAGGAAATAGATTCTGACATCATTTTCTCTGTTGTTAAAATACGTTCATGCTGTTACTGTGCTTCAGACTTTTTCTGGATAATTTTCTATGGTGAAATTCCAAGGTGTAGATGAAAATGCTGATGATGTTGGAGCTTAGAAATAAAAAATGGTGAGCCCTTTCCCTAAAAGTGTTTATAGCACCTTGGTATCTCTCTGGCAGCAGAAGAGCCTCTCTTTGAAGGTGCTAATGCTTTTTACTTGTAGAATTTAAAGTACTTAAGTGAAGGAAAGATTGGAATGTCTTTCCACCCTATGCTGAGCTAAAATAGAGGCCTGCCATAATCTAATCCAAGTTTCTTTCTTGCCATCATGCCATGGTTGCAGTCCTTCAATTCTACTGTTTCAGACACTTGCCCAGGTGCTGTATATGGAATCAATGGAAGAAAGTTTAAAAATAAATAAATAACCCAGTTTTCCAGCAGCATACCTTGACATTACTGCTAATAAGCAGGGTAGTCAAGTTTGAATGTACTGGGCTCTTGCCTATACTTCAAAGAGAACTCCAGGTGCATAATTCCTGCTTTTTTGAGTGTGGGCCAAGTTTTCTTTTCTTCTACTTTGTTTCAGTGGATCTGAAATTAAATCCTGTTCACATACATACATTACTTCTTTTTACTGATTGTGGACATTCATGGTTGCAGTAGGAAAATATATTTCATTTTTTTCTTGACTCAAGCAGAACTGCTTCTAGAAATTTGAAAATCTAAAGGTTATCATATTGCTGAGAGTTGTTCATGGTCTGCAAATATTTTTCCATCCCTATGTAAATATTCATCCATTTTTACTGTGTTTGGTTGCAGCACTCCTTCTTAATGATTTTTTTTTTTTTTTGGCCAAATGCAGTTGAGACCTATGTGCAGAGATATTAAAAACTGGTGAAGTATGGTAGCTATGGCAAAATGAAGTTTCCAGTTAATTCTGACTTGTTCTATAAAGAAACTGTGCCCTTAGTATCTTGCATAATGTTAATCACGTTATAATTTGGGGGCCAAAATCCAAACCTCACAACTCTTAATGTTTTATTTTATTTTAGAAAATCATATTGCAGAGCACACAGCTGAAAGTTACGTGTTGCAGTGGCAGCGAGGACTTATATCAAATTACCAGTATCTTCTCCATCTCAACAATCTGGCTGATAGAAGCTGCAACGATCTCTCCCAATATCCTGTATTTCCTTGGGTCATAGCAGACTACTCTAGTTCAGTGTTAGGTATGTGTATATAAAAAAGCGTGTTAATGCATCATGGCCAACCTGAAATGGGGGAGGGGCTTTTACACTGCATAAACTTCATGATACATCAAAATGAAACTGGCATTAGTGGTCTTTGCTGCTTTCCTGTGGATTACGCCTCTCCTTTAGCTTAGGGGACAAAATTCTTTACCTTTTTCTCTTAAGTATTGCACTCCTCAGATACAGAGTATGTACCAAACATCTGTTTGGTTGCTTTGCAGATCAGCAGTACTGAGCATTCAAAGACTTTCTGTGATTCTTATAATTGGCTTTTTTTTTTTAACAAGTTAGACACACTGAAATGTGCAGAATCCAGGTGGGTTTTTTTTCTAATTCTTAGCATTGCAGATTTAAAAGAGGCTGACAAGGCTCATGCCTAAATAGTTTACTTGATTAAGGGTCTTAGTGCAGTTTGTGTTGGGATTTTGTGCTTTTGAGGATTGTGTCTCTGCAAGAAGCAGAGTAGGGGGAATTTCATGGTATTCATCAGCACCTGCTCAAACACTTCAATCTGATTGTATGGTGGGGACTTAACTGTAGCCTCACAGAATGGTTAATGAGTAGGAAGAAGATGATACCAGCTGCTTTTGTGACTTTGGTAGCAGTACTTTGATTACATGATAATACTTGTAATAACTGCCCCATAGATTACCTGTTAGTTCTTAAGCAAGAGGTTTGAGATTATACCTATTTGGAAACAAGATGAGTAGGCATTTACAGTAAGACTTTATGGGATTGCAGTTAGTAGGGAGGGAGAAAATTACTGGAGGGGTTCTGTGTTGGCCTTTGTTTTCTTGCTTGCTGCTTGGATAGGTTCAGGGCTTTTTTGGTTTGTTTTTAAATGTTGATTAGAGTACATTAAAGTCTAGTAGAATGCTTGGAGTCTATAACCAAGCATTTGGTTTGGTTTTTTTTTTTTAAGATCTGACAAAGCCTGAAACATTTCGTGACCTTAGTAAACCAGTTGGTGCCCTGAATAAGGAAAGGCTGGATAGACTTGTGGTATGTATATCTTGGCATTTATATGCTGAACGTTTTGTGCCTTATACATATTGGCAATAAAAGGAGCTTTGTCCAGCAAGCTTTAGGAATTATGTCTTATGAATTATTCTATCAAAAGTTAGCTATAAACTTTATCAGAAGCATACCTAACCATTCCACATTTATTTTGCAGCTTAATTTCATCATAACTGTTTTTATCAGTACTAATTTAAAATTATTTGAATCCACTTCCTCTCTCTTACTACTTTTTCATACCTATATACTTTTAAAAGCTTTGCATTACTTTTAAAATAATATATTGAAATCCATTTAATGCATATATGGTGGCACTGAGATGCTATAAAAATACATGGATTTTTGAAACTTCAAAACCCATGGATTTAAGTGCATAATGTAAAACACACACTTGAAAGAAATAAGAAAAAGTAGTAGAAATCTTGTATTTCCATTTATGAAAAATACTGAATTTGAGAGAGAGTACTTTAAAGGGAGGAAATTTGGATCCATGGAGGTCAGAGCCCTAACTTGCACTTATAATAGTGCACCAAATTTCTCAAGGTAGGCAAGCTTTCTTTTCATAAGTTGTCAAACACATACCTAGAGACTTAGATGGTCCTTAGTTACTTGGCTTTTAATTATTTGTGTAAAATTGTCTTCTATGGAAAGTTAATTACTCAAAAATAATTTACAGAACATTAGAAAAAAATACGGCCAGAATAACTCCATTATATTGATGAAAAAGATTAAAATGTTTAAAAATCATATAGCTTCCTAAGATTGTGAAAGGCAAGAGAATATGAACAATATTGTGTTTACAGTAACATTAAATAAAGACTTCTTTCAAAGATGTGACTTTCCTCAAACTGTTATTGGCTTCATGCTTACTGCAGTAAAAGTAATTCTGTTGTATTATGGTATGTTTTAGAGTAATGCAGAGGAGCTTCAGACAGGAAGGAACCTTCCAGGTAGATGGAAGTCAGTATGTTCTTCCATACTCTCATGAAACTTTGTGTGAAAGACGAAAAGGAAGCATTTGTTTGCACTTCTTTGAATTTGAGCCACTGCAGTTATGGGCTAAAGTGAGAGAGGGAAAAAAACCACTGAAAACTTGATAGTTCTGGATTATCAGTTATGGCTACTATTTTGCCATATTAATTTACTGCTCTGATTGAATTTCCATGGATATTAGAACTTAAGAGTTTGTTTTATCATTAGAAGAAAAATTGAGGGTGGGTGGTCCTCATCTGTGTCTTTAAAAAGAAACAGTGTGTATGTGCTCAGCGTTGAGGGAAAGCAGCAGTGCCGATCTGAAACAGACGTTTCTTTTTCTTTCCTGTGCTGCAGACACGTTACCAGGAAATGCCAGAGCCCAAGTTCATGTATGGGAGCCATTATTCTTCTCCGGGTTATGTTTTGTTTTATCTCGTTAGAGTTGGTAAGACACCTTTTATATGTTCTCTCAGCAGACAGTTACCTCCAAAGCAGACAATATTTGGAGCAAGCTGATGGTGTTTCTCTTTCTTCTTAGCTCCAGAATACATGCTCTGTCTGCAGAATGGAAAGTTTGATCACGCTGACAGAATGTTCAACAGGTTTGTTTACATTTTGTCTATAACTGGGCTGGTTTTGTTTTCAAATATGCATCAATGGGGAGTGCAAAGCCTTAAAAATATTTTTTTAATAAATGTGTGATTGATCTATCTTATCTAGCATTGCAGAAACCTGGAAAAACTGTTTGGATGGTGCAACAGATTTCAAAGAGGTAAATAAATGGCTGGAAAAGTATTCAAATCTTCTCATCTGTGAGAAGAAGCTTTCTCATCTACTGTTGATTTGAGAGTGTTTGGTTGGAGTGTGTTAGATTGTTTTTTGTTGTTGTTTGTGCTTTTCAGTTGTGTGGGTTTGGTTTTTGGGTTTTTTGTACAGCTGATGACTGCATTTTATGAATCCTTTATTAACTGTATATTAATCCTATATCAACTCCATGTTTGCTCATCTGTGCCTGCTTTCTGGCTTTTACTTGAACAGAAGTATCATTGTGAATGTTACTGGAAATAGATGGGAATTACCAGAGTGTGGATTAAGGCTGAAAAGACAATTTTATGTATTGTCTGCTGGAATCTTGTAAGGATTTGGCTGTATTGCAATGCTACATTTGGAGAGTTAAACTGTAGAAGTAGTATCTTGGGTTTTTGAGCCTTTAGAAACTCTAACTTGTAGAATGTGTTAAGAATAATAAACTGTCACTTAGTAAATGCTGTTAAACCCCTTTGTCAAAGTAATGTTATTTAATACAGCGATGCTTTAAAAAATAATCTACAGTCATTGTGGTATCTAAATAATTGATTTAACTTCTGAAATTTGTCATAATTTTAGTTTTATTCTAAATTTTAGTCTTGACTCTTACTTGATGGCTTAAAAGTGAGAAGGTAGCTATGCAATGAGAGTTCTGAAGATACTCGTAGATGTTGTGGATTCATATGTCACACATTACTTGTTAAAAATGTGTGCCAGTCTGAATTTAGCAGTTTAGCTCAGAGAACTGACTTATACAAAAGCCTGGAAAGCCTGCCCAACTTCAGGGCTTGACATATGAACTTCAGTAACTTTCTTTCCACTGAATGATCTGTTTAAGTGTTCAAACTAATATAAAAACTTTGTTGGTTTTTTGTTTGTTTTAATTTCCAGTTGATTCCAGAATTTTATGAAAATGATTCTAGTTTTCTAGTAAATAGTTTGAAATTGGACTTGGGAAAAAGGCAAGGTGGAAAGATGGTTGAAGATGTAGAACTTCCACCTTGGGCATCAGGTAATAATAGTCAAACTCCTTGTATTATTAATTAATTCAAGATTGCTGGAATCGTGGTTCTTCCTAAAAAATGTCCATTCTGGTTTCTTCTAAATGAGCTCTTTCTTTAAAGCACTGACATAAATTAACAGGGGCTTTTCATTTTTATAAGAAAATTGACCTTCAGTGTGGGGTGTTTTGTTGGCTTTTCAAGAATGAGGAGGAAGAGAGATGGATACCAATACTGAACAGGATATTTTCTCCTTTAATTAAACCTTTCTCTTGTCAGGTCCTGATGACTTTCTTCAGAAGAGCCAAGAGGCTTTAGAAAGTCCATATGTATCAGAACATCTTCATGAATGGATTGACATCATATTTGGCTACAAGCAGAAAGGAAGTGAAGCAGTTGCAGCTCACAATGGTAAATACACATTCATAGAACTAGCAGAAAAAAATGGGGATGCTTCAATTAGGCAAGAACAGTAAATCGTAACAAACACTTACTTTGAGTGTTCATAACTGTGCTTTGAATGTTTCATCCTTACTGGAAATAGTGATTTATCTGGTAGTATTGCCCTGTGAAGATGTGCTTCAGAGGGTGGACAAGATGATTCTGTAGCATTGCTTGCACATCACAGTGTGGCAATATAGTATGGAATTAGTGTTTCCCAATTAAAAATGCGAGCCTGCAGGGTCTCCAAATAAACATGTATTTAACCTCCTCCACTGTAATTTCAGTGAGAGAATTTCAACACAATTTCCTCCTCCTCCTGAGAGACTTGGCAAGGGAAAGAATGAGCTGATGGGCTCCAGGTCTCTAGAGCAACAATGAAGGAAGAAGTGTGTGTTGGTTCATCCTTGTATACCTACACATGGCTGCATGTGAGACATTTCACTGTTTGCAACCTTACTCTGAATATGTATCTAGCCACTGTGGGCCCTTACAAAGGGGGGTGTTCTTATGTTACTGTTGTGTAGGTGTGTTTATTTACACCTGATGAATAAGTTAATCCTTTACCAGTGATTAACTTGTACACAGCTAAAATATCAAGCTGATGAATGTTACCACCCAATAAGGAAGTACCTTCTTTCAAAAAAGAGTATCAGATTTTTAGGGTGTTTATTCCTGAAGTCCTGATCCTTTTGAAGGACCACAAGTAACAGAAAATGTTGACATAGTTTGCACTTAAAAAGATAGAATAAATGTAGAAGGAAAATCTTCCTACAACAGTGGTGAGGGTAGGAATAAACAATTCCTCATTTTGGTACTCATTACTTTTTACTTTCAGGATAAGATGGTTGAGATACCAAGGATTGTTTTGCTGGGGTTTGTTTGGTTTTGTGTTTTTTCACTGTGTGGCTGGGGGCGGGTTGGGTTGTTTTCTACTGTTCATTCCTTTCCAGTGTACTTTCTCTACATGTCTTTAACAAATGATTTGCTATATTTTAGAACTGTAGGGTTTGGCATCCAGTCATACTGGGAGCATAAGTGTCAATTACAATGTACCAGACACTTCAAATACAGTAAATCAGCATATAAATTATGGCACCTATATTTTTACCTCTCAAAAGAGAGCGCTAATGAGAGCACTATTTATGCATAACATGATGCTTCTGCTGCAGTATGGATTTTTATTAGCATAATTGCAGACATTTAAGTATATGAGAGTCAGAAGGGATCTGTCTATGAATGAACTTAGCTCAAAGTAAATATTCTTAAGCAGAGGTCTCAAAGTCATTTGCGTCATGGCACTTCACTTGGAAAGGTGAATACACAGATCTTTCTGATAATTCTTTATTACTTTCTGTCTGAAAATTAACCAAAGATCCAGTTATGCAACTGTGCTTGCTTGCTTATTTATCTTTATTTATTTGTCTATTGGGGGTAGGTATTTAATGAAGCTTAAGTAAGAGATCCTTCCTCTATGAAAGTACTGATTCCATCTGAAACTTTCTGAAAATCTCTTGGAAATCCTAAGTTTTTTTTCAGGTAAAAAACCGTATTAAAATGTAAGACCTCAAACTCTAATGCCTGCTAAAATAAGTTATTTGTGAGTAAAAATGCAACTCTGTTTGTAGGAAGACAAACAAAATGAGCCTTATGTATTATATTGTACAAATAAACTTTTTTTTCCCCAGTGTTTCACCCATTAACTTATGAAGGAGGAGTGGATTTAAACAGGTAACTACCAAGAATCTGGATATTTTTGTTAAAGCAGTTAGCTAAGTTTCAGTATCTCTCCAAGTTCTCTGCCAGCTGTAAAAGGGCTCTGTACACGAATAGTGTTGCTCTTCCATTTTATACTCCCAAATATGCAGAGAACCAACATCATATTCTCAGTTCTAGCTTGCATTGAAAAACTATTTCTTAAGCATTTCTTCAGTCTGGCTGTTGTGCAAGTGCTTCAGTTTTTCAGTCATTGAGACTATTGTTACTTTACATAAGCAAAGTTATGAAGCTGTTATATGATTGTTAATCTGCAGTAAATCAGATCTATAAGAATGTGTGATGGCCTGTAGTGCTGTAGTAACTGCATATGCAGTTCCATGCTTTTGGGGAAGTGGGGGGGGAAAGTACTTACTTCCTTGGTTTAATTATATATCTTGCTTTGTAAAGTATTATGGACCCCAATGAAAAAGTAGCTCTGCTGACACAAATCCTGGAGTTTGGACAGACACCAAAACAGTTGTTTACAACCCCTCATCCTCAAAGGAAAATTCAGAAATTGAAAAGCTTGTCTCGAACATCTAGTCACAGCATTTCCATAGCTGAGTCTCCAGGTAAATGCTTAATAGATAAACTAACAATGTGAAGGATTTGTAATTTTGAGTAGTTCTTTCTCCCACAGGATCTCATTATACAACTCTCTTGGCTACTTTCCCTGTAAGCCAACTCAAGATAAATCCATGAACTAAATCTTAAAGAAAAACAAAACTAGACCAGTTTCAGATTTCAAAATACAGGTGTCGCTCTGTATTTTGCCTTCTGTTCCAGTGGTCTTCTCTGGGACTGTTCAGCCTCTGCTTCTGAAGCTGTGGGAGGGTGATCATCCCTGGCCTTTCCTGACACTTTAAATTCAAGCTGATGTGACCGCAGTTTCAATGACCATATCTGCAGGCATTCTAAATGATGCAAAGATTTGTTTGAGTTTTTAAAGGAATGTCTTATGGGTAATCAATTAATTAGCTTGATCAAAGTAAACCCTAAGAACTTAAATTAAGCATTTGAATTTTTTCTCCTTTTCCATGACTTGAATGAAAATCTGAAAGGAAATTTTTTCCCTCTATACTACCACATACTGTTGGGGCAGAGTTGATTGAATAATTTTCTTCTAGAAAAGGATTGTAATGCCCTCACAGGCTTCTATTCAGGGCAGGACTTAAACCACTCCTCTGAAACTAAGATGCTATTGTCTTCATTATGTATATAGTGATTTAACTATAATTTGGGCTGAAGATTGAGCCCAGGTATCACTTGGAAAGATTTTTCTCATTTGCTTGTCTTTAATTCACTTACCATTTGATGGCCTTCACTTTTAAGTGCTACTTATCATGGCAACCTGTTGCATTCAATGGCAAGAGGGGCTTTGAGAATTGTATGTGGTGATAGTAATGGTTGTGTGTGGAGTAGATTTGCTGCCTGAGTCATTAATTCAAACATCAACAGTTTCTCTTGGGTTTAACCTTTTTTTTTTAATTGACATCTAATTATCTCAGTTTTGTTGCATTTTTAGTCCTTTAACTTTTGCAACAGTGAAATGAAGTTGTTTTTAGGTTTTCTTTTTTTGTTTGTTTTCCTTTTTGGAATTGCATTCCGTAAAGTCTGATGTTTAAAAGCACTAATTTGTTGAGAAAAATCCTATTTTTCACTGTGTAAGCCTATGCAAATCCAGCAAGAGATTAGGGAAGAAAAGTTAGTGATCTTGTCACTCTTTGCATTAGTCTAAGGATCTTATTCCTGAAGCTCTGCATGATTTCTGTACTTTCATATTATATCAGCTACCTAGGTATTTGAAATATGTCTTTTTATTTTCTATTTGTGATGGAACTTTATTGTGGTATTTTATTGCAGTTTCTCCAAATGAAGAATCATTTGAAGATTTGACAGAAGAAAGTATAACACTTGCCTGGAACAATATTGCCAAACTAAAATTAGATACACAGTGTAAAATTCACAAAGAGTAGGTACTTCTCTTTCCAGTCAAAATTCTTCCACTGAATTGGTGGGGGGGAGGATCTATGTGTCAGTCTGAATGATGACTTAGGGTTTAAGGTAAATAATTTTCTTTGGGAGATGACTTAGTGATTTGATTATGCAGGATGAACTTGAGTGTATGATGGGTTATGAATCCAGAGACAGTATTTGTCAGCTTGATTTTTGCTATTGTTTTTCCTTAGCTCTAGATTTGTATAAATTCATTATCATTTTAGTACCTGAAGCAGATATTGATTACTCTTCTCTAAAACTGATAACAGCAGCCAGATAAAGACTTCCATTTATATTTTTTTATAACACCAGGAGGACAGAACTTCATACCATCAGATTTGAAAGGTTAAACGCTTAAGTTGTTCCACTGTACACCTCAAGCTGCTGCTGCATGAGCAGTTTGCCAACTCTCCAGCTATAGATTTTCAGTTAATCCAGGAATTAAACTACTGTTCTGGTGGATTCCTAGGGATTCACGAGTCAGTAGGGGCACTTTTCAGGTGAACTTTGAAAATACCTAATAATGAACAACGTCACCTATATTTTAAAGAACAGGTTTTCCTCTGCCCTCATCTCTTGTCCTAGTGACTGGGCTGGTTAGGAAGGTTTCTTACTAACTTGAGTCCAGCTACTTTCTTGGTGACTGTAATCAAATCTAGGAAAACGTTAGCATGTTCCTAAAACAAGGTAATATTTGTAGTCTGAAATCTGTTGCTAGATTGTTAGCATTAGAGCAATCCTGATCCTGAAGAGAATCAAATTTCAGCTTCTGATTATTTTTATTACTTTTTTTTTTGTTTTTTTAAGACTGCTGAGAAATAATGAGACACAGAGCTGTGTAACAAAACTTTGGCTGTGCAGGACGCTCTGTGCTTTCGAATTCCCTGACATAAGCTTTGTCTAAATTTCTATCTATAGTGACTTTGCCAGTGTCAAATTAAAGGAGAAAAAATGTGCAAGTTCCAATTCCCGACACTTGAGGTATTCAGTATCTGCTTGTCAGCAGCTTCCTGACTATTTGTAGCTAATCCAGAATTGTAAAAAAGAAATGTGAAACCATTTGTCTTCTCACACGGGCAAGTCCCTTCTGATGAAGATGGATTCTTACAGAACACTATAGGGATCCTGTCCTGGTGTTTCACATACTATGTCAAGGTATATTTTTGTCTCTAGGCAGATCACACACCACTGTAGTGTTTTTAATCTCCTTGAATGTCTTGGCTCCTACAGAGTTCAAATAACAGATTTCAACTGTAGTCTATTTACAGTATGGTGGTTAAGTTTCAAAACCTATGAAGTCACCCACAAGCTTACTTGTATTAAACAGGGCAATTACTGGAATAGCAGTCACTTGCAATGGGTCTTCTGTTTTCACTACATCCCAGGGTAAGTATTGCACAAGTATTTACCACAACCTGCAGTGTAAATGCAGGTTAATGTGGGGTTTTTTTTAACAAAATGGCATGAAACTGAAATATATGTCTCATGTAATTAAATAGCTTAACTCTATGAATTTGTTCAGTTTTAGATTGTTTTGACTCAAGCATTTCAATATTATCTAGGCTTGGAAGATAATTTCAGTGATAATAATGGATAGTAATGGAAGTTTATCCATTTAGATACCAGAGTTCTTTTAGAGTTTGAGCATGGGGTAGTCCATCTGTAACTGGTACAAAATAGGGTAGTTCCAGGCCCAAGTCACAAGCCTTATAAAGTTCTTAGAGACTATGAGAAACCTGTGCCTGCTTTTCATACTAAGATATTCAAGCAGAAGCAAAATTATTAGCTTCTAGAATATAAAATAGTCTGTTTATTTTCTATTTTGTCCCTTATCCCCAGATTCAACTTTGAAGATGTTTTCCAAAGACTCAAAAACCATCCAGAGAAGTGTGTCCTTTTCAAACATGGTAGGCTGCTGTCAAAATAAGAATGAGATGACTGGGAATCTTCTGAAAGCTGCTCAGTGAGATGGCTCTTAGCATCCATCAATGCCTCTTTTCTTTCCCCTGCCTACTCAGTTGTATTGTGTTTGAATAATTTAGAAGAGTGAATTGAGACTCTCTCCGGCCACCAGAGAGAGACAGAGCACATTCTGCAGACACGGGGAACAAGTATTAAATGGTTACACTGGCTCTGTTCTGAGTTGCCCTGCTATCCAGGGAAGAGCTTGTGACAGACAGTCTGGCATGAGCAGGGGTTTTTTCCTGAGCAACCTTGAAGTCATTTGGACCAGAATTACAAAGCTTAAATTCCACCCATGTGGTCGCATCCAGCATTGCCTTACTGTACCCAAGTGTTTGAAGCCTGTGAGTCAGCCAGCAGAGGAAAACCAAGCACAGGGAGTGGAATCTGTGCTGGATGAAAATGAGCCATACTCCTTCCATGAGCAATGATCTCAGCAACTTGTAAACAACACTTTCCCCCTGCCCCCAAAAGAGCTGGAAAAAGGATTCTGAATTTGATTTTCTGTCCTTGAACACTGTGGCCAGACCTGGGTTATAGAGATACACTCCCAGTTGCCATATTCAGTCTTCTATTGATGCAAGACACCAAGATATATCAGTTTTCTCTCTACCACCATCTCTAGCCCAGACAGAAGCTATAGCATGTTCTGACTGGTCCCCAAGTAAATTGCAGGATCAAGACCCTGTGGTCTGCCATGGGACACACTAGCAGGTGAATCTTGATACATCAATTCCTAATCTTCAGCAAAGGGAAACTTGGGAACATTGCTTCTTGGCAGTGAAAGACCTGAGATGATAAGTACCTGTGATGGAGAACAAACATCAAAAGAATATGCATGTTTAGTTTCTGTTTAGTTTTAGTTCCTGTTAGCTATTTGTGTCTAGAATTTAGAGCAGCTTACAAGATGAAGAGCTGACCCACTTACTTCTGAGTGAGGAATTGCATAACGTGCTTGAAATATCAGTTTATTTGGAAAGATTTATCAGTTCTGCATGTGTTTCTGAATGTTTCTGCTACCTTTATTTAATAGAGATTAGGTATTCTTGATGTTCAGTGTCCAGTCTCTAAGGTTTTTTTTGATCAGTGTTCATATAACATCTGCATATTATATTTATAGAAGATTAGAATGCTTCTTGTTCTCCAAAAGTATGTTAATGTACTTGAATTGGATTTGGGGTAATAAATTGAGTATTACTTTTTTTTTTTTATTACAGGCTTTGTCATCTTGTCTGATCTTACCAGGAGATACTACTGTCATAAGTTCTTCATGGGACAATCATATGTGTGTATTTACTTCCTATTGACTTTATTGAATTGCATGGAGTGCCTTGGTTGCTTATGCAATGATAATGATATAGAAAGGATAATGATACAGAAAATAATCACATTTTGAAAACACAGTGTCTGTATTTCTATTTTTTCCCACTAGATTTCTGTTAGAAACTACAGAAACAAGGTTACTTTATTTAGAAGATAACCCCTTAAGTTTTATAAGATGTAATGATTTTATAACCTTTCTCTGTTAGATATTTTTATTCAATTGCATTTGGAAGACAGCAAGATGTCCTGTTGGGCCATGATGATGCAGTCAGCAAGATCTGTTGGCGTGATGGGCGTTTATTTTCTGCATCTTGGGATTCCACTGTGAAGGTCTGTAGATGGGATTGTTACAGTTGCATGACTATTTATAGCCAGCACTTTGTAATATTCAGCCAGCCAAATGCTTTGAGATGAATGTACCTGTTGTACTAGAGTAATAACCTAGCTAGTATCACAGTAAGTTTATTTCCTGAATTTGTTCGTCATTTAAATTTAGCTCAAAAAAAAAAAAAGCTAAATCTAATTGTTTCAATGCTAAAGTGTTATTTTTCAGGAAATTTCATTCATTATAACTTACTGTAAAAAATGAGAATTCTGAAGACAAAGTGTAGTTGTTGGAGAAACTGGAATGTTGTGACTTTGATTCTGTTTCTTGGGTGGAATAGATTTCTAAAATGGTTAATAATTTTGTAGTTTTACATTCTTCAGCTAAGAGGAGCAGAAACTTGCTAATCTAAAGAGCATGCCTACAGTTAGATGGAAAGATAATTTGGAAGCTAGAGACAGGAAAAGCTTTCTCAAAGCCTGCTGTGTATGATTTTTTTGGTAAGTACACATTTAGTGCAGTGATATACCCATTCTTAGGTAGGCTCTGTAGGCTATCTGGAGTCAGCAGAGTTGTGTTCACCATGTGATTCTGCTTAGGTAAAGGAGTCCAGGTGCCATTCTTGTACTCTGCCATGTAGGCAAGGCCCACAGTGAACACAAGCAGCCTTCCTTGTAATGTGAGAGTTCAGCACTCAGGGAATATAACTCAGGTTATATTACTGCTTTCTTGAACAAACATAACTATCTGTGTTATAGGTGTGGCACTGTGTTCCTGGGGAGACCTTGAGCAATAAAAAACACCACTTTGAACTGCTTGCACAGTTAGAACATGATGTTAGTGTAAGTATGTTGATACAGTATCTGAGAATAAGAAAATTAATTGATGATTTAAGTCATGATCTGGTAAAGCACAAGGATTGGGTTAGGGGCTCAGGGATGTATTTTATGAAATGTGTGTAGGGCCTTTTTGTTTTGTTTTGGGGTTTTCACCATCTGATGGTTCTGCACCAGTGTTCTGGGCTTCCTGGGTTGAAAGGTCCATTTCTTGGGACTGAAGCACCACTGTAAAAAGAGTGCTTTTGTAATTTGTGTTGCTCAGCTTGTATGCACAGAATTCGTATGGGGGGTAGGAAGGAGTGGGGTGGGTTTTGTTTGCTTCTTTGGTTTTGAAAACAGATTAGTATTTTTTTCAAGTTTTTTGATTGTTACAGCTTCCTCTTAATGTAAGGCAAGCAAATGAAAAAGAAAACCTGAGTGGTTTACCATGCTATCATGGTAAATATCTTCACGAGTTTCACTGTAAATATACAAACACATTGTGTGCAATGAATCATAAATGTGTAACTGCATCCTTTTGTTTACAGCCTCTAACATCAGTCTGTGAAGATATTGAGAATGACTGTGTTCAAAACCTTCCTAAGAGTTAGTTTTTTAATAGGTCACAACATTGGCAAATACTGAAATGGTTCTGATAACATATAAGAACTGTACCCAAGAGAACTGAAAACAGCTGATGGGTAGGAAGTGTTTTAAAAGTTAAAAATTTTACCCTTAAGGGTAGAGTCTATCAGTTAGATGGAGAGTATTGGTACTAAAAGCAATCTGAAATGTCACAATTTCTGATTCTGCAAAGCAATCTGAAATGTCACAATTTCTGATTCTGCAAAGCAAAAGCTTTTTAAAATATCTTCAAAGCGACCTATTTTTTCTTCTTATCATTTGGATTTTTCATATTTATACCTAATTAAGGATGTTGAGAATTAAATTCAAAGCTTTTCATAAATAAAATATCCTCTTAGGGATAATGGGCTTGTTTTGTGTATGTTTAAAACCTGTCCCAAGAAGGCTTACATGAAAGAAGAGGAGAAGTCACGGGATGTTTAACTTCCTAGGTAAATACAATGGACCTTAATGCTGCAAATACCATCCTGGCATCTGGAACCAAAGAGGGTACCATTAGTGTTTGGGATGTTACTACAGCAACAGTGTTGCACCAGTTGCCACATCATTCTGGGACTGTATTTCATGCTGCTTTTAGTCCTGGTATGTTGGATTTCAGTTTTTGATATGCACTGTTGGGAGTTTCAAAGGGAATCTTATTCTTAATATCATATAATATATCTTTCTTATTGGAATTACTGCTTTAAGGGGGATGGTGAGATGTTTTGGATTGTCACACATCTCCTCCATAAAGAATTTAATTGTACACAAGGCCATGCTAGGCTGTAGACCAGTGATCTAGACTCTAAACAAATTTTGTTTATCTTTGCTTGCTTAGAGAATTAATTTCCAGTAAATTATTTATAGACAGGTCAGGTAATGTCACATCCAACATGCTGATCGCAGAGTGCTTTGGCAACTAGAACTGAATGTCTGAAAAGGTTTGTTGGTTTTTTTTTTGCTGTTGTTTCTTTTGTTTGCTTCCTTCTTTTGTACAGACAGCAGACATCTACTGAGCACAGGGGAGGACTGTTGTTTTAAAGTAATAGATGTACAAACTGGAATGCTCGTATCTTCTGTGACCACTGAAGAGCCACAGAGGTAATCCTGAGCCCATGCATGTTATGGAGCTGGGTAGAGTGGGAAGGGCAGTAATACTGGGAACTTGGTTTTATTGCATCACTTTTTAGTGTGCAAAGACTGACATTCTAGCATGTTGTGTGCATTATGATCAAGCTTTCCAAACTGGGGCAAAATCAAGCAGCTCTCCAAGTAAATAACTTTTCAACAACTTTCATGTCCCTTAAACATGATGACAGCTGTAGCTAACCAGCTCTTCCAGCAGCTGAGCTCCTGAAATGTCTAACAGGTTGAGTTTTCTTATTTGAATCATCTCTGTCATTAATATTGATTTGTTTGGTTTGTTTTAATATTTTCTTTTTATTTTGATAGTCTAAAAAAAGATTGGCTTTTAAAAGTCAAAGACCAATCACCTTTTTCCACCAACTGAAAAATATACAGTTATTTATGGTTTATCAAATAAACAGATGGAATGCTTACCCAGTTATTGGAATAAAAATATAGCAGCTATACATGGAATACACTTAATTTTTTTTGTGAGTATACATAACTACATATGCATGTTCACATACATATTTTCACTAGTTACTTACCTGAAAGTCATCTTTGCATTTTAAGTGATGGTTTCAGGAATAGGAAGTGACAGAAGTGAAAGTGGTGGCTGATGAGAGCAGTGGGAAATCACATACATGCATAGCTGACTGGGTCCTCTTCTGTTATGGGATTATGTTTCTCAGAAGTCTGCCAGGGGAAGGCCTGGCTGGGTCTAGGGCAGTCACTCTTTAAAATAATTTGGGAATAATCTTTCCAGAAAGATTATTATGTGTTGAAAGGTTGTTTCCTTTGATTTCATATCTCTATTTCCAGTTCTTTTTTGACCTAGTTTGGAAATGTTTGGCTGTCATCATGCAAAAGCTTGACATGAATTAATTTCAGATTTACTTGCAGGTGCTTCAAATGGGATGGAAATACAATCTTATCAGGATCTCAATCTGGTGAATTACTGGTTTGGGACCTTCTTGGAGGAAAAGTTACTGAAAGAATCAAAGGCCATACAGGTATGCCTGAACTATTCCCATTCTCAAACTGAATGTGAGATTGCTATTTTCCAGCTCTTTTAGTACTGAAAAGTTTGAGTCATGTGCTCAGCCAGCTGGCTGTTCCTGATGTCAGCTTTACCTGAAACACAAGAATTAAAAGTAGGTCCATGTGAGCCTCCTAGGAAATCAAGTAAGAATGGAGGAAGATTGCTTTGTACAAGACTGGCCAAAGGGAAATTACTTTCAATTTTTCTAATTCACACAACACTGAGAAAGTCAACATTTTTCTACCTCTTGGCCCTCAGCTATAGTATAGACTGTACTGTATCCTTTGTCACAGTCTGTCCAGACTGAGTCTAACAACATTAAGTACTCTAGTAAACTTGTTTTGGATGGGGATTTAAAGGCTGATTAAATGTATCTGTATAGTTTCAGTACATCAGTAACCAGGATGTGTGGGGAAAAACTACCTAAGTTTTACTAAATCAAGTTTTTAAGGCTATTTAATTAACAACAGTTGTTTCAAACTTCCCTACTGTAAGTTTTATGTTGGAACTTGACGTATGGAGAGGTCATTCTGTAGTTGGGGACTTCTCAGAAGTGGGCTTCTGAGGCATATGCTACAAGATGTGAATACAGTTTAACATGAAAATTCCAAATGGCAGAGTGAAAAAGCCCATTCTCCATGAATGCTTTCCTTAGTTACCATCTGGATTCTACAGTGCAATGATGTTGTCCTTCTAGTACCAAAAGTTAGCTGAGACAACGGAGCATGAGATCCTTACTATGAAAAAGAGCAGCTACCTAGAACACTACTGAAATTCCTCCTAGCATATATGGTGTCAGTGTAATTCAATGCTCAGACTATGTTAAACTCTCTCAAAGAAATACCTGTACTGTCATCTTTAGTACCACACTTGAATTTGGATTTACTTGTTTGTGATTTTGTTTCCCAGGTGCTGTAATGTCCATGTGGATGAATGAACAGTGCAACAGTGTTATTACAGGAGGGGAAGACAAACAAATCATGTTCTGGAAACTGCAATACTAAGTGCCTTTCCCTCCAGTCATTTAAATGAACTCTTAATTTTAAACCAAACCTTTTAAAGGAACTTAACTGTGTGCAATGATGGCTGCTGAAGTTCAACCAGACAGGAAGCTTTGTTCAACCACAACTTTCTATGTTATGTTGACTTCACTGAGAGCTCTTAACTTCCATAGAGTATGCAGTTGTTTTTCATGGACTATCGTACTGAAATTGCTTGTGTAAAATGGTATCTGATATGAAATTAAAGACTTATTTTTCTGTAATTAAAGAGCTCTTAACTTGCAGTCATTTTTTGATTTACATGGAATGTATCATAGCTTGCTGTTTGACCTGCTTTGAAAGAAGATGCATTTGCATTCTTAATTTAAGCCTTTTAGGGTGTGTGGAGCTTAATGCTGTCATGTCATGTGCAGTCAACAATTCTTAGTAGAGATGCATGTGATTGTAAATACTGCTTTGAACACTGCAGCAGCTTCTGTTCTGAGCAGTCCCCAGTCTGGGCTCCTAGACAGTCCTTAGCTGTGGCTATTGTGCAAAGGCATAGAGCACAATAAGAACAAATTCTCTCTTGCTTTTTCCTACTCAAAACCAGCAGTAATGTACTGGTCTGAAAAGAAGACAAGCATAAAATTAATCTCCTAACAGACCAGCTACACATACATGTGTTGGGATAAATATTTCCCTAATCCTGTGCCTGAAGTTGGAGCATAAAAGACTGTAACTCCTTTTTTTCACTTATATTACTATCCTTTTCCCTTAGTAATCTTCTACATTTTCATGTTTTTTTTAGTGTTCCCAACCTTCTTTAACTCAAATTACCTTTGGGATGGAATTTCAGTATGGCATTTAAACAGAGCTACAGTTCCTGGGTTTATCCAACCCCCCAGCTGTCTTAACGCAGGAACAAAGTAGAGTTGGACAAGGATTACTTTCTCTGTAAGACTTCAGGGTATCTTTTCCTGGGAGAAGCTGTTCTGAAGTGAAAGACTTTGAAATATTGAAATAGTTTAAATGAAGTTTTTAAATTGTTTATTTACCACAATAAGCATTTACATTTGTAATGCTGACTATGGCTGAAGATATATTTATTTCTCTGCTGGTCTTCCCTGCTGCTGGTATTGAGGTGCCTTGGCACTGTGTCCAGGGCAAGTGTTCTACTAAACTGTTCAGTCAGATATTCTGCCTTGGGTTTGACACCCAATGCCTATTCCAAGGCACAGCTGTTTCTTGCTCTTGTAAAACAATCAGATTATGGTTAGGCTGTTCTCTCATTCCCTCAGTCTTCTATTATGATGGAGTGTGAACTTATTTTTCAGTAAGGTAAGGCTATTAAACCAAAGTGGTATTTATTTCAGCTGCATTACTCTCCTGACTTAGAAGATAACTGGATTTTTATGTAATCAACGAGTGTGTGTGAAGCCACACATGGCAAAAGACTAAGCCATACCATGCACACCTGCTGTACCACTCTTAATCTTGCAGGAGAGTATTTAGTGTCTGCCCTGTTTCTTCACCTTTAAATTTATTTATTTCCCAAACATATCTGTATGTAGGAAAAGATGATACAATGTGATTTTTCTACACTTGCCTGGAAATGGCTTAGGTGAATTCTGGATTGTCCTTTGTCACTAGGGGGCCTCCTGCTGAGCTAAAGCAGATGAAAATAACTCGGAACTGAAGAGGCACAAGCTTCAGCGTCAAACTCCCTCAGAGAATACCCTTTTGGTTACATATGGATGCATGGTATGCATAGCTCTTGAGTGCAGCTGAGGTTACCTTCTGCTGTAAAGCATGCTCACAAAACAGCCCTTACCCTGCTTCATTGTCTAAAGCAACCATAGCTTTTAAAGGGGAAAAAAACAGTCAAGTTAACCCTGTTGACTGGATTCTTCCTTGCAGTTTCTGAGAATTTATGTATATGTATTTAATCATAAGTTACTCTTCAATGCTAGCTCATTTTTGCCTTAAAACAGGAGCTTTTTGATTATTTTACTTCTGGTTGCTATCTGCTATAGCTGACAGCAGATATACTGACATTCTACCACTGTTTTTTCCAAAGGATTGCCCCAGTAGTTCCAGCAATCTGGCTGATAACAAAAAAAAAGTATTCTCATCTTACATTCCCTCAACATATTGTTGTCTTGGTTTACTCTTTTTTTTTTTCAGTTTCAGCTTTAGCATGATTTGTTTAGTAGGGAGTCATAAGACTTAAATAACCAAATGTCACTTGTTAAGCTGTAAACAAAGAGTTTTAAAGCCCAATTAGACCTATAATCAGCCCTTGCTGACTCATCTGATCCTAAGTAAAAACTGGTTAGAAGCAGAGATCAGTGTCTGAGCTCCAGGGATTTCACAGCTAAGCAAAGGAGCTCAGCAAAGCCCTTAGAGATGACTGCAGGCACAGGGCTAGACCCATGGGGCTGAATTATACCAAAGCTACATAAAGCCACCAATTAGTGCCAGTGTAGGGTTGCCACAGTGGTTCCAAACACATCATTTAGTAACCAAACAGTCCCATTAAATTGGCTTGCAGGATGAATTTGATCACTTCTCCAGCCTGAAATTCTGTAATGGTTTTCTCTAGGTTAGCATAAAAGAGAAATTCATTTGAGAAACAGCAAGCTACATACCAAGACACTTCTTCACTGCTGAACTTCAGTCCTCCCTGGAAAAGCTGGTCTCCCAACCCAGGAAAAGTTACAATTAACCTACACATGTTAATGAGGAAGTGGCAGATGAGACTCTGTTTATTGCAGACTGCCAAGCTCTGAAGTGTTTGCTTTTCTTTTTGGTGTGATCTCTTAAAATCTTTTGCATATGTCCTTTAAATGGACAAGCAAAAAAATAATTAAGATGCCACCACCCCCAGACCAGTTCTTGATCCAAGTAAGTTCTGAAGGAATAGCTAAATGGATTTCCCAAATATATCTTTACAAAATAATACCTCTACTGAACTCAAGTTCTTTGCTTTGAACTTCATGCTGCTGCTAAGTAAGAGGAGAACTGAAGTTCAGCCTGTAATGTAATCCTAGATTTCATAGCTAAAACCTGGAACAGAGCAGAGGGGGGAAAATAGTAAAAAAGCAATCACTAAACCTCAAGTCTTAGTTGAACATGCCCCTGACCTGTTGTGGTGGGCTGATCCCAATGATCACCTGAGGCCCTTCTAAGCTTCTCACTCACCCTTCCCCAGAGAAAAAGGGCAAGAGACGCAAAAGGGCAAAAGCTATGAAAATTTATGGATTGCAATAGATGGGAGAACTAAGCAAAGGGAAAATAGGAAGTGGGGAAGAAAAAAAAGTGATGCAAAGGTAATCATTCCCCTATTCCCCCAGGAGACTGATGCCCAGACCAACATCTGTCTTAGAAAGGTTCCCCCTAATCATTGCTGAGCATAATGTCAAATGGTGTTGGATTTTCCTTTGGCCACTTTGGGTCAGTGGTCCCAGCTGTGCTGGGGACAGCGGACAGTGTGAGAAGCAGGAGAGGCCTTGACACTGTGCACATACAACTCAGCAAACACCCTGCTGTGTTATCAGCCCTGCTTTGGTCACAGGCTTCCAACAGAGCCTCACACCCACTCCTACAAGAAAATTAACTTCAACTCCTACTTCATTAACCCAGCCAGACTCACCACACCCAGCAAGCTGTAGACCATTTTACACTGAAATTGCAACTCTGACTCTGTAGTTAGTACATCTTGTAGAACAGCTGTCTGCTATTCTATATGTTAAGCTTAAGGTGTAAAGAGAGTTAGAATCATAAGAGGGCTTGGGTTGGAAGGGATTTAAAGATCACCTAGTTCCCAATTCCCAGCAATGGGCAGGGACACCTTCCACTTGACCAGGTTGCTGGAGTCCCATCCTGTCTGGCCTTAAACATTTTGAGGGATGGGGCATCCACAGCTTCTCTGGGCAGCCTGTTCCAGTGCCTCACCATCCTCACAATAAAGGATTTTTTTCCATTCAACACATCTTATTTAAAGTAGCTCAGAGCTACCCCTTCTAAAACATTTCAACATTAAAAGAAGTAAGCTTGTTAAAATATTTTACACAGCATTTCCTATTGCAGTTGTTGGCTGAAACTGACCTTGATAAAATAAGCCTGTTTTAGCTCAGCTTAAGTAGGTACACAAACAGGATGTAAAGTTTTGGTCATTTATTTGGTTATGTCTAAATCCTTAAAAGAACATGGTTAAGGCGAGAGAGAAGCAAATTAGTTACAATTCATATAACAAGTAATAAAAAGATTTGCGTATCTGTACACTACTTTGATTAACGCTTACTTACTGACTGATGCCTTGAGCTATATTCAGCTAGGTGGCATTTTTATGTAAACAGTATTTACTAGAACAAAAAATTAACTAATACTAGCCTTATTTCTAATATGCTATTTCAAATCTACTCTTGCAAACAAAAAGCAGTAAAAATACTCATTTTTCTTCGACATACAAAGCACAGCATTGTTCTGGGTAACAACATGTAGCTTTGCAAGTGATACCTGGTTCCTTTAGTTGCAATGGCTTATAGTAGTAGTAAGCTAAATAAAAGACCTACAAAAAGAAGTAATAACACAATTGGAATTTCACATTGTCAAGCATGTAAGGCTGCAAGTTTTACAGTGTGTGAATACACGAGATATGTTGAACAGTGACATTCCCAGCCATTATTTGATGCAAATGCTTGATGCAGCATATCTTCTCTTAGCCTCCAGAAAGGCTCATGTGCAGAAGAAAGAGATCACTGAGTATAACAGCCCAAGTTTAGTGGAATTATCATTATGTACACACACATCCATGGTGCAAGTTTAGACTTCAGGAATAGAGTGATCCATCAGGCTCTTCATGATGCTAGTTGCCATCCTAAGGAAAAGGAAAAGGCATTCAGGCTTGTAAGACAACTACAGGAGACCACTCAAGCTTCTGCTCACAGTAGCTTTGTCATGGCCAGTCCTTCAATACAAACCAGAAGCTAGACCTTCACCACTTTTGACAAGTTGCTACAGACAGCTGCACCAAACTGCACCCCAAGATTGAAGAGAAGCCCACAATACTCAACACTTCTATTAGCACCTGAGCTGCGTTGTTGGTATCTTTCAGGGTATGGACATGTGTGCAAGCAGAGTACAAGCACAAGGAGCAGAGGGAAAGGTGGCTGTTGGACTGAAAACTGCTTTGTAGAAAGAGGATACCAAGCCAAGGGGGTATCCTTTTCCTTTACCCAAAGAAAGCCACCAGGAAAAAAAAGCCTCAATTACACCTGAAGTATTATTAATGTCTAGTAACTTAAAAAATATTTTTGCAGGACAGATTTAGCTGTAGAAAGCCATTGTTGCCAAAGGATTAAGAAAAAACTCCAAACTATCATGCAAGAATCAATTTTATGCCACAGGAATTACTTGCACTGCAAACAACATTTTAGTTACAAGGTAATGAATAGTTGTAGTATCCAGTTCTCAGAAATTCAGGCTTAGTCAAAAGAAGTTTAGAAAAGGTTTTTACCAGAGAGGAAAAGACAAAGGATCATCACAAAGATAGAACAGGTTAAAAACGGTACCAACACACAGTAATTTAACCAAAACATCAGATTAAACAAATTTTCAGGCACCCTCACCCCTCCCCCAGTCTTCAAGTAAAGTTTGTAATTAGGTCTTATCATAAGTACACTTTCTAGTCACTGTGGATTATAATTACCACCGTGGCTGCTTTGTATTACTTACCTCTTTATTATATAGTCATAAATACTGGAAGGCATGACAGTGATGGTCACTACGTTTCCAGCTGTTGCCAAGATGTCTGCAACCTGCGAGTCCTGTTAGTAAACAAGAAGTCATATGAGCAACACAACTCAAGCTGACTAAGAAAGCAGCAGTTCAGTAACATTTTCTAGACATATTTCAAGTGGCTTTGAGACCACCCCCAATTCCTTGTTTGGAGCACTCAACCTTCAGGACAAATCACTGAAACGGCAACATCACTTCACAGATGTTTGGTTATGAGTATCTTGCATGAACTAACTACAAAAGGGACACAGATGCCATACGCGATTCCGACTAAAATTTGATGCACGTTGGAAGGAGGAAGTTTTCCCTTTGTTTTGCCAGTAAGGTTGGACTATAGACAAAAACAGAGGGCCAGCCTTGCCAGGTAGAGGCAGAGAGGATGAGAATGAGCTGCCCTGACAACCAACACAAAACTGCATAGAGGCCCAAAACATCTGTGTCTCTCCAGTCAAGTTACATAATGACTGAAGTTTTTATTTTATGAACGCCAAACAATATATTACAACCTTTTTCCTCTCTCCAAAACACACTATACAAACATAAAAAGCTCACAGCTATCCACACCCCCCACATAGTAGTTATTTTACCTTCAACCCAATTACATTCTGGCCATTAATTTCACAGATGTTGTGCTCCGTCAGAAGGCCATTTCTTGCAGCAGAGCTGTCTTTCACTATTGAGGTTATTTTTCCATTCTTGAATATGAAACCAACATGTCCTGTGCTGTCCTTATGCATGGTAATAATTCGTTCAAAAGGTCTAAAAAGACATTTAAAATTAAAATCTTCAGTCTACTAAACCACAGAAAAAACCACATTCTATTTTAGCAACTTGAGCTTATAAAAAGTAATTGTACTCTAAGGGACTCATATATTTTCTATAACAAAAAGTTGTTGGGTTTATCTTCATTTTGTTAATGTTGTTGTATTAAAGTATACTTGTTTATAAACCTTGTATATTTTATGTTTTCCCTGTTCTACAGATATTTCACCATGGATTAATAATAATACAAAAATCCCATAAAACACCCACCCACCACACCACAACAAAACAAACATCCATTAAAAATAAAGTTCTCTACAAACATTACAAGGTCAATAAAAAAGCACAGGCAGTTTTAACAGCTGTAGGTAGACCACAGGATTCTGAGAGTACAAGGCTTCTCCAACATCATGTCAACTGCTTTGGGGACAAAAAACCTTTAAATTGTGTCTTAAAAGGCAGTAGATATAGGCAGGGGGTGCCGTTTTGGGCATAAAAGTGCTAGACAGAGCAGGGAATCTACTGCCACAGTATTTTAATTCAGTGTTTGAAGTAACTGCGCTGATCAAAGCAGCTGCCCTCCACTGAGTCAGGCTTGGTTTTAAGCAGGAAAGACCATGGAAAAAACTTTGAGGCATATACTTAGTCACATGAAGTATCATCTGTCTTCTTGCAGCCTACAGGCCTTATGTTGAATCTGACCTGTTGTTGCTATATGTAGTTAGCTACAAGACCATTATTTAAAAAACATATTGGGTCATCAAGCATGCTTTCAGTAAAACTGGCATTAATTCCTATGTAAGCAAAGGAGTCCACAAGAAAATGCAACATAAAATGCAAATGTATTAATACAGCAAACATTTTTTTACTATCTTTTATTGTTGACTTTCACTTATACTAAATGAAAAAGACTCCATCTGAAAAAAAGCACAGAACTCTTCAATTCAGAGTTTAAATTTAACTTGTGCCATCTCTCACTCACTAGTTTATCTTGGAAAAATGTTACACCTCATCATACCCAGGAAGTTTACAAGTTAGGAACCATTTTGATTGCTCCCCTCAAAAGGGAACATTTCTGAAGATCTTTACAACTGAAGTAAATGGACAAGCAGATTTTGTTAAACCTGCTCAAGCAAGGGGAGACCCAAACATCTCAGAATTGGATACTCGGTGATGGATAACGGCAAATCCGTATCTGCAGCTGGCTTTACCTGTCCCGAATGATCATTGAAATCCTTTCTGCAGAAGCCTGTTTCAGAACTTTATGTGCTTTATCAGAACTCCATCCTGCACAGTTTTCACCATTGATCTGCAGAACTTGGTCCCCAAACCGCAGACCAGCAAGGGATGCTGGAGAGTTTGCCTGAACTAACTGGACAAATATGCCCTATAAAAGAAGGGGGGGGGGGGGGGGGAAGGGAAGGGAAAAGAAGGGTGAGTTCTAGCTTAAAGTTGAAGACCAGTCACAGAACACACAGCCCTGAAGTTTCCCATCCTACACAATATCAGCCAAACAGACAAGACAGAAGGACTTGCCTAATTATCTCGTCTTAAGGGGCACTTTTGAAATTTCAGTCTGTTTCTGGATGTATTTAAAACTCTGACAGATACTTAATCCTAGAACAAAGTTTGAAAGCAAGAAAATCTATCTAGATTTCTAAATATTAAAAATTTTAAAAAAATATGAGCATAACATTAAACTCTTAAGCAAAGGGGTAAATACTTGTCTGTTTTAACAGGTGTTACAGAATTATTTCTAGTGAAACTACCCCTGAAAACAAATTAAAGCCTATCAAAGCAAATTATAAATAATACCTTTGGGAGAGAGGGGTATTACAAAAAAAAACCACCATCACACCATGCTACTCTAAGAAAATCCCATTTTCTGCATTAGAAGAACTACAGAAAAGTATTTTAACCCTATATGCTACCTTCAGTACAATTTTTTAAAACATTCAGATTAAATGGCTTAAATGGTTTAAGCACCTTTTACAAAAAAAAGAAATACTTCTAAACTTCTAAACTAAAGGAGATACTTATAAAAGGAGATACAGTTTAGAAGCATGTTCAGCAGTTATTACACACTGCTGAACATTAAGTACTGCCCAGTATTTCCACAAAGGTAAAGACAAGCATTCTGAACTGATAAAAAGTATCACAGCAACTATGCAAAGACCAGTTCACACTCTAAAGTGAAACAAAAAATATTGTATGTATTTTTCAGGTCTTTTAAAACACATGGCATTAAACAGCGGCTGTAAATTCAGATCCTAGTCCAGAGAGCTGGAAATCTAGTTACAAGGCTAATGAAGGACTTTAAAATTCTGGTAACAGATAAGAAACCATTATACAGAAGACTATTTTGTGACCACATCCTAACTTTACTACTAATACAGTCCAACAGTAAAATCTCTTTAGGCAAAAACAACACTTACATTATCAACAGACTTAAGGCGAAGTCCAATTCTGCCATCTTGATCTTTACACAGAATTGCTTCACGGATGCCTTGCTTAATTTCTGCTCTGCGAATTCCAATATCATTTCCAGTCACTGGAGCTACCATGTAATTAGTAGAAGGTCGTGTTACCAGTTGCTGATTAAAACAAAACAGCCAGACAACTTAGTTTCAACTTTTAAGAAAAGCTATATGTCAGTTTGTATGAAGTGATATTTAAAAAAAACAAAACAAAACAAAAAACCACAAAATAAGCCACACCACCGAGTCTCCCCCACCCCCACCCAACACTGGAAATAGACTGCTCAGTTTCAGAACAGACTAAAATAGGCACTGCAACTTAAATAATTTGCCTCTCAATCAAGTATGGTACTTAAGGCAAATAATAATCTGCTCTCTAGAATGCTAGATACACATTTAGTCTTAACACTTTTGTTCTCTAGAATATGCTTAACTGGTACCTACACCCTGTGGCTCAGCAGCTGCTGCCACTGCTAAGTTTCTCTGCACCTCTTCCTCATTGAGGCTCAGGCCCATATACTGAGAAAGTTCTGGATACAATCTGGGGTACAAGCCTACAGGAGAAAAACCAAACAAAAATCAATACAACAGCTGGTTTAAAAGAAGGAGCAGTTAATTGCTTTCACATGCATGATTACTTCAATAAATCTTGTGCTTTTTTAATTATTGAATTGGAAAATTATGGCAGAAGACGCACTTGAATCAGAATTGTTATTCTGGCCTGGTTCAGAAGAGTAACCAGACAAGCAGCACTTCTGAGATAAAGAACTTACAGGAGAACTTCCAGTTTCAGTTACTCTGTTCACCCTTTACAATACAAACAATAGACACATGGTGGTGGTGACATGTTCCAAAACCAACATTGCGCTGCATTGCATAAGGACACGCCCTTAAACTCTAGCACTTCTGGGCAATTAGTGGAGTACTGCTCTCTTCCCCACCCCCAAACCAGGTGTGCTGAAGAACACACACATAGACCTTCTACCAAGTTCAAAACAGCAAGAAGCATTCATGCCAAGGATATTCCAATTACGAGGCATGGGAAGGTTTCTGCAGAAGCCTCCTGATTCTAAGGTTCACACTACAGTCTGCTGTGAGTCTTCATGAGAAAGTAGCTGTCATTTTGTCACAGCTTCAAACTGAAGGGGCTTTATACATGCCTCTCAAAAAGACAAAACATATACAGCCTTTAAAACATCCCTCTATACCCGAGCAGAGGGAGGCACAAGGAGTGGGAGGAAATTAAGCGGAACTGACAGACTTGTCAGACCTTGAGCTGAACAACTCTGGAAATAAACCTGATATTGCTCTTGACATTCCACAGATCATTAACTGGTGCCATCTAACAAGTGCCAGTTTTGAGCACTCTTAAGAGTCCCCCTGACATTCTCCCTAAACAAGTGAGGGCAGAAAAAGGTGCTTGGAGAGAGAGGCAGCGGAAAGAAGGGCTTCAGAAGAAACCAGACTCCCCAGTACACGAGGCTTAGGTTTCTAGTGCTCATTTATGGGTATAAATGCATAAAAACAGCTATTTTAAGAATCCAGCTATTATAAGAATCCATGTCTTACCAGCAACAGAATCTTCCCTTTTCTGGGAAGAAGCAAAGGTCAATGCAAGGTGAATGCCAGTATAAACAAGAGATTTTTTTTTTGCTCTTTAATATGCTGCTTTGAATGAGAACAGTCTGATCATATTTCTGGACTAATCCAGAAGCTTGTAGCTTCATCAATATTGTCTAAAAAGCTTTTGATGAATAAATTTTCTATTTTTGCTTGCTTTTCCAAGCCCCTAGAATTATACACAAGATTTCTGCAGCTACCCAATTCTTCTGTTTTGTTCTTTACTACACCAGATGCATCTTTGCTGGCTGAATTAAATTCGCATTTAAAACAGAAAGTGCTCCAAATAATGGAACACATAGCAAAACACAAAACTCTTGATGTTGAATAGTCTCCTGTTTTTGTCAGGACAAAAGCATTTCCAGTGGGTGTGGCACATCCTATGGGTGATGGCCTTCTTTCGTTTGGGATATATTCAATGATTAATCACTCTTCAGCCACAAATTCACACACAAACTGATGTCAAAATTATGTTTTGGTTCCTGCTTGCCAAATACATGCAGGAGAATTCAAACTATGGACAGCAGTAAAAACGCTACCAAGACTGATGAAGCAAACTCAAATCTGGTCTGGTGAGGTTAGGTCAGATAAGTACCTAATCCAGATAGCATCTACCAGAGGCAACTCTGGCGAGCTATGCAAACATCTGCCTTACAGTCATCTTAGACACAGAAGCACCCAGAGGAGAACTGGAGACAAAGTTCCATCTACCAACCTTTAAAATCTGATCAACCAGCATTCCTGACCAGCACTGCTGATCACCAGTGTTCCAGCACTGCTGCTGGTTTTGCTGGTTATGAGGCTTTATGCCTTTTAGATCTCCTTTTAGGAGTAATTTACTAAAGCAAAACTCTAAACTCAAACATACCTGTGCACCTTTGTGGATGTACGTCCATGGGAGAAAAGAAGGAGAAAGTACAGTGATTGCACAACAAGATTAAGTGCCAGCTTCCTGGGCAGTTGTTGACAGAGATTTGGCTGTATCCAAAACAAATTCACGTGTAGAGGAAAGACCCTGACTCACATTGTCCTCTAAAGCTTACAAATACATATGTGATAAAGTAAGTAAGTGTCTGAGGTAAAAGCTAACAGAGCCCAAAGGTACCAACATCAAATCTTGTTATGCTAGGCTTACTTGGAAAAGGTTGCAAAATGAGAAGGGTGACTGCTTGCCACAACTTCCTTTTATAAGCAAACTCTGTTTTTTGACTCCTATAGCACCTTAGCAAGGAGGGTGTTAGCATTTCCAAAATGGAAATGTAAACAGGATAACATCTGTTACCCTTTGTAAATAGGGTAACATATTTATAGCTATTTTTGACTGTAGTGTTACTAAATAACTTTAGGATTTCATAACTGTTCTCCACAACATTATCCATAGGATACTATGCAGTACATGAGCTTACCTCCATCACAAGGAATTGGAGCAGAAGCTTCAGACAAGATTGCTGGATTAGCTGGATTTGAAGAAAAGGCAGTCTGAGCCTAAAAACAAAGAAACTCACTTATGTTATCTTGTATAAGAAAAAATAAATCTTAATTATGCAGGCAGGAGACTCAGTATTTTCTTTTTTCTTGTACATGATAATTACTATTCATCTTGAAGTAATGAAGTTGAACTTTTTATGCGAAATAAATAGCTTTAATACAACAAGCTGTAACAGTATCAAAACTACTTTGGCAGATTAACTTGTATCTTCCTCAGAGACAAAGCTACAATGACAATGCAGAAAGGCTTTCCTGTCAACCTGTTCTATTTATATCATCAAGTTAAAAAGCCTTAAAGGAAACATTACCTTTGTCCAAAAAAGATTATTTATAAGTTCTAAGATGCGACCTTCAGCGGAGTGTTTCACAATTACTTTTTTCAGATAGCTAGCAGCAGTTTTATTTCTTCACACCATTTACAGAAATTGTTAGTGAGATCCCTAGTTGTTTTCAGGTGTCAAGTTCCACACAATCAAGTGCTACTAGTCTATCTTCTGAAAGAATCACATCTTCCAAGATGATTTTCCTACAGCCACTACAGTGAATTCTTTTAAGCTTTATTTCTGTATTGCTGACTGCCTTTATTAAGTTCTCTTTTATATTCGTGAGTCAGTTTCCTTCCTCCTCAATACTTCAGCTCTATTTTTTGGCCTTATGTGCTCATGACCAGTGAAAAATACAGCCTTAGAGAGGCCTCTAAAGCATGAGGGAAATAGCTATTCCAGTAACTTTGCTGAGGTTGAATGTCAAAGGGTGGGGGGGAGCACAGGGGGAGGGAGTACTCAATGCATACTGAAACATTATGCTGAACAGGACACATACATTTTCTAACACAACATGACAGTCAAATTACTTCATGATGTCAAGGAAACGCTTAAAAATAGAAAACTTCTCAATCCTGTTCACTCCAGGAAGTTGTCTTTAAAAAAAAAAGGTTCCACAGCAAGAATGAGTAATTATTTATCAATATCACGTGTGTTTAGAAGCACAGGCTCCAACTCAAACGACGGACAAAAAGAGCAGGTTAGAATAATATTTAATGTAACAAGTCTGTTTGTTTTAGCCAGCAGTCATTTGAATCTTAGTCACTCATTGCAGATACAGATGTCTTTCAGCACTCGGCCCCCTCTTGTCCTAAGAATGCTCTCAGACTTATTTAAAGAGACACCATTTTTATAATGCATTCTTTAGGAAAACGAAATAATTAAGCTTTTGATGCCAGCAGGTCAAGAAAGGTGTTTCTGCCTCTCTCCTCGGCCCCTGTGAGACCCCACCTGGAGTGCTATGTCCAGCTCTGGGATCCCCAGCATGAGAAAGACATGAACCTGTTGGAGCAGGTCCCAGAGAAATAATCACAGAAGCACTCAGAAGATGGAACACCTCTCCTATGAGAAAAGGCTGCCAGAGCTGGGGCTGTTTGGCCTGGAGAAGAGAAGGCTCTGGGGAGATCTTACAGCAGCCTTCCAATACTAAAGGGGGCTTGTAAGAAAGACAGTGACAGACCTTTTTAGCAGGGCCTGTTGCAATGGGACAAGGGATAAAGGTTTTAAACTAAGAGAGGGTTAGATTTAGATTAAGACCTGATATGAGAAACAAGTTTTTCAAAATGAGGGTGGTGAAGCACTGGAACAGAGGCTGCCCAGAGAGGTGCTAGATCCTTGAAGACATTTATGGCTGGGACATTTAAGGCTCCAAGCAAAGTGATGGAGTTGAATATGTCCCTGCTTTTTGCAGAAGACTTTTACCCAAACTATTCAGTGATTCTATGAAAAGTATAAATGAAGATGGAATGGCTTACTGATTAAATTTATGACAATTTTCAACTGTAATATATAAACTCTAGCAGTTGGTCAATAAAAGGCCAAAGGAGCACATTCTTGGCTCCAGGCTACTCAATTTTTAGTTGAGCACTACCAGACTGTAGATAAAGGACCGTGGTTACATAAGAAGAATGGAGTGGGCGGACACAACAAGGAGAAATCCCATAGCACCTACATAAAAGGAAGCATAGCACCCACAGCTTCAAAAACCCCACCCCACACATATAAACACAGATGAGACAGGGTACTGCTTTTTGGGAAATCACAGAAGAGTTAAGAAGCTGTTCTTGTAGTTTGCTTGATTGCTTCCCAATGAAAACAGCAAGGACAGAAGTATCAGCCACCTTAAAACACACTATAACGTCTTGCTGTTGTTTAAACCAGGAAGGAATGCAGGTTAAGTTCAGGAAAAGGTAAAATGTTGAAGAAAATAAGGAAACTCCTTGTGAAATACATCCACATAAAACTTCTCATAGACTTTTTAATCCATTAAAGTGGTTTTCATTATTTTGTTTCACAGACATCTTTTAGTCCCCACCACATCTAATAAAACTACCAATATTCTCACACGTAATAAAACTACCAATATTCTCACACATAAAATTATCACAAAGGTGATAATCTTGGATGTACTGTGAGAACTGGTCACTACCATGAAATAGCCAGAGGACAAATCTGATTCCAAATGGCATTAACACAGCCAGTGCCTTTTTTTTTTTTTTTTTTGTGCTCAATTGACCACAAATCTTTCTGCCACAGATTTGGATACTGAGAATGAGATGCAGCAGAATTATTAGTTTAGTCATCAAGTCAGAGCTGAAGTATGTGAAAAGACTGACTATATTTGTCTACTTAAGACCATGTATCTATACTTCAAAAAACCCAAACTTATTAAAGACAAATGAACACGATGAATACATAAAGCAAAATAAATATATCCAGGTGGTAAAATAAGCATTAATAATATTAGCTCAAGCTACAAAGTAAACAGGTTGTCTTTTCCCTTTCAGAGTGAGATGGTAAAACAAGTTCTCAACTACAATAAGTCTCCCCTTTCCTGGATTAAATATCAGATACATTATTGTCATCAAAACTCATATTTTTTTAAGTCCACCCTACCTGAATAACTTTGTCCACCTTCAGATCTTCTAGGGAAGGATAGAGAGACATTTTGATGAAGTCCTACTGGGCAGAGGGCACACTAGAAAAAAAAATCAAATGGAAAAGCAAACAAACAACAGGATTAGCTTTCAGATAGTCACTGAGTTTAACCGCTTCATTTTTTTTTTTTCTTTTAAATCAATTAACCAGACTAAGTGTTAAACAAGTATTCTGTGACCTGCCAGTCAGCAGTAAAGATATCTGGCACTACAGATGAATTCCATTAAAACTACCCATTTAATCTGTTATCAATAGCAGCCTTTGGCTAATAGGCTTTATTTAACATAGTTAGCACTGTCAAAGTTTAGGTCTCAATGAAGAGAAAACTTACACAGAAAAAACACTTCACAGGAAGCAAAGAAAGACTTTAGGAGGCCAAGATGCAATTAGGATAAGGGTTAAGAGGGAAAACCTAATCACTCTTGTCCCAACAGGGACAGTATTTTACATTCAACTGTGGAAGCTTCCACTCTGTTGTCTAAAATATTTAAACACTTTCAATACTTCTAATATTCCACTGACCTGCTTTTGGTTGGGATAGAGCTAATGTTCTTCCTAATGCCTTGTTTTGGATTTAGAATGAGAATATTAATAACACACTAATTGTTTTAGTATAAACACTTTTAGCAACAATTAACTCAAGGGCTTTTCAGTTTCTCATGCCCTGCCAGTGAGAACGCTGGAGAGGCACAAAGAGCTGAGATGGGACACAGCCAGGAGAGCTGACCCAAACTGGCCAAAAGGATACCATGTGTCATCATGCTCAGTATATAAACTGGGGGGAAACCTGGCCAAAGGCACGGGCATTGGTCAGCATGTGGTGAACAGTGGCAATGTGCATCACTCATTTTATATATTCCAACTATTTAAATTTTTTTCTTCCTTTTCTGTCACATTAAACTATCTAATTATATCAACCCATGACTTCTCACTTTACTCTTCTGATTCTCTCCTCCCATCCTGCTAGGGCAGGGGGAATCAGCAAGCAATTTTGTGGTGCTCAGTTTTCAGCTGGAACTAAGTAATGACATCCAGCAAGAAGCCACCTGGCTTCCCATCTCCATTTGCAACACATTAACTGCGGCAAGAGACCTGTATAAACTAGGGTGATTCAGTCAGTGGTGAGTTTCAAAACACAGAGATTCCAGGCTGGCTGACATGTGATGTTCAGAGAGCCCCTGTGACAACTTATCAGGAAGTAATTAAAAAAAAAAAAAAACCAAAAAAACAGGAGAAAAAAACCCCAAACCCTAAGCAAAACCAAAAAAAAAAAAAAAAACACAAAAAAAAACCCCACTTCACATGATATTCTAAGGCACCATGCCAACATCCAGCTCTCCTAGAACCAGTCACCTGAGACTTCAGGAAATCCCATTTTTCCAGAGCTCCTTAACTCATACTCTCACTGAGATCAGCTGAACTTTTGAAACCCACAAAAAAACATTCCACATCAGTATATAGGAACATTTTAGTGAGAGGGATGGAGAGGGACATAACCAGAAGACAATAAAATGTGATACAGTTTTGCAAGTCACAGAAGGTATTGAGAACATCGTTAATACATATGTTTTATTAAAGTTTTTGGATTGGGGATTCATTTTCTCATTGAAAGAAAAGAGGTTCTTATTAAGTAGCAATTTAGCAAAAATTTGAGACTGAAAGTGACCATCACATAAATCCCTGAGCTATTGCTTCTTTAAGTGCAGATACAAAGTCCATTTCTAAATGAACACCACACACACAGATGCATAATGTGATACTGTAGTAACACAATAGATATCTCTTCATACTACACTAAATTCATTAACAGCTTTTATGTTTGTTCAGCAGTGCCCAATAGCTCCAGTATCATGTCAAACTGCAATTAAAACTTAAAAAAAGCATGCTCTAAATGTGCCAGAGATCTAAACTGTAAACACATGGTCTGTTATATTACAATAATTAATTGCCTTGACTTTTTTGATTAATTGTTGCAAGTCTACCAAGCATAGTTAAAGCCTGGAAACTATCAATTAAACACATGCATTTAAAGTCAGTTTGAAGTTCTGTTTTAATCCAGCATTGACCTGAAACTATGAAATGCTTTTGCTCATCCAAAATGGCTAATAGCAAACATAAGCCAAAGCCCTTGGTCAGGTAAGTGGTTCCCGGATGCTCCATTCTGCTGCTCACACCAGTCAAGGCACACACAGCATCAGACTCGGTATCTCCTTCTGTGCTACAGCAGCCCTGGTAGATTCAGGTGCTGGTCCCAGCACTGGCACATGTTCAGAGTCTGCACACCCTTGGCAGCAGGCAGCAAAAGAGGGCAGGCCAAGGACAGTGTGTTCCCAAAGGAGTCACCCCATGGCAGGGCAACGAGGGATGCGAAGGCAGCACTTTGCAGGTGGTGATCTTGGCATCCACAGAGCTGCAGAGAACAGCACAGGGAGTGCCAGGTCCCCTGCCCCAGTGACCAACTTCCATAGAACACCCTGGCCAGCTTTATTTCTCCTCCACAGATCAGTCTCTGCAAACTGTAACTTGTCACAGACAGACAATGTCAGTCAACCTTCCGCCAGTTTATAAAGAGAAGCACAGTGCTTTCTGTAGAAAAACATTAGCAAAGCTAAACTTATACTAGTGTTCAGGTTACATTAGAGAACACTCCAGAAGTTTATCCTGCCCCTTGACAACCCCCTCAGCCTCCCCTCCCCAGCCAAGGGTTAACAAACCCAAGTGTTTGTCTCCAAGGCTCTGCTGGGCTGGCTCCCCCATCATAAACTTGCCAGTTCCTGGTTTTGGTTTTCCAAATAAATTAGCCAGAGTAGCAGTCACCACTGTAACTGCATTCAGTGAGCTCATTACTTTGCATATGGTAACACAAATATCCTATGTTAAGATAATGTGAGAGCCACAAGGATACTGTATTTAGTTTAAAAAAGATTTCTAAGTAAAAATTGACACCATCAGGGACCACCAGTAATTGCAGGAAGAACTTGTCCACGACTTCTGCCCAGTGTTATTCACAGTATAAACATGAATTTCAGCTGGTGCTGTAACAGCTTTAGGCATTAGGGAGTCGATACCACAAAACATGAGTCATTACAACCTCCTCTTCTCTCTAAAAAATCTACACCAACATCAGAATCACTTTCCCCAGTCATTTCCATACTTGCACATACTGTGAGGAGACCAAGCGTTTAGGGATGTAGAAATGAAAGCAAAAGGATGGGCATGGGGCATGGGCTGTAACTCAGCTGGCGACCCACAAAGCCGGGCAGCAAAGACCTCGCCCCCCTCTTCAGTACACTTGGCTGGAAAGTCTGGCCGCTCCCGCCAGCACGTCCCACTAAGGAGATCCTGTTTGCCAGAGGGAAGTACCGGGGCACCGATCGGAGAAGCATGAAAGGCGTCACTCGTGACACCCTGAGCCTGCCAGCAGGAAGTCTCGAAGGTGGGAGTGATCCCGAACTGCTTTCGGTGGCCTTCCTGGGAGGAGACGGCTTCCCGACTCATTCTTCAGGTCGGAAAGCATGAAAGCAACACAGGATGGCCCTGCCAAACCCCAGTCTGGCCAGCCTGTAGTGACTGCTGTCTTTGAAAGTAGCAGCAGCCAAAACTGTGGGAGGGGGCAAAAAAAACAAAACAAAACCGCACCCCGCCCCCCCCCCCAAATGTTTTCCTCCTGTAGCCCGTAGAAAAAGTACAGCAGGTAACAATGTTGGCACCTATAGTGGAACACTGGTTCCCACTTCCAAAAATTAGAAGCTTGTGAGCCCCGAAATTCATCTTTAAAGCAGATCGAGGACAACACTTCCCGAAGGTCAGTCAGGCTGAGACATCACGAACCGAGAAGCGGTTTCGTAAGACACGTTCTCCATTAATAACTCAGTATTTGCCTTCTGATACATATCTAATTAGCCTGGGAGCAAGTGCCCTCATTATGCGCTCAGCTCCGAAACCTGCTGCCTCCATTTCAGCCCTGAAGCAGGGCTGGCCTGCCTGAGAAGGCCCGTCGTGTCACTGCACCGCTGCAGCACCTTCCAGCCCGTCAAAGAGAACTTGAGGCAAATGCCCGAGTCTGCGGGCAGCGGCCGCGGAGCCCCAGCGAGGGCCCAGAAGGCGCTCCCAAACCCGAGGGCCGGGCACAGACGGTCACACAGGGCGGCCTTATCCAGGCGCTGCTCTCCCCGTCCGCGGGCGGAGGAGCCCCTCGGGCCGGCAGCGCCCCGAGCCCGGCTGAAGCCTTGCCCTGGCCGGCAGCGCCCCGAGCCCGGCTGAAGCCTTGCCCTGGCCGGCAGCGCCCCGAGCCCGGCTGAAGCCTTGCCCTGGCCGGCTGCGGGGAGCGGCGGCCCCGCGGCTGGAGCGGCACCCGCACCGCCCTCGCAGCGGCACAGCCTCGGCGCCCCCTCCCCGCTCCGCCATGCCCGGCCCGCAGCCCCCGCCCGCCCCGAGGAGCGCACAAAGGGCGGCGGGGAGCGGACCCGCCCGGCCCCTCGCTTACCTCCGGCCCAGGGGGTGCTGGCTGCCGTCCGCCGGGGCTCGCAGGACGGAGAGGGGAGCGGCTCCCCTGGATCCCGGCAGCGCCGCTGTGAAGGGAGCGGGGGCGGGGGCGGAACTGGCCCGGCCCCGCGCATGCTCGGGCGGCGGCGGGGAAGGGGTCGCGGCCGCGGCCGGGGCCGGGTTCGGCTGCCCGCGGCTGTGGGGCGGCGGGGAACCAGCGGGGTGGCGGGGACCCCGCTCACCTCCGGCCGCTTGTTTCACGAAGAATCTTGGAATCATCAAAGTTGGAAGAGATCTTCAGCATCATCCAGACCATCCGTCTACCTGGCACTACCGCTGTAACCGCTCGACCACATCACCCAGCGCCAGATCCAGACGCCTCTTAACCACCTCCAGGGATGCTGACTCCACCACCCCCCTGAACAACTTGTCAGGAAAACGAATCCACAAACATCAGAGCCTTATGTCCAAAAAGGAGACAGAGGAGTCCTTTTACTTTATTCGAATAAAGGGAGAGGCCATGGGACATTCCCCAGGGATCCCTCAAATTTTTGGAGGATGCAGCCTCCTCTTTTATCCTGTTTTCCCAGCCGCATTTCCCTTCTCTCTTTCCCCATTGGCTAAGGTACTTGAGAGGTACAGACTTCCCGATACGCCTGATACCGAAGATTTCCCTCTAATATATAACTCTCCCTTTAAATTTTTCATTCTTACAGAATTTAGGGGGTTTCCCCATTGTTTCTTTCATTTTTCAATGTCTAATTTCATTTATCAGCAAACCTAGAGCTTATTGGTAAAAGCAAATATCCTTTTCCATTCATCATTCAGTGGAATCCTTCCCATTGTTTCTTTTATCTCTCAGTGCTAGTTTTATCTACCAGCAGACCCACAGCTTGTTTGTAAAGACAAATCTACTATTCCTCTCAAAACTATTCCATTTCACTTGTACAGTGAAAAAAAAAAATATATATAAGTGGTCTGAGTCTTCCCTGTTTCAGTTTAAGGCCAAATGCTCTGGTCCCCTCACTGCAAGGACAGCAGGAGAGATTGGCCTTTGCTTCAGCATAACTTCCAATCATGGAACTGTAGAGAGTGATGAACCTCCCCCTGAGATTTCTTTGTTTTTGTAGGGCCTTAGACTCATTTGTGTGCCTTTATTAATTGATAGCTGCCGTCCTCATGGAGAAAAAGTATGATTTTCTGCTCATTTTCCTATTTTTTTTAATTTTTTCTGCTGTAATAAAGCACACTCCAATAACAGCCTCGCGTCTGCCTTGTTTTGCATGTCTGCCATGGATGGGCAAGCTGTGACACATCAGAGCCAGAGTGACCACATCACCTGTCCCACGGTCCAGTACCTGCCTGAGCCTTCTCCCACGGGCAGGCATCAGAAGCAGAGCTTTTACTCTGGAGAGGCTTCCCTGCAGAAACCATGATGTAAAGTGTACCAGCAACAGAGAAATCCCAGAACAAGCTCGGAAAGAAGTTTTCATAAATCAATTACCATAATTACCCGCCTTTGCCTTATTTAGAGTATGAACTTGTCTAGCATCATTTTTTGGTCTTCCCTTCTCCATTACAATTCTTTGCCTGTTGTCAAATATTGTTCATCATACAGATAATTAAATGTGCTGAGTGCCCTACAGCTTCTCTTCACCTAGGAAAAGCATTCAGTAGAGGAGCTGAGCAGTCCTCCAGCACCTAAGCAGGAGGTTTGCTCCCACCTATGGTCTCTTTCTCCTGCCCTCAGCCAGTCCCAGCAGTTGCTGAGCTCTTCTGAGAGAAAGCTTAACTCATTGCTCCACCAAAAAACATGGATGCTTTTCTGCTGGTTAGTGAGCCATACTAGCAATAAAAGGCTCTCTCAAGCAAAAGCATGAGCCAGGGCAAGGGAGTGTGTGGCTGAAAACAGGAGAAAGGAGGAAGCAGAAGGAGAAATGGGAATGAGAGGGAAAGTTGTTTTGCTCCACTCTGGCACTAACAGGCTTTTTCATCATTTGAGCACAATAATTACCTTAGTTAAGCTAAACAGAAATTTTGTTACAATGTATATTTTTCTGTTGTTGTTGCAGTGTATTTTCCAGTTCTTGATTCTCTCCAGTTTCCAGCATCTTTGATGAGCACCACAGGAACTGGGGTAGTAGCTGCAGCAGTGCTGAATACAGAGGAACAGCAACACTGGCTGCTCAGGAGGCTCCTGTTTCTATATCCGATAATCAGCCAGACCTGGAACCTTCCTGAATGCCACTACCTGAACCACAGGCTGCTGAGTCATGCAGCTACAGGTCATTAAATATATGTGAAGTGAAATCTTGGCCTTAGGGTATAAATTCACAAAAATCCTGTGTTACAAGTCTTCTGGGCCAGGAGGAAGGGAAGGAATCTACCTCTAGTTTAATAATGACCAATGATTACTTATTTAGAAGTGCTAAATTTTCTATGTAGCCAAAGGAGATTTTAACATAAGTGCAGTGAAAGTTTTAAAACTGTGCTCAGACAAAGTGTGCCACTCTTCATCCTGAAATGAGCTCAGTGCAGTGAAGGCCTGGACCCACCCTGAAGAATGAAGAGCACTGTGGTATTCATGTAGCATGGAAACTGCAGGTGTGTGACTGACAATTTTCCAGTGCAATTCTGCTGGGTGCCAGTGCTGACAACTGAAAGATGGTGTTTTCTTCTAGTTTGATGTTGAATGCTCCTCTCATTGCAAAGAACTTTCTTCTCTCCAGAAAGCTAGGTTGTTATTTGCTGTTTTCTGCATTACTTTATCTCTTTGTGGTCTTTCAAGATAGCCTGCAGCCTTTTCCAGTGGGTATCCAACTTGCACTGTCAATGCACCCTCCCTGATCTTACCCATGAGATTGCAATGGATGCTCATTTTCTTTATGATGATGTCCTAGCCCAAACTCTTTGAGCATACATACCATGTGTGCACTATTGCAGATACAAAATCTAAGAGCAAGCAAAGTTCAGGTTATGGGCAGTAGCTCTGGCACCATGTCCACCTGCAGGACATCCACCTTGGTATCAAAAGTGAACCATCCTCATCTCCCAGTGTATTGTGAAACATTATTTCAATAAAGATTTTGAAAAATTGCATAAGGCTGTTTCTTCTTGCTTAAGAACATCTATTGGAGAGAGAGGCAGTATACTTTTGTACTGAAAAGCTTTCTCAAAATTGTTCATTTAAATATAGGAACAAAACATAATAAACCAGAAAGATAATTGCTGAAAAATGTGTATGTCTAATCTATGCAGTTCAGCATGTCTCAGGGTCCTCATCCTTTAAACACACAGACCAAAGACAATTCCAGCCACTTGTCTTCTTTCCCAGGGAAACCAAATTTTGGAAGGGGGTGGCATGTGCCTCAGTCATGTGACATGAACTGAACACTTGGGACAAGGGAGATACTTCTGTGTCCTGGAGTTTGGAGGGAAGCAGAAGAAGGGCCAGGCCATATCTTTCTAAGAACTCCACTGAGACTGGGGAGCTCTAAGGAGTCCGAGGAGAATTGCCCAAATAAATGGCTCTAGATTAGTTCCTGAGGTATGTGCATCTATTGTTTGAAAGAAGTGGAACAAATAGCCAAGTTATTAGACTTTGCTTGTTTAAATTAGAATACCCACGGGCAAGAGTGATAGTTTTCCACCATCAGTGTACTCTTTGTAGGTTTTTTGCTGGTCTAGTGCCAACTTTCAAAGAATAATAGAAACCACCCACTGATCAGTATCAGTCTTAGCTGTTGAAAAAATCTTAAAGTAATACATAATTATTACTGAAAAATTCACATTTCTCCTTTGAAGCTGAAAACAGGTTGTGCTTTTGTTGGAAAGGAAGGTCTCCACCCATTCCATAATTAGTGGTTGTTCGAAACATGTACAAATTGTGCAAGATAGCACCCTGTCAGCACGGGAAACAGAGTAATTGTATTACGGTGGTTCCATACCTGGGTACTTGTGAGGGAGTTAACAGGTCCTTCTCTAAGCCAGGTGAAAGGAGTGTCCAAACATGTTGTTTGTATTTCTAGAACAAACTTACCACAAAGCAGCTTAATTAACTGTGGGGCTGCATTGCATCTGAGCTGTACCTCTAGACTTCATGTACCAGAATTTTTATACTTTCCACGTGAAAACAAAATTTTCAGCATAAACCCCAGTTATGCAGAAGAGATTACATTACAGGAGTACAGTAATTTACTTAATATTAGATACTGCTAGGTTACTTTTTTCCTCATTTCTTGTTCATTTTTTTTTGATCTTGCCTTTTAAGGGCATTATAACATTACTTTCATATTAATATATATTACTTTTAAGAGCATTATAATATAACACCCACTGGGTGGATGACATTCAGTCAGTGATTTTCCACTGTTCAGTTGGCAGTTCATGCCCGATTTCCTGTCTACTATTCAAACTCCACTCTAAAGATGGAAATACTAATGTTGTCACCATCCTTTCTAAGTAACGCTCTAAGTGCTGTGCAAACAGTTGCTCATTTATTTTCTGTTGTAATTCCTGGGGTACAGACAAGGAATTCAGGCACTCAAAATGAATATGCTCATAGTGCATTATTCTGAGCTCTCAGTTCTACAAACTCACCTCTCATGTTTGTGATAATTCAGGAGATATTTTGGTAAATCCCCACCTTGCTGACTTCAGTCATGATTGTGGTGTGCCCAACACTTCTGCAGATTACATCTAGAGCCTCTGGATGGCAAATGGAAAATGAGAAACTGCTCTGGAACAAAACAGGAATTGCTTTGTGGAGAGTCTGGAGAGTTATTTGTCACTGCAGAAGAGCTTTGGGGCAGAGGTGAGCAGCATCCAACTCCACAGCCTGACAGTCCAGGGTGTGAGCAGTAAGATGTCCCCCTGTTCTCCTCATTCATTAGACACCTTGTAGCCTTTGTGACAGATGAAGCAGAGGTCCTGCAGACAACAAGCTCCTTCATGCATGATACTGAGCCAGTCCTAGGAGACAGGAGACCGGAAAGAGGGCCAAGGAAGGGGTGGATTTGAGCTCTATGCAGGCAAGTGGGAGGAAGGAGTGACTGTGCTCTTCCTGTGCTTAACCCACAAGTGGGATTTTGCTGGAAAGGACTTGAATAACCTTAACAGTTTTTTCCTGCCTCTGACATACATATTTCAGTGTTTAAAAATCTATATTCTTTGTTTGCATACTGTGAAGACTAGGTAGGCATAGCAGAAATAAGGTGTATATTTCACAGTAGCTGTAATATTTTCTGTTTAACTGTTTCCCCAGGGATTCAATGTCTTTTCCTTTCTCCTGGGATCTCTGAATTAACATTTTGTACCTTCATGTTAGATGCAGTCTAGTTCAGGCCAAAGCTGATGGTCTAATATAGGTGGTGTTCCACGTCTCGATGAAGCATGAAGCAAGACAAAAGGACAGACCCCTCTGCCCTCATAGAACCATAGAATCACAGAGGAGTTTGGGTAGGAAAAGACCTTAAAGATCATATAATTCCAAACTCCTGCCATAGGTAGGAACACCTTCCATTAGGCCAGGTTTCTGGACCAGGTTTTCCAACCATCCAACTTGTCCTGGGCACAAGTGCTTGTGGCAAGTACAGCATGAGGAATCACGAGGTCTGAAGCTTCAGTGGAAGCCTGGCTCTTTGTCTTAAAATGCCACCAAGGATAAATTTGAGCAGATGTCTGTCTCTGGGATGGGGTAGTGGGACAGAGATGGACAGTCCTTTTGCTCTGCTCTGGCTACTGGGGCTGTAACCTCTGGAAGAAGAGGCAAAGGAGAGCAGAGGCCAAGAGCAGCTGCTCCAGCAAGGCTCACTAGTGGCACCTGTTGGAGAATTTTTATGGTACCCTCGAGGTGAATTAAACACACCCTTGTGCTTAAATATAAAGAAGTTCATGAACAATGCATTGGGCAGAGTCCCACCACAATATGCACTTCTGTGTGGAATCTGCAAAGATGCATCCCAGATTCCTTACGTTCACAACACCAAATCCAAGATTATTTGCATGGGGCACCTCTGCCTGTGGATCCACCCTTCACCCAGCTCTGCTGCTCAGTTTGCCTCTGTGCTTAGGTCCCTGAGCAGTCTGATTCCAGGATGGCTACAAGACAAGGCTGAGACTGTTTCTTATCTCATCACCAAGGGAAACTTCACTCCCTTGGAAGGAGTCTGTTCTGGCTCTGGCATTCCAGCTTCCAGCCAGTTTAACCCCTCCTTGCTCTCCATTCCAGATCATTCCTCAGTCACAAATTACCACTGCTCAACAATTATAATTAGAATTTTGCTCACCATTGGAAGTCTTTGGATTGAGCCAAAAATTTTGGGGGAGATTGTCATGAGAACTTGAATTGCTGTGAGCAATCAGGAGATGGCTCATCCAAAGGCATGTGTTGGTGCTGGCACAGTGCCCTTACTTTTCTGGGGAGCTGTCTCCACGCTGACTCAGCAAGTCAAATGCTTCCCTTAGCTACGGAGTGTTTTTTGGCAGTCTGCCACTGCATTTCTGACCACACTAAACCTGTTTAACTTATGAGACCAGTCTTGAGCTATATAACTGCTGGAGCACCAATGTTTGTCTATTTGTTTAAAAAGCAATAATTGTCCACATTTGTAAACTAACCAGATGTTTAAATTCTTCTGTCTTTTACCTTGTGTTTTGTCTTTATTTTCCTGTTCTATGCAGCATCTACCTGTCACCCATCTTCCATCAGCTTCTTTCTTCCTGTTATGCTGTTCTTTTTGTGTTTTTCTGTTTTAATTTTTGTCTTTCTACCTGTAGTTTGTCTTTTCAACTGCAAAGCAAAGCTGTAAGAGGTAGATCTCTGCCTATTTTATTCAAAAAATAATATAGAAACATAAAGAAATAAATGGTAAAATGCAATGCTACAGCAACTCTAGTAGTGAAAATTATTATTACTTTTCCAAATTAGTAATCTGTATTCAGTTGCAATTCAGTTTTTCCTAGGCCAGAAGGAAAAAACACATGTAAAACCAATGGGCTGTGCTTTGGACAGTTTATTTAGTCCCATATTCATATCTTTTTAATCTAATCTGTTCAGTTGAACAGCCTTACACTGTGAAGTTGGTTTCATATTATGTCTGTTACACCACCATGCCTTATTTTTCCTTTCTTTTGCACAATGAAGACATTCACTGCCACAGTTTGCTTTCTCAGAAAAAAAACCAGAACAAACAAAAAAACAAAACAAAACAAAACAAAAACACCAAAGAAAATGAGGAAAGCTTTGGCTCACAGAAGTATGACCATGAAGAGGAATGTATCACAGCGAAAAATTGAAGTGATGACTGGCAGATTTCTTCTGTAATATAGAAAGGTACTCACTCTTCAAACTTGCCTTGTATCTTCCAATAAATACTGTATTAAAAAAAGTAGACTATAACTATAGGAAAAAGAAATCTTTAATTAAATCTGGTAGTAGAAGAATGTGTATTTTCCCTTGGAAGAGTAAAATGTGGCCCAGTTGCATAACTGTGTGCCCCACACTTCTACTTTGCATTTTGCACAGCCCAGTGAAGCTCAGATCTCCATTAAAAAACATGTTTATATACAACTATTCTTGGCAAAATTTTCCATACCTAGGCAAGAGGTTTGCATAAATCTACCAGGGATGCTCTCAGAGGATGATTCCTGTGTTCATGTGTAGATGCAAAAGAAAAGTAAAGATATTCTGAAACCAAAGAAAAATTGTTCAAGGAAAGCTGTGCTTTCCATTGACACCCCCCCTCCCCCCCCCCCCCCCCCCATTTTCAGGCTGTGGATCCTTTCCAGCTGCATTGTTAATCCAGCTTTTCCATTTTCACCAAACTTCTGGAGACTTCTACAATCCCAAAGTGGCCTAATAGCTGCTGAAATCACCATCAAGGGGAAATTTCCAGATGGTTTCCTACAGCTATTGGCCTCTGTCTCCCTTTAGACCTGTAGTGGCCATAGCTGAAATAAAAACTCCCCACTGTGACTACAGGTGCCAAGCTGGCTCCCAGCCAGAATGCCATCTTGCCAGTAAGGTGTTGGACCTTCTGATTTCCTTTCACACTGGGGCAAGGGACGCTGTCCTTGCACAGGTGATCGCTTCAGGAACAAAAGGAGCATGAAGCCAACTCCACAGCATCCTGATGTGAGGTTTGCCAAAGTGGCCCAAATGCAGACTGCAGGACCAGAGCAATAACAGCACTTGCATAGAGAAGATGAAAATTGCTGTAAACAACAGAGAGGTTCTTAAGATGCCATGTAACGACGTATATTTGTATTCCACGGACAGATTCAAGCGAGATCTCTTTGGTTGCTCTTGGGGGATGAGGTTTATTCAGGATACATTGGGACCCTGCCTCGAGCTGCCAGACACAGCACGTGGCTGGGCCTCGGGTGATGGGGGAGGGGAGAGACAGAGAGGAGAGCAGGGACTCCCGGAGGACTCTCCAGGAGGAGAAGGGAAGATCCAAGAGGGTGTCCAGCCCCCCGGAGAGCCTTTATCAAAGGGGGCTCCAGGGTGGGCTGGAGCAGGACCTGGGCCAATGGGGTCACAGGCACCTGATGGTTCAGGGGAGGGTTACAGATGTGGGGTGAACCATACATTCTGGGGGGTGAGATGGAAGAATCCATTCGGCTTTTGGACCCCGCTGTAGGTGAGGGTAATTGTCCAGCCAGTAGGGGGCGTTATATTCGTCCTGGCTGTACCATTGTGGTTCTTAATCATATTTATCTACCCTTCCCAACATCTCCCCTTTTTCCACTGAACCATTTGAAATATTAAATATTGATTTAACAACTATTTTCTGCACACTTGGAGGTGTACAGGGTATTGTTACTAGAACTATACTTATTGCTACTGGAACAGTCAAGCTTATTTCACAGAGTTCCTTTAGCCAAGGTGCAAGGCTCAAACTATTAAGTAAACTGTGTAGCTGAGATGGCTTTATTGTTATTAAATCACTGATTATAGTAGGGGAGGCATTGTCAGAATTTTTTTGGAAAAGGTTTTATAACTAAACGGGTTGAAAAAGGTTTGTTAGGGTTTGTGTTAGATATATAGGTGGTCTTAGAGCTTGCAGGCTTGGCTAAAGCTACTCGGCATTTGTCCTTGGTTGAATTACAAGTAAAACTTCAATATAAAAACTGAAACAGAAGAACAAAAACAATATGCACGCATTAAACGATAGAAAGTCCATTTTTCTCTCGATGACGCAGCGTGGTTCAGGTCTGGGTGCTGGCTTCTTGGCTTGTGCTTGTAGAAGAACTGCCTGGTGTGGGGGTGTCAGCAGATTTCGGTGCATGGTAAGGCTTTACATTCTTTCCTGGGACCAACTTGAGTCGTCCACCTGTGGAAACACAAGAAAAACGTTTCCCCCACGTTAGAAGACTGTGTGGACCTTGTGTATGTCCTGAATCTAAGATTTTGAGTAAAGCTGGGGGGTACCCTTTTATTTTTACTTTTTTTGTGTTCAGGAAATGTCTATAAATTTGGAGGCGAGGCTCTCCTGCAGAGCTACTTAGAAAATTGTGAGCATATAGAGCCTTATTCAACCTCTTTTGAGGTGTAGCCTGATCTACTCCCCCTTTCTTTAGATTTAAGATGTGTTTTAGGGTTTGGCATGTTTTTTCTATGGTACCTTTTAACAGTGGTGTAAAATAGGAAAAGGAGATACCACTGTCCTTGAGTACTGGTAGGACTTCTTTCACCTCCTGAGAGGGGACAGCTGTTCGCTGGCTGAATATCACTTGCAAGGCTTGAGGATGCAGACTGTTGTCTTTGCAGCTATTATATTTGATTTCAGGGTAGTTTTTCAGTTGAAGATTGCTGGCACTTTGTTGAGAATTTGGTGTGACTGGGATAGAAAGGTTAGAGTTTGTAGGGGTAACATAGTTCTCTGTCTGTCCTTTGTTTGTCGAAGCTGCAGTTACAATGTTGCGTTCACCTTGTTGAGGCATGGTGTCTCCGTCAGGGTGTGGTGAGGAGCTGCTAGTGTGGGAGGCAGGGGCTGCTGCCAGCTGAGGCAGAGGAGCAGGAGGGGTGGAGGTCGCGGGCAGCAGCGCTTGTGGGGGACTGGCCTTTTCGGAAGGATTTCTTGTATCTGTGGCTTTGGGTGCTGTGGCAGTCTGAAGATCTGGCGGAGGGAGAGATGCGGAGGGATATGATGATGGTTTCGGCAAACCAGGAAGTGGTGCCGGCGTTGGGGGGTTCCGGGGCTCTGCAGCCAGAGGCAGGGGCTGCGGCACCGCGGGGGGGTGGGGGGGTGGGGACGCCGGGTTTGCGTCTGCCGGGGGGGCCGGCCGCGAGTCAAGGAGGCGGGCGGGGTCCGGGCTGCGCGAGGGAGAGGAGGTGGAAGCAGGGGCGGGGTTAGGGCTGCGCGGGGGGGGCGGCGGCCGCGGGGGCGGGGTCAGGGCCGCGGGGGAAGGGGGCGGCGGCCGCGGGGGCCGGGGCGGGGTCTGGAGTGCGCGGGAGGGAGGCGGCGGGCCCGGGGGCGGGGGCCGCCCAGCCCAGGGCCGGCGCGTGGCCGGCGTGTTCGCCGGACCAGGGGGCTTCCGGGCGGGTCGGGGGGGCGGCTGCGAAGGCGAGCGTATGGAGCGCCTGCAAAATAGCAGCTGACGCTTGAGATTGTGCTTGCAAAATAGCCACTGACTGGGTTTGTGCTTGTAAAATGGCTGTTGCTTGATTTTGTAAAAGTTCGGCTATAGTAGCCACCATAGCCGGGACAGGCAATGCTGGGGGGCCGGGCGGGGGGGAGGCGGGGCCCGCGGAGTGGTTTGGGGGGGTGGAGGTGGCCGCAAGGGCGGGTTCTGGGTTGCGGGTGAGGGGGGGGGCGGCTGCGGCGGGGAGCGCCGCTCGCTCAGAAACCGCCGCGTCTCCAGCCGCCTCGCCGGCATTTTCGCCGCAGCGCGGGGTGGGGGGGCAGTCCGGCGGGGATATTTGAGCCACGGCGGGGAGCGGTTTGGCTGCTATCTGCGGCTTTTGAGAAGCGCAGATTCCTGCCAACACTCTATAAGCAGGGAGCAACTCGCAAGCATAGGGGTCCCGCCGTGAAATGTCGTTAAACAGTGTATGTCCCACGGACTCCCAAAAGTCTCCACAAAACACAGCAGAGCGCTCGGCATATGGGAACTTAAGTAAGATCCATTCTAGGAGTTTCCGTAGCTCTTTTTTAGGCAAATTACTATTATGGCTACGTAATAAGTGGTTAAGTTGCTTATAGAGATCTCGATCAGCTGCAGAGTGGGACTGTCCCATTTTTAAACCAGTGTGGCTCACCTCGGTGTCGCAGGAGTGGGATCCTCTGTCAGGTTCCGACGTTTACTGCAGTCGGTGCTGAGGGCTCACCGCGGGGTTTCTCCAGAGCTTCAGCGCGGGCAGTGCTAAGCAGTGCTCGCCTGTGCTTTGTGTACGTGGCCACGTGGCGCGGCAAGTCTCGTCACAAAGCCTTGGGTCGCCGCGGAATCGCGGCAATCACCTGTGCTCGGAGAATAACGGCCAGAAATCCTAGAAGAGCTGTAAGAGCTCGCTACTATGTAACGAGTCTCTGAGCTGTAGGATGGCTTCGGGACTTTTTAAAGAGCTCCGGTTCGTCACTGCCTAGCAGCAAAATGCCGTGCTCGCGACAGCGATGGCGAGGAAATACCTGGTTATTTAGTTAGTGTCCATGGAAAGGTGTCCTACAGGTAGAAAAGCTGGAAAGCATCCAGACGGGTGCAGTTGCAGGTCACCGTGGGTTCGTATTCGAGTTGGGCGCCAGTTTGTAACGACGTATATTTGTATTCCACGGACAGATTCAAGCGAGATCTCTTTGGTTGCTCTTGGGGGATGAGGTTTATTCAGGATACATTGTGACCCTGCCTCGAGCTGCTATACACAGCACGTGGCTGGGCCTCGGGTGATGGGGGAGGGGAGAGACAGAGAGGAGAGCAGGGACTCCCGGAGGACTCTCCAGGAGGAGAAGGGAGGATCCAAGAGAACGTCCAGCCCCCCGGAGAGCCTTTATCAAAGGGGGCTCCAGGGTGGGCTGGAGCAGGACCTGGGCCAATGGGGTCACAGGCACCTGATGGTTCAGGGGAGGGTTACAGATGTGGGGTGAACCATACATTCTGGGGGGTGACATGGAAGAATCCATTTGGCTTTTGGACCCCGCTGTAGGTGAGGGTAATTGTCCAGCCAGTAGGGGGCGTTATATTCGTCCTGGCTGTACCATTGTGGTTCTTAATCATATTTATCTACCCTTCCCAACAATGCCACTCTTCTTACATAATAGGTACATGTATCGCTGAATCTCTGTGGCTTCTAAATGCAGATGTAGAGTGAATTGTGAGTGTAATGAAGGAGGGGACATGAAATAAGTGCTACACTTAATGGGTGCCTAACTCAAGAAGTGAATCATATAATCATAAAAAGGTTTGGATTGGAAATGGACCTTAAAGAGCATCTAGTTCCATCCCTGTTGCTGTGGGCAGGAACACCTTCCACTGGGTTGCTCAGAGTCCCATCCACCCTGGTCTTGAGTACTTCCCAGGTGGAAAGTCCACAACATCTCTGGGCAACCTGTTCCAGTGCCTCACCATCCTCACAGTAAAGATTTTCCTCCTCATATCTAATCCAAATCTACCTTCTTTCATTTTAAACCTGTATGACTTGTCTGATCACTACATGTTTGTGCAAAAAACCTCTTTCCATACTTCTTGTAAGCCCCCTTTATATACTGGAAGGCTGACAGCTAAAGAGCATCTAGTAAGCTACAGGGCAGTGTGCCTCTTTAAAAGGGGAGAGAGGGAGTGGAGGAGGGAAGGAAGGAAGGAAGGAAGGAAGGAAGGAAGGAAGGAAGGAAGGAAGGAAGGAAGGAAGGAAGGAAGGAAGGAAGGAAGGAAGGAAGGAAGGAAGGAAGGAAGGAAGGAAGGAAGGAAGGAAGGAAGGAAGGAAGGAAGGAAGGAAGGAAGGAAGGAAGGAAGGAAGGAAGGAAGGAAGGAAGGAAGGAAGGAAGGAAGGAAGGAAGGAAGGAAGGAAGGAAGGAAGGAAGGAAGGAAGGAAGGAAGGAAGGAAGGAAGGAAGGAAGGAAGGAAGGAAGGAAGGAAGGAAGGAAGGAAGGAAGGAAGGAAGGAAGGAAGGAAGGAAGGAAGGAAGGAAGGAAGGAAGGAAGGAAGGAAGGAAGGAAGGAAGGAAGGAAGGAAGGAAGGAAGGAAGGAAGGAAGGAAGGAAGGAAGGAAGGAAGGAAGGAAGGAAGGAAGGAAGGCAAAGGGAAGCAAAGGGAAGCAAAGGGAAGCAAAGGGAAGCAAAGTGAGGCAGAAGATGCCATTGTATTCCCTGCTCCATCTTCTGGAGCAGCCCAGGACAGCTTGTACTGTTCATCCAGACAATTGGATTGCAGCAACCTTCTCCTGGCTTGTTACCTAACTACCTTTCTTCAAATAATTATTTGGTAGCAGTGAGCTGCATCATTTTTGTAATCACATCTGAGATTTAATTTCTCCCTGTTAAGTGTTTTGAGCACCTGCAATTGCACATTTAGATGTAACAGGAAGCCGTAGAAGCTTCTGTTTTGTTGTGAAATTATACAATACAACTCAATTCCAGAGTTTAATAAAAGAAAAAATTGCTTTAGGAAGGTGCAGTTTGCTGCACTGGATGAGTGGTAATAACACCTCATGGTTTATTTTGCAGCCATTTCCTTTTCCTGCTTGGGTTCCGGTATGTGTTCTCTTTTGTCTTCACTTTCATAATTGCTCTCTTTACAGCTTCTCTTCAGCAATATTTAGGAAAAGGTAACTTTCATAAATCTTGATATTCTCAATTGTTACTTTAATCATATGTTTAACAGTTCCCTTTTGTTTTTTTCTCTTAAAATATTTTAAATAAAGGATGGTATATCTGATTGAGATTTAGTTTCTATTGCTTGCTATTAAAGGGAAGATAGTGGCATTGTAAATCCCAGGTCTGATAGGAAGGTTACTGAACTTTCAACTGACATTCTTAAAAAACAGAAAGAAAATGAACTGATATGGTGCAAGTAAATCAAGTTCATTATCTGATATATAAGCACATTCAGAGGATACTCTGAGATAAATATGGGTATATGAACTTGGTCATTAGAGGAAATATCTGTCGTTGCTATTATTTAAATGCTTAAGGCAATTGTCCTGAAACAGGATGCAAATAAACTCAGTTCCCAAGCCTGTCTAATTTTATAGCCTATCAGTGTTGGTTATCCTAATGTTAGGCATTGTCTGTGCAGAGTGCTTCATCATGAAAAAATGACAGGGTCAAATATATCACAATGATATCAGATTACAAAAAAGTTGTACCTCTACAATCTACATACAATTTACAGGGAAAAAAAAAACCAAAAAGATGATGGTGGTCATGATGGTTTTTAAAAAAAAATTATTTTAATTTTTTTTAAGGAAACAGGAACATGCTATTTTCCTGGAGTCAAATGACTCACAAATTCTGCAGAAGGCAGAGTATAATGTAGGCAAAGTCTGCCCTCTGAACAACCATGACAGTTGTTAAAATAGAGCTGTGGAGTGATAGTGTAGCAGCATGAATTTATTTTAGGTTGTGTAAATCATTAAATAATTAAACTATGGCATTATTCTTTACAGCATCTTTAATATAATTTCATTCATATTCTTTTAGATAGTCTATTATAATTCAGCTATACAAGATTTCCACCTATTCCATTGACCCAGGAAAACTAGGAAAAAGGTGAATCCAGCTAGGGATTTGTTGGAATTATATCTGGGATTACAGTCTCTCTGGGAAAGATACTACATTTCTGGCATGATCACTTGGTAACAGCAGCTGGTTTATGAGGGCAGGCCGGGCAATGTTGTGCCATGGTGTGCCATGGTGTGTCAGGTCTGTTGTTGAGAGGGGACACGGCAGCCAGTGTTCTCTTCCCTGTGCCTGGAGCATTGCTGATGCCTTTCAGTTTGCAGACATATGATGGCTGTGCCAAGTCAACACTGATGCTGCACAAGGACCTGCAATGTCTGGACTGTCCTCACAGTACAGGATCCTGTGTGCCGACAGCCATCATTCCTCTCTAAAAATAGATGTTTCTTGTGGCTGGTGAGGAGTAAAGTCTTATTTCCTGTTCTGTTTAACCTTTTCACTGATAGCAAAAAAAGCCAGGTTTTCAGCTTGGCCCTCAGATACGTCTGAGGGCCAAATAAGTGATCTTACCCAGCATATCTCCATATCTTCATTAAAGATACTTGATGTAAATGCAAAGAAAAATACATAGGCACATGGAAGAAATACTATATTGGGTGTATAGAAGCAAGAAACAAATATTGACTTGCAAAGTTCGGTGGCTACTGTAAAGCACAACACACAAGTGCCACACGAGGAGGTTTACCAGTAGGTGGTGACATATAATTATTTATTAGCTATTTTCTGGCTGCAAAGGTTCTGAGCTACAAGCAGCTTCAGTGTGCAACTTCTTGTTTAAGCTTTTCTTTCATATTGAAAGAATGCTCCACCTTTCTGAGATCTCTTTTACAAGATTCACAGCTGTAGAAGTGTTTCAGAGCTGCAATTTCATCGTCTGTCTGTAGCATGTCAGCCTGCTCCTGTTCCGTGAACTGCAGGGCTGCCTTCCCACTGCTGAGCAAATGCTTGGTTTGTGTGGTTTCAGGGTTTTTCATCTGTTGATGAAAGAAAATAAACCGGTTCTCACAACACATGAGAACACATGCATGAGGAAAAAAAAAAAAAAAAAGTCAATCCTTTCTTTGTAGTGTATACCTCTTATTTACTTCCCATGAATAAACAAGTTCTAGAGTTGGCTGTGTGGAAATCTGCTATTTTCTGCCAATGTAACCAGTAGCCTATCCTAAGTCCATCACACCCTTCTGTGCATCAGTACTCTGAAGTTATGAAGCCATCAGTAACCCTGGAAAAACTTATTTCCCTCAGCTTAGTCTATCTATTATTTTCTATTAATTTAAATACCACGTGTGGATTGTGACCAATGAAAGCCCTATAGCTACAGCATATGAGACGAAGCTCAGGTTTGGGTGGTGAGCAGTTTTGGAGGAGCAGGAGGAAACAAGCCTAAAGGCTTCTCTTAGGCTTCAGGAATCACCACAGAAGTGAGCTGTTTATGGGAAGCGTATTGGCTCCATGGAGGCCACAGCTCAGCTTCGCCTGCTGGAGCAGAGGTGACAGATAAGAGTGCTCCTGGCAGCCTCTGCCCACAGCCAGTGGGTGTATCTGGGTGAAAAGTGTTGTGGTGCCCTTTGGGGGAAAGTGGTGCAATCTAACTCTGCATCAGTCTCGCCACAGCTCCCAGCCCTGAAGATGCAGCAGACCTTGTGTGGACACGCTGCCCTCGCAGCTGCTGTGGGCAGCCAGGCTGGCTGGAAGCGGCTGCTAAATACGCTGTACTGGGTGAAAAGTCAGCATGCTCTTGCCTGCATCCACGTGCTCTGGAGCTGCTCTTTCTGAGCTGGTTCTAGCTCACTGCTCATTAGGGCTTGACCAAAATGTCCTATTACAGTTCTTAAATGTTTTTGCGTTTTCTAACTACTGTTTGATACATTCCTGAGTTCTTGAAGAACACCCATTCTCAAACCTGCAGTGACAAAGGCTTACACATCCAAACATATTCAGTGCTTCACTCCTGATGCTGTCACTGCCCTGAGTTGAGTCTTGAGCCCAAGTCATGTCAGTTTTTCACATTAATATTCTTCTTACCATTTACACAAACACAAGGAGTTTTCTTCACGGAGCCAAGTCAGCATGTTTTTTCTGACTGCATCAATAATTCTTGTGGGTCATCCACTTGGGCTGGAGCAAGACAGCCAAGCTCATACACAGTAAACAAAGGGCTGCAGAAAATGTACTATCTGTCAATCAGTGGGACCACATGGTGCTTTTAATCCCTGCTGTACAGACTGGCAGCAACTGCCTGAGCTCTGTCTGTAGGAAATAGTGTATTTGTCAGAAGAACACCAAAATACCACACCCAGAACATCAGAGGACTCTACCGGTGCTGCTGAAAAATCAAGAAAGCCTAATGCCCACTAATATAAATGGAAGGAGATTCACACTTATCATCTGCTAAATTTGGTGGTATATCTGTGACAGACAAGACTCCTGCTTGCCTTTATCACAAGGACATAATTCACAGCCTGCAGTCTGTTTTAATACAGGCTGGTTTTGGGACTGTAGATTGGCCTATTTAAGACTTTTCTGAGAGAAAAAGCAATTATTTCAGGTAAGTTGCCAAGCAGCTTTTGTGCTCTGCCTACACCTGGTTATACTTTTAGAACTATTATATATGTACAAAGCAGAAAGTGAAAAAAGGTGGGCAGCTTTAGAGAAGTTACTGCTGCTGTTTGCTGGCAGCAGGATGCCATTTATAAATGATTATCATTATTATCATTACTTTACAGCACAACAAGCCAAAGCACAGAGGGAAGAGGCAACTGTGATGGCAGCTCTACATGGTGCTACACAAGATATGATAAGGGGACACAGGCAACTGTTGCTGGCTAAACGTTGTTCCTGGATGTTGGACACAAAACTGACAGTAACTTCTGACTTTCTTTTTCAATGTTGTTTCAACAACACATGCAAAAAGAATTGGACACCAATATAATAAAATTATTATTCTTGTTTAGGATGAAGTAGTCACAGGATGAAATCAAAGATTACACCCATAATGGAGTTTTTCAATAATGCAAATAGACAGCAAATGGGAAAGCAAGGTTTTTAAAAGCAATTATATAGTATCAAGCTAAATTCAGCTGATGAAAAAGAACTTTGTATAGAAAAATAAATGAAACACCTGTGCTTAAATGAAAATGGGATAGAGGACTGGAGCTGACATGCAAAAGGAGTGATTTTTAGATTAAGTGAGGGCAAACCTTGATGCTGCAAATAAGGCTAATTTCTTCAGTATAGTAACTTAAAAACTGACTCAAATGTAATGGCATGTGCACAGTTACCTCATGCCTCACTGCCTGCCCTGGTTTGAAGACAGAACAATGTTTTCACCTGCCAGATTTGAGTGTCAGTGCCTTCAATGCAGTGTTCAATTGATGTCCAAATCTTTACTGTTTGATCACACAGCTGTAGGGACACCAACAAAAACTGGTACAAAAGTGAGTCTGAAAAGCCCTTCAGTTTCTCTCTTAGAAACATATTAGGCCTTGGATGACTAATGAAACACCACTATACCTGAGCTGCCTCCTTGATGGCTTGATGCCAGGTCTAGGAGAAAGCCAAAGTTTGAATTATTATAAGTCAACAACAGAAAGGAGAAAATGTTGAGTGGGAAAACAAATGGTGGTCCAAGGACAATGAAAAAACCCCAAACCAGTGTGGTTGTCTAGATCTAGTTTCATTTTATTCTATGATTCACTCTATGATTCTGTGAAAGACCATTTTTACCCTTTCTTCCAGACAAATGTTGTCAGAGGAAGTAAGTCCACCTCCGCAGCCATCCCTTTGCCCAGCTGCTGAACCCTGCTGTTCCCTCTTGCAGTGGCACACCAGAGCCAGGGCAGCCCACAAGGAGAAGGGCGAGGGGAACAGGCTGGCAGCTGAAGGGCAGCACGGGCAGCAGCCACCAGTTAGCGCAGCCTGAGTCTCCTGGACATCGGTCAGTAAGCATTTCATATATTGCTAAATTTGAACTATAAACTGCAATTGGTAAATCTGCAGGATTAATCAAAATACCCCGGCTAACCTTCAAATTATCAACTATTACAGCTGTTTGGTTACTTTGGAACGGCTACTGCTATGTGACACTAGCTCAAGGCCAGATCTGCAACTGCATCAATTCAGCGAAGCTTTCTGCAGAAAGGTGACAGAGCAGAGAGGGAACAAGAAATGGTTAATCAATAGCTTGCTAGGTTGACTCAGTGCCATTAGATACAGTAGTGTACCCATTGTATATAAATTGTGACTTGTCTTCTGTTTCATTCTCAGTCACTTCTCCTGCCATCCTGGTTGTTACCCATTTTCCACTTGGAAGCTTTTGGGCATTACCAGAAATGTTCCTAGCATCCTGGATCTGGGGAATGGCAGTAATACTTTGTTGTGTGTTTTGGTTTCTTCTAGGGAGGAGAAGAAGGTAAGGACTCTTTCTGTAAAAGCATCTCAGTGTGCCTGGCCTTTATTTGTGTCAAATATCCTGTGTACATCACTAAGAGAACTATAGTCAGACATACGCAGGACAGCACAGGCAATGCTGTAGTTTGGTCTTTTGAGAGATTTATGTTCCAATTGAATTTTTGTGTATGAACTTTGCAATAATAGTGTAGTGATGCCTAGAGGTAGCTGTCAGTATAAATCTATGCATAAGAGAGATAATTAAAATATGAATATGTATGTCCTGATTTCCTAAAGTTCTGAGCTGTAATTTCTCCTGTATTGTAATCACAGCGAATACCTACTTATATGTAATTATTGTTTAATATCTACTTACAAACATTTTTATATTATATCTAGTAACACAATTTAATATAGGTAGTATTTATGTACAAAGCATATTCCTTAAAAGTTTTTATCCTACTGATACATTCACATAGGGAGCGAGTAATTACCTTAACTCTTCTTATTTTTTAATTTCAGCAGTCATTTTCTAGTTTTATTTTAAAAAGTTTAATTTTAAAAAAGGTGAAAATAATTAACTTCCTTTACTGTAAAAGCTGAAATATTATATGAAAGTTATTTCAGCAGTCATAATGCCCTTATACAGGAAAGCTGTTTCTACTCAAAAAAGAGAATAATTTAAACATATGCTTCACTTTAACTATCTGCTTAATTTATAGCATTGATGACACATTATCTGAAACACTAGCTCTTATGCTTACTGAAGATCATAGCAAATTCCCATATTTTTAGAAAGATCTGGTCCATTAATGGGATATGCCAATAATAACCTTTCTATACTAAAATTTTCTTTGCTTGGTATTCAAATGAAGTTGTGGATAAAATTGCCCAAATATTGTCTTAGACAATATCAGTGTGATGGATTATTTATTAATGTGAAAATTTCATAGCTGTATGTTAGCTATTGGCAATAATTTTGCATTTGAACAGGTGATAAATATACATCTGATACAGGAAAAAAAAAAGACAACATAATCAAACTGTTTTATTATGTGTTTTATTATGTCTATTAATAGTTAAAGTTGTTCTATCTTACATAGCTTAGCTCTTAAAGGGGAGAAATTATTTGTAAATAAACTACTAATTCGGGATTTTTTTTCTTCATTTTTTTTTTACATTACACAAAGTCTAACATCAGTATTTTACATACCCAATAGTCCTGGAGAAGAGATCTTTATACGTTATTTTAAACTGAGCTTTTGTTTTGTGTTTTGTAGGCAGCAAGGTGAGCCACCACTTGAAAATGGGTTCCTTCCATACCTAGGCTGTGCCTTGAAGTTTGGTGCCAACCCCCTTGAATTCCTTAAAGAAAAGCAGAAGAAGCATGGCCACATCTTCACTTGCCATGTAGCAGGGAAATACATTCATTTCCTCACTGACCCTTTTTCATACCACGCATTGATGCGCCAGGGAAAACACTTGGACTGGAAAAAGTTCCACTTTGCTACTTCTGCCAAGGTATTCCTGGTTTTAATATTTAACATACAAAGTATCTGCTGACATTCCCAGTTAATCCCTGTAACCAAAATTATGCATTTGAAATAGAATTTGTTTCACATTTCTGCACTTTTACTGGTTTAAAATATCGTGGTCTTTTTTTTCCTTGTCCTAAATGGAAAAGAAATTTGCAGTGATTTGGATTGTTCTAAGACTATGCATTATTCTAAGACTGTACATTATTTTGTTACATTATTATCCTTCCCTCTAGTAAGCTGTGAAGTTATACTTTGGCTTTTGTTTCTGTTAGACTTTATCATCCAGGTAAAGACAGGCCTTACTTATCATGCATATAATTTATTTTGTGACAGGCTTTTGGGCATGGTAGCATTGACCCAGCAGAGGGAAACACCACTGAAAATTTTCATCAGACTTTCATTAGAACCCTTCAAGGCAACGCCCTGGATGCTCTCATTGAAGCAATGATGGAAAACCTACAGTATGTCATGCTGCAGTCAAGAGCACCTAAGCTTCAGTCCAATACCTGGGTGACAGAAGGACTTTACACATTCTGTTGCCAAGTGATGTTCGAGTCTGGATTTTTAACACTTTTCGGTAAAGAATTTAATTCAAATAATGACAAAAACCTGTCATCAAAGCAGGAAACTGAGAGAGCTCATATCCTAAATGCTCTTGAAAACTTCAAGGAATTTGATAAGATTTTCCCAGCCCTTGTGGCAGGGCTGCCTATCCACCTCTTCAAGAGCGCCCACAGCGCACGCGAGAAGCTGGGGGAGGCACTCCTGCACAAGAACCTCCTGAAAAGGGACAACCTCTCTGAGCTTGTCACCCTTCGCATGTTCCTGAATGACACCCTGTCAACCTTTGATGACATGGAAAAAGCCAAGACCCATGTGGCAGTGCTCTGGGCCTCTCAAGCAAACACTATTCCTGCCACTTTTTGGACCTTGTTCTATCTTCTTAAGTAAGTCCCAATGGTTGTTGTTCCCAAACAAGCAAAATATTTATCTTTCAGATACCAAGTCGTTAGTACAGGTCAGCTCCACTCTTTCATACCTCGTCAGTGATAAAAAACTTACTGTTTGCAACAGAAGTGCTACGTTGTTTGGGCTTCCACAGAAAAGCCCTTCACCCACCTGAGAACCAGTAGTGGTAGCACAGAGTAATTCTTTAGAAGCTTTTTTCTTTCTGTTAAGAAACAGCACTCCAGGGCAATGCTACACTTTGTCAAGAAAGCTTTGGAGTAAATCTACATGATATGACATTAAAAGTGCTAGTTGCAGTCAAAACATTAATTGTATTAAAGTCTACAAATAAAACTAGATGGACATTTTTAGACCATCTCACTAGAGCAGGCAAAATGAGGTTTAACTTCATTATTGTTTTCACAGATACTTAATAGAAAAAAAATTATATGTTGATAGATCCCACTGAAGCTCTACTGTAGATTGCACCTGCTGAGCTTGCTACTTGTGAGACAAGTGCACAGCTCAGATAATACTATCAAATGTCCATTTTAGAGTGGGCCTTTCTGGATTTTCTGCTTCAGCATAACTAGCTCTGAAGTATGTGTCTAAATTCCTAACACTTTTACTTATCGCATCTGCTTGCCAATGCTATTTTTTGAAGTTATTTAGAACTTTTTGATCCAAGAATGCATCTGCTTTAGATTTCCTGGACTTGGAGTCTTTTAACACCCTGATTGTGCCTTCATCAAGACACTATTGCACCCTCTTTTATTGTGTCTATGTATTTCACCAAAGTTCATATATTCCATGTCTGAAAGAAAGGCTAAACTGTGAAGGATACCATGTGGGCTCTTAATATTAGGAAGATTCTTTTCAGCAAGACAGAATATTGTCACATCATCCAAAATAAAGGATGTTATAAAACTGATCTAAAATCCTGTTCATAAACCTTCTGCCTGCAGTGGGGCTATTTTCTAATCTACAACTGGCAGGGGTTTTTCTTATTTTTGGCATTGCTTTTTAGTGACGGTACTGTTTATTACCTGATTTGAGCACATCAGTTCTGTCCCACTTGTCATTACAGACAAAATCAAATACTTGAGATTCCTTTCTTTTTCTTTTTCCTTTGAAGATATGAAAAAATGGAACTGCAGCATTTTGCTGAAACAGTTTTCTTTTAGAAGGTTGTACTTGTTGGACAACAAAATAAATTTTAGTCAGGAAGAAAGTTAATAGCAAAACCACTTCTTAAAGAATTTTTAAATTTATGTTATATCTTTGCTCTTTTGATCTTAGGAGTCCAGAAGCAATGAAAGCTGCTACCAAAGAAGTGCAAAGTGTTTTGGAAACTGATGAAGAGAGTATTGGCTTAGATGGCAAACATATTTCCTTGAACCGGAAACAACTGGATAATATGCCAATACTAGGTATTACTATTTTATGCAGGATTATTTTATGCAGAAATCACACTACAAATTCCATGGTCTTCTATTTATTGCCATATGAATGCTTGCTATAGAATTCCTGTGGAATTAGCAAAGAAACAGTAGAACAGGAAACTGTATGTTCCTTAGCAACAGCCAACACAACCAGGATTCCCAATGTCCCAGGTGATACAGAGACCACCAAAATTCACATGAACAGCACTTTTTCATGGGTAATGGCATGTCTCAATAATCCTCCACAGCTGCATAACTTAGACCCATGGATAATTCTGAACACTATTTTTTTTGGTTAAGTCTTTAAATAAAATAAAAAAAAGTGTTGCCAGAACTTAAATCCCTATTCTTATCACGTGAAGCGATGTTTTCTAATACCATTACTTCTATTTCCTCTCAATAATTTTCAGATTATAAGCACATTTTTCAGAAGTTACAGAGAGTTTTGATGATGTTGCTTTTTAGCTACTGTTACTTTAAAAAAATCAGCTAATGAAACAAAAAATTACCATATTACTTTGCTTTTGAGTATGGGCTTCTATACAGGACCTCTTAAAACTTCAGAAAATTCTGCTCACTGCACTTTTTCTTTTTCTTGTTATGTTTTCAGTTTTCACTGTTTGGTCTTTATCTCAGAGTGAAAATATGTCTCACTTTTGAACATTCTGTTTCATTAACTATAAGCATTTTTTGTGGGAAAAGCAGCTTAGGCTCTCAGTGGTATCTGCAGAAGGGATAGAAATGCTAAAAAGACATGAGAAATACTTTCTTAGGCATTTAGAAAGTTAATATTAAAATATGTCTTCTAATAAATTCAGGGTTTGATAATGGCTCTGAAATAGCTCAATATCCATGACCTGCCCCCAGTATGTGAATACATTTTTTAATATGGCAATTATTCCTTGTCTTCTCCCAACAGACAGCATCATCAAGGAGGCGATGAGACTCTCCAGTGCATCCATGACTTTCCGAGTGGCCAAGGAGGATTTCACTTTGCACTTGGAGAACGACTTTTACAACATTCGCAAAGATGACATTGTAGCTCTTTATCCTCAGCTGCTGCATTTTGATCCAGAAATCTATGCTGATCCCTTGGTAAGTATTTTTTCCAAATTGCATTAAACTTGGTGCTCTGGCAAAAGTTAACAGGTCTTTAGATAAAGCACTTATTGGGGTGCTCCATGGCTGGCTTTCTGTTGTACACAAGACAGTCCATTCTTACACCTGAAAATGTGATAATAGGAAACAAAAAAAAATAAATAAAGGCAGTGCAAGCACTATCTGCAAAACATGTTTTAGTGTAACAAAAAGGTACCAGCCTCAGACAGCCTTCTACTTACTGCCTTCCTCAGTGAGGGAAGATCACCATGATGAGGGTCTTTGAAAATGGATAAGGATAAAAGTTTCCCAAAGCCACAGAATTAGAATTCAAGTTCTCCTTCTACTGCATGAACAAGAATGCAGGTTACAATCTTTATTTTTAGAGGTCAGGAAAGAAAAGGAGCATTATCAGCAAAGAACCTGGGATCCTGTCCCACATAACAGAACTTGTCCGACGCTACTCTTTCTAAAACAGCACCGTGGGGGCTGGTGGTACTGTACAACGCTTATTGCTGGAGCAATAAGCCTGCATTTTGTGTCTTAGCAGCTTTATCTGGTTTTTGGAGATATCCAAATATCAAGGAACTCTTTTGTGTGTTTAATTGCAGACATTCAAATACGATCGCTTCCTGAATGAGAAGGGAGAGGAGAAGACCGACTTCTACCGGAATGGTCGGAAGCTGAAGTATTACTACATGCCTTTTGGGACAGGCATAGCAAAGTGCCCAGGCAGGTTATTTGCTGTCCATGAAATTAAACAATTTTTGGCTCTGATTTTTTCATATTTTGAGATAGAGCTTGTGGACAGTAATGTGAAGTGTCCCTCTCTAGATCAATCCCGTGCAGGACTGGGTATTTTGCAGCCATCCAATGACATTGATTTCAGGTACAGGATTAAAGGCTTATGAATATATGTTTTGTATTATGCAAATACATTATGTACTAGTAGTACATAAATACACTGTATATACTAACAGTACTAAATACACTGTATAACATATGCTTTATATACATTTTATGTATATATGCAAATGAAATGCTTCAAGTCATGGGGGAAAATCTATATGAAGATGCTAATTCACCATTTAATGAAAAATGTGCACCACTGTGGCACCAGCATGCAGTGGGTATAATGCTCTCTTTTGATGCAAATGTCTTGCTTTTTGCCAACCATTTTGAAAGGCAAGTTAAGATTTTCAGTTGTGTGTATACAGCAGCCAGGTTTTTTCTGTCAGCAAATATTTTCCCACAGGTAGAATTTCATGAGCTAATTCATAATAATTCCAAAATTGTACTACAGTTAAAACATATTATTTTCTAAAATTGGAATTTTTTTGGGGGGGAGGGGGACTGGGCCTCCTCACAGGTGAAATAAAGTTTTTGTTATATAAAGGCAGATTCACAGTGGGGAGGGGAGAGTTTCCTGGGGAATTACATTTATGGTTTTATGAAAAACTAGAAGAAGACTTGAAAAAAACCTACAGAAATATTCACGTTCAAGTGAAACTGCAAAACTTGTATTATATTCTTTGTAAGATACCTATTTTTAGAAAGTGCTAACTGTGTTAAAATAAATTATATTGACTGAACTAAATGCATCTCTAGACTCTTTGTTGTTTTAACATCTTAACATTACTAAAGATTTATGCACTCATCCAAAGCCACCCAAACCTGTTTTAAATTAGCCAGCTCAAACACCAATATGGACATAAATAAATATCTATCACATATTCACCAGTGGTTCTGCCTGCATTTAGCCTCATTTCCTAAACTCCATATTTTCATAAGCCTCCTTAGGTCTTCCTAGTCTAATTCCATTAAAGTTACCATGTAGTAGTATGCCCACACATTTTATTTTCAGTGGTAGCATGTCCATAAGAACAATTGTTTCAGGGTTAATATAATTTGGACAGCATCCCTGTCCTTTTCTGCTGCAAGTGACAGATGTATGTGTGTCACAAAAGTGCATTTTTAAATTAAATTTCTTTGGTCTGAAAGAGAGAGCTTTCTCATCATTTGCTGATGAAAAGAACGAATGGATTTAAAACATTGTTTTTATCCTGCTTTTTTCCGAGAACTTATGATCTGACATTTTGTCCTTAACTCAAAAGCAAGCCTCATTAGAGAAGATGAGATACAGGACTATTTGATATTTTCAAATTTCACATTCTGGCAAGATACCCAGCCTAGATAATAGGACTCTTCCTAAAAAAGGAATGTTTGACTGAGTTCTAGAATTACTTTAAATTATCTATTCTTTTTTTCTTCTCACTATCCACCATGATAAATATTCAAAGTTAATAAGATTATGCAGCATGTGCACAACACTTTATTTTGTGTACAACACACATTTATTACCCTTGTGTTGTCTTTGTAATTTTATTTAATCTTTTCACATTTTCAAAGGAGAACAGAGAACACTGATTTCTTGCACCATGTATAATATTAAACAATTATGTATAATGCAAGGGGGGTTGAATTATCACTTTGGTTCTCTTGATAAGGGTAGTATCCAGTACAGCTTGTTTTCACACTTCTGTCAATTATATTTTGTATGATTTATATAAATTATAACATATTCAATGTCAGCTAATTCAGAGAGTGAATGCAAGCCTGACATACATCCTGGCACATGTTTTTATCATTAGAGTATCTGCTCCTTCTTTCTTAAATAAATCCTACTTGAAACAGCAGTTTTTGAGGGCAGCAAGGCTATGCAATATTTTAAGAAAAATACACTTCCTTTATGAAAAGGAAATCAACATGGAATTACAATAACAGAAAAAAGATAAGACAACTGCTAAACTAATCCAAGTTGCTTCAAAAATTAAGCCTCTTTTACATCCCATTGTCCCCTTCAAACTGACTGCTCCAGATTTTTCTGGCTGTGGTTTAATGGGCTCTTATGAGTTCCTTTGCTCAATGAGAAATTTAAGTATTCAGTAGCTCCTCAAGCTGATCTGACTTTCCGCTTCCCAAGTGTGGGAGAATAGTGGAAGATTGGTGAGGCAGATTGTGAACATAGACAAATGGCTTGCAAGCTGAGGTGTAAAAAAACACATACATCATACCAGTCATTGTTTAGCTTCATGTGCTGAACAGCACCTGCGTTCATATAACACAGTCCTGTGATAGATTTAGAGGTATCCTGCTGAGCATGGGTGAGATTCCTGTCCTGCTGTGGGAGCAATCAAACAGCAGTAAACTACACCTGCATGAATCCCTGATACAGAGGGGTAAAAGAGGTTTGGTGATTCCCTAGCACTCACAGAACTCCATGGTGCCTGCATCCCTGCTTGTGTGCCTCTGCCTGGGGATAGCCCCACTGGCATCATGATTTAAACCCAGCCAGCAACCAAGCACCAAACAGCCAGTCACTCATCCCCCCAGCAGCAGCACCGGGGAGATAATCAGAATGGTAAACTCAGAAAACTCATGGTTTGGTTTCAGTAAAACCGAATTTTCTCTCCATTTCATCCATGGTGTTGTGGTTCCTGTTTCCTGCCTGAGCTGGCTCACACACCAAGGGATACCAACAACAAAGAACTCAGGGGAAGGTAAAAACATTAGAGGATCACCCCACAGATTAAAGTCCAGTTCTGAACAGTGTGGAGAAAATACTGACTAAAGTGCAGAATCACCACAAACCGATGGAAACCAGCACTGTCAGCAGACAGGGCCCTGCAAGGGTGGCTCAAGTGCTCCTGCCCAAACTCCTGCAGCACCATGGTCCTCACCACTCAGCCTGGGCAGTCCTCTCTTTCTGGGGTAGCAGCTCTCCATGGATAACTGGATCACCCAACCTGTGTATTGATACGCAGTGTACAGAACAGAGGCAACCAGCCCTTTCTGCTCAGTTCTGGACTCCTGTATCCTGAGGATGATAAAGCATGTCTGCAGGGGACTCTTTTTCCTTGACTTTGTGTTATGCAGATGAAAAGACCCCAGTATAAGCCCCTAAGTAGTATGCTTCCACTTTGTGACAAAAGACACGCAGATGAACAGTTTGAATCATTTGGATATGAATTTCCTTTTATATATATATATATATATATATTGGGCTATATACAAGTATTTTTGTTTACTGCTATAGATGCTAATTTTCTAACCTCAGTTAAACCCCTGTTAATGAGGTTGCACAGATGCAAGTGAGGGGAGAAAAGAAAGTACAAGGTCTGTGGCACTATGCCTCAGCTAATGTAACCAAATACTTCAGTAATCAATACTCATCTGCCTTGCCAGGGTCACAAACACCACAAGGTTAGATCAGGACAATTCTTTCTGCTGCCTCTCCTAAAAGCAGAACTTGTATTAAGATAGGAAAACAAAGAAAAATTGTACTAAAACCATAAGAGCAATTAGAAATATATTGGGCAGATCCAGGCTTTCAGCAAGCAAGCAGCCTCTACTGTGGACTGTGTGAGTATTTCACATTATATGCTTACTATTTAAAACACATGAAGAGGTATGGGCAGAAGAGAAGCAACAACCTCAGCCTCCAGATGGGCACCCTAACCATTAGGATAGCTCATGCATTTCTCTCAGGTTATTTGTAGTGTGTTTTCTCCAAAAAAACCCACAAAGTAACAGACTCAACAGGATGATTTGCATGATTCCCTGATAGTGCCCTTACAGACAAAATGCTCTCTTAGTTGAGAGGAGTTTCAATTTCAATTTGGGATTGCAGTCCCTGAGGAAGTTAGTGAGTTCAGTCTCTCTCACACCCCCAGGGGGCAACTCTAAGTTTGTGGTTGTCCTATACAGGGTAAGAGTGAGGGATAACTCCTGAGGGACACATAAGCATAACATAGATTAGGCACACCAGGGAGATTAAATGTTCAGATTTCTTTGGACCTAGATGAGCTGGACATTGGGCTAGTCAGATGCCTCTGAACAGTGATTTGGAGATTAGGAGCAAGGCAGAGCCAGCTGAGTGAGACCATGTGGCTCATAATCCAGCAGGAGGCATTTTGGGTAAGCAGATTGAACCTAGGCAATGAAAATGTTCTAGATGTTAATGTTTAAATGTTCTAAATGTTTTCAGGCTAAAAAAAAAAAATCTTTACTGATCATGAAGATCTTGGAAGTGACATGGTGACTTTACTAATGAAATATGACCCCATTTCAGAAAACAAGACAGTTTTACAATTCTGAAACCATGCTGGCCGCAGCTGTTGTAACAGAGCTGAGTTCAGGCAGTCACTCTTCAACATGTCAGTAGTGGTTTTGAGCATAGATTTTTAAACCCTTCTTCATTTTTTTTATCTTGCTGTAGGAATATCAGGATAAACTGGTATCTATATTATGAGACCTCTTATGCAAGTTTCTGATGAAGTAAAAGAGAAAGCAAAAAGAGGAAAGATCATGAGATATTTTTTCTGAAAGCATGAAATACATTTTAGGTATAATTATTGCTTAGCTGATGATAGCATGCTTCAAGTCGTTCATCATCTTGGTCTAAGCAGAGACCTGTGGCACCATAAATAGGTATTTGCCATTTATGAACTGCACAGAGTACTATGTCTCAATGTCAACAGGCTGAAGATTGGGTCACGATCTTCTGATCTGCTCCTGCTCATTGCAGGGGATTGGACTAGATGAGTTGTAAAGATCCCTTCCAACTCAAAGTATTCTATGATTCTACGATTCTATTATCTCCTCTCATTTACACCACCAGGTCCACACAGTTAATGAACATACAGAGGAGGCTTGACCATAATTATATTTAGCTGCATAAAGGGGTTTTGGTTAAAAACAGTGATTGCCTCCTAATAACCTTAGAATTAAATAATAAAAAGGCTACATACTGTTAACAGGCATGCTATCAGTGTAAATACCCAGCTTGCTAACTCTTGTTTACTTTAATTTGTTTTCTGCCAAGACAGACAACTCTGTGGGACACATTTCAAATCAGATGATCTTCAGTGACCCCATGAGTCATGAAGGGAGAGAGAGGTCACTTCAGAACAATTCACTACAGAGACATAGATTTTTCAAATGAAAAGGTTATTTTATTTTAATCACCTATAAATAATAAATATCCTGTGGGTTCCAATTATCTTTTTAAAGATAACAGTAATTTCTAAAATTTGTCTCATCAGATAGCAGGATCCCATAGAAATATTGAAAGATTAAAACACCTTGACTGGCTGAATCTCTCTTGTTATGAGAACTCTTTACTGTGAATGGCCATGTAATTATTTCTTGGTAACATTCGTGTAACGGTTGGAAATGGATTGAAAAAGGCCCCCAATAACTGCAGACTTGAGACATAGAAACACCCACACGCAGAACATTAAATACCATAAACTAGAAGAAGTCAAGCTAAAAGTCACGTCACCCTTGGTGAAATGAGCTCCCCTTTACGCAGGGCAAGAAGAAGCAGAGCTTCCTTTGGATGCTTAGGATTTCTGCAAGGTTCCTAAGGAGCAGACTTGCTCTCAGAGGTTCTCAGCAGGTTTCAAAAAACCAGCTGGTTTTCTGTTGGGTTCTGGAGGGCTCTGGGAGGCCTCCCTCTTTGTGTTAGCTGCAGGTAAGTACTCTGTGCAGAGTGCTGGTGGGGGCACAGGGTCAGTCCCCACTCTGCCCCGGGAGGTGCCTGTGGCTCTGCCAGCTGTGCTGGGGCCAGACTCGCCTCTCACTGGGTTTGTAGAGAGAGCAGAGCCAGACCCCACCTCATCTCAGCCCCTGTTCCATATGGACACCTGGACTCTGAAGGTAAGCCAGATCCTGCAAGGGAATTGGAGGCAGATACGAACATTTTGTGCCTGCAAAAAGCTCTGTTCCCCTGTTGCCATGAGCAAAGAGCAGGAGCATTGGCTCAAGGGTTGGATCAGCAGGTGAGAGGGGAAATGCGTCTTGATGATCTGCAGTGACCTCAGCTCTGCTCTGCTTTAATGATAATCACTCCTTAGGCTGAGGGAAAGACTTCTCTGCTTTTATGCAACATTTCATCTTGACTGCTCTGCCCAAGTAAGCAAAACCTTGGAAAGGTAAATAGTTAAGGCGGCACTTTCTAAAAATACATCCCTCACATTGAATGGACAATTTTATTTCTTCGATGTAATAACTTTGAACAAGGAATAATATCCTTATGAGAATTAAAAGCTGATGTTAAAACCAACAGGGAGAGCCATTAATGGTGCGATTACATGAGTTGTGTTCACTGTGCCTCATACTCTTGGTACATTACCTTCTTACATGTATTATTTAGACACAGCAAACTTGACTAAACAGACCAAAACAACTGTTGTCCATTTAAGTTCTATGTCTGCACTTAGAAAAGATTCTTCTGTGTCTGTACAGAGATTATAGTCAGAGAACTGTCCCTAAAATCTGTTGATTTAATAGTCCTGTGAATTTGCAGAAACCATAGCCAGAGAATAAGGATGCTGGATGCAGATCTAAGACATACACCACATTGCAGAGGTATCCGAAGATGAGGTTCCTAGTGAAGGCACTGCAGTGCCAGAAGAGAGATGCCTGGCTGCAATTCAGAAGACCTCAGCTCCCTGCTGAAGTTCCTGGCACAGGCAGAGCAGAGGTGAGAGATGTGGGCCAGCACCATCTTGCCCCATTAATGATTTCTAAAGCTAAATGGTAGCAAAAATTACTCACTTATTTGTCAGCCTTCAGTGCTAAGAATGCTTTTACAATTTTTATTTATTACTAATATTATTTCCACACAGATAAGGACTTGATATAAGAATTGTACAAACAAAGAGCAAAACTACCGTGCTTCTCCCAGGGATGTCACAATCCCTGGAAAAGGAAAAGACAAGGTGAAACCTGCCATCCAGAAGAGGGCAAGGAATGAATGAAGCAGCATTGCCAGAACAACAGCTAGTGGTCTGAAGAGACCAAGAGGTCGGTTAAGGTCAAGGATGTCACTGACATTAAAGCATCTTGATCTGGTCAGATCTAAAATACTAGAACTAGATAGTTAATACCAGATGACAGAGACATGAGAATTAAGGTACAAAGATCCTTGGAAGAAAAAAAAAGGTTATATTTGGTACTATAAAGAATGCAGGATAAGGTAGCAATGCAGGAGGGATGACAGCACAGATAAACGCCCTTTGTGGCAAAAATATCAATGGATGTAGCAGGAGAGGAGAGGAGAGCCCTGGAAAATTATTGCAGTGCAAGGAGGAAACACTGAGGTGGATGTTTTGTTAGGAGAATGGCTATGGGAGGTTATATCTTATCAGCAGTTATGCAGAAGGCAAGACAACATTTGAAGGAGTACATGGACAGTGACAGAGATTGCTGATGGGTGACCAAGGGTGAGTGAGGATGGGGTACTGATTTTGAATCTTGAGCCTGACTAAAGACATTGTGAAGCAGCATCACTTGAGTGAAGCAGGTATAGATTCAGTTGATGAGGAGCCAGAACAGCGCTTAAAAACAGCACTCCACAATGTGATTTTTAAATGTCCATTCTGCAATCTGTGAAGCAAGAAAGGAACAGAGCATGAACAGCACAGAAATAAGCTTGCATTAGGTAACAAAGTTTAGGGAGGAACGAAAGGTTAAGGGAGGGCATGACAGGGTGGCTCTGAGGAGATACAATAGGATGAAGCCAGAAAATGAGGAGAAGAGGTCTGCAAGATCATGGTCCTGTGGAAATTGTGAATCTCAATTTCTAGAGTAGACCTCAGACAGACCCTATTCCAAAAAGTTACTCTGCAAATAAAATACAACAGGCTGAATCCACATGCATGTACTATGCAAATATTTGCCACCACTCTGATCAAAGTAATTAGATGATAATGTCCAGCCTTGAAACTGGCCTTGAACAGCGTTTATTAAGGTGTTCCACTACTACAGCTATTGCTAAAGATCAGAACATCAAAGTGTTCCATCAATCAGCCTTGAACCTTGTGCAGAGGACTGCCACTGAAGCCACACAGAGTATAATGTATCTGGAGCCTGACAAATAAGACACACATGCAGCCATCACCAGCACCATAGAACTACTATTACAATTTATGTATTGTCAAAAATATGCTGGATAACAAGAGGTAGCTAAAGAAATACAGGATTTTACTGCTTCTTATGCTTATCTGAGGAATAATTATAATATTTTTGAGGCAAGTTTTTTTTTTCATAACCTAAAAGCCTTTTTTCTAATTCCTAATTTCAGTGTAATCGAGATTTTTGTAATGAGTATGTAGTAAGGATACGAGAAAGAATAAGTGTCAGTTCACAGGTTATGAAATATGAATTAAGTTTCAAAACTCATACAGCCAGTGGAGATCTGGCCAGCACATGCAGGCAGCTGAACACCAGCAGTTGCCAAAGTATGTGGTGTTACTTTAGGGTAAACCAAATAAATTTCTAAATTTACATGATGGCACTCACAAGGGGTTTGACTCATTTGTCCCCACACAGGAAGTAGAGACATTTGAAATACCCTGTAGTAACCCCTGTATCTCTAGCCTCCCTTCATACAGACTTACAGTCCCAAAAATCAGGTGTCAAGTTTGTTGACCTCATAGTGTCTTCAGAAACTGAAAAGCTCCAGGAATCTGAATGTGGGATAGCTGCCCGATCAAGCCCTAAACCCCTACTGAACAGAATGGGAGCTGTGCATTTTGCTCATACATAAAAGTGCACAACTACATTTAAGTGCTCTAATCTCTGAACTGAATCACATTCTCAGAGTTTTGAGGACCATCAAAGAAATGCAAGCTCTGAATTCAGTTTTGGTCATCAGCTTTCAAAAGCAAGCTTTTATTTCAACAGGAACAATAGCTATTGAGCATGTGAATAATAAAACTGCCCTGGAGATTTCTGCTCTTGATTACACTCTGAAAGGAGGTCCTGGAGAGACAGATTTTTTGGTTCAGGAATTGTATCATGTAATTTTTGCGTAAACCTGGCAAGTCAAGTTTGCACCGATCTGGAAAATACTTTGGCCAACAGCTTCTGAGAGAAAAACGCAAATTGTAGTCACTCAAACCAGCTATTCAGGGTTCATATTTCCTGAAATACAAATTTCAACTGGAAATAAGATAACTAATTCTTTCCTTCTATTGTATTTTGTTGACACATTCCTGGTTTTCTTCCCAATTAAAAAGCTTTAATTTCAAAATTACTTCAAGTTAGAGGATTAAAAGATGGAAAACATATTATTTTATTTAATCTGATCTATACTGGCTGTCACAATGTTTTGGTTTGCTGAAAACTTTGACACATTTGACTTAGGTCAAATCTTCTAAATGGCTATCACCCAATTCTTTCTGGAATTAATTATTTTCATAACTTTCCTAGTAACTAAAACTTCTTTTCAATCTTACTGATGGAATTGTTAATTTTCTCCTACCAGGCACTCATGTATTGAAATGTATGAAAAACTCATAGAGTATTTACTTTTGAAAACATCTACCAACCAATTCTTTGGAGTTCTTACACAGTAAATGTTCCCCAAGATACTTAGCACTGCTTTGCTTCCTGTCTTGTCAATATCAGAAGGAATTTAATCTAAAACTTTCACCACAGGAAAGGAAATCATTGTGTACTTCTCTTGAAATTCTCCTTTATAACATTTAGAATAAGGAAAGAAACTTTGTGTATTTCTATTAACTTGAATGAACAGATATATCCAAGCCGATTCCAAAAATGATTGTCTATTTATTGCTGTATGCACAAATACAGATCCATCAAACTAGAGAGATGTTTCTGTCTGCTGACATTAAATTTTAGTATGCAACTACCACAGCCATAAGGCACAAAGCAGTTGGTAAGATGCATGTTGCACAAACCATTTACAATAAATATTCAGGTGCAGTGCTGCATCTCAGTTTTCTACTTTAAAATATAACAGAAAAGACCAATTCCCAGATTCCTAATCACAAATCAAAGTCACTGACTGCTATCTTATAATACTATATTTTTGATTTTCTATTCATTTTGATAAGCTTCTACACATTTACATTTTTTGCTGCATGAGAATTTTATTAATTTACCTGCTTAGACAGAAAGCAAAAGAAAGCAGTCTCTACTAACAGAAGGTAAAAATATCCTGTCTTGCTCAGGTCATAGATGCATGTCAAATCTACTTCCATTGTTACTTCCCCCTGCCTCACCACTTCCCCCCCAAACTCAGAAAGAAATTACATTCATTAATCATATAATTCAAAGAAATAATTCTAAAGAAACCAGAAGAAAACTGGAAAATTCTTCTTGGTAAGAATTCTACCCTAAATATCACTAGTATAGAATAAAAAACAAAGTCATATAAAAAAGTTCATAAAGTCATGATTGTAAGAGCAAAGATTATGTTTTAGTCTTTGCAGCCACTCTTTCTTAATGCCTGTTCCCAACATTTGTGAAATAAAGGGAAAAATCCTTCTTCAAAGAGTTGGCACAGTGGTGACAGTGGTCCCAACATGTCCACACACCTTTATCTTTCCATTTGACATGTGCATCACATCTCTCTTTTTCCTCTGCCAGGCAATTCATAGACTCATAGAATAGTTTGGGCTGGAAAGGACCTTGGAAGGTTGTCTAGTCCAGACCCCTCTGCAATGAGCAGGGGCATTTTTACCTACATCAGAGCCCAGTCCAACCTGACCTTGGAACATTTCCAAGAATGGGGCATCTACCACTTCTCTGGGCATCCAGTTCTGGTGTCTCACCACCCAGATCAAAATAAAATTGTTTCATCACTAGTCTCCTCTTTTAGTTTAAAAACTTTACCCCTTGTTCTATTGCAACAGGCCCTGCTAAAAAGTCTGTCCCCATCTTTCTTACAGGCCCCCTTTATGTTCTGAAAGACTGCAAGGAGATCTTCCTGAAACCTCGTCTTCTCCAGGCTGATAAACACCAACTCTCTTAGGTTGCCTTCATAGGTAAGGCACTTTCTCTTTAATTTTTGTGACCCTTCTTTGGACTCACTTCTCATTCCTGTGCTGAGGACCCCAGAGCTGGACACAGCACTTCAGGTGAGGTCTCATGAGAGCAGAGTGGAGAGGAAGAATCACCTCTTCTTTTGATGCAGCCCAGGACATGTTTGGGCTTCTGGGTTGTGAATGCACACTGCTGGATCATGTCTAGCTTTTCATCCACCAGCACCCCTCAAGGCCTTCCCCACAGGGCTGCCCCCAGTGCCTTCATTCCCCAGCCTGTATTGATACCAGGGGTTGCCCTGACACGGTTGTGGGACCCTGCACTTGGCCTTGTTTAACCTTTGATACAGAGCTCAGAAGAAGGTCATAACTCACTTGCTGCTCAAGATTTGCTTTGTTTTGTTTGCCTTTTAACTTCCTTCTCTATAAAACCGATTATATCACAGATTGAGAACAAATTCCTGCTGACTTCTACAGCAATTCCATCTGCTCTTCGTTAGAACACAGAGGAACAAGAAAAAACAAAAGAAAAACAATAGAAAGGGGAAGTTCTCCCAGGTTGCCCTTTCTGCAGATTTTAGCATGTCACGGGTTGACAGATCAGCTGCAATGATGGCTAAAACCACACTACTGGGGTAAAACTGAGACATATTACTGCCAAAGTGCCCTGAAATTAAGTTAAACATGATAATTGTCCACTTAGTCAAAAAAGTCAGAAGATAATCAAGGTCTTTGATATGAAAAAAATTAGCTTAGCTATGGGGGGAAAAGAAAAAAAAAAGCAGAATCCATTAGTGATGTTTTAATGAAAAGTGACAATCTTTTGTTACTGAGTTGAGGAAGAGTTGTTTTCTTCTGTTTTACTATATTTCGTCCAAATAATCTCTTAAATATGGACAAAAATATAGTTCTCAGAAAGAAGGTGAATCCTTGGAATATAAACTAATATGATCAGCTACCCAAGCATTATCAAGTAGAAACATTAGCTGCAGAAGACCAAATAAAATGGATGAGGTGCAACATAATAGATGAGATACTGACAGTACAGAATGAAACTTTGTTTTCAGAAGATTTCCTAAGTTTCAGTGACAGGTGTTTAAGAGGCAAGAATAGAAAAAAAAGGAATGACATTTATCAGAGATGGGCAGCCATCTTCATGGGAAGTATAGACTGAAAGCTCTGTGGGTGCTAAAATAGCTGGATTAAGAAAGCAATGTCTTTCATTGTCACTCACATCTGTTGAAGCTTTTCTAGGAGAAATACCTGATATGAATTATAATCTATTCCTCTCTCAGAATATGAAGATTAAGAGAGGAGAAAGAACCTCCCCCTAATAATTTCCCAGGACCATAATAGTATAGTTATGGGGGTTTTTAACTCTGTGTTGCAGGAATAAAATATCCTTATAACTGTGAACAAGCTTTCTATAACAATGCTACAGAATCTGAGTGTTCAGGGAATAGATTACAAAAATCCATATTATTGACTATCACATTGTTACTCTACAGGAAAGAGACTGATTTTTTCATCTAAGAGTATCATGGAATCATAGAAAGGTTTAGGTTGGAAGAGAGCTTAAAAATAATCTAGACTCCAAATCACCTGCCCTGGGCAGGGACATCTTCCATAAGTTCCTATCCAACCTGGCCTTGATTACTTCCAGGAATGGGGCATCCACAACTTCTCTAGGCAGCCTGTTCCTGTACCTCATCTCTCTCACAGAGAATTCTCTAATTTCTTCTAACTTTTTCTAATATCTAATTTAAACCTACCTTCCATTTGAAGTAATTCCCCACATCCTGTCACTACATGCTTTAATAATGAGTCCCTCTCCATCATTCCTGAAGGCTCCCTGGAAGGCTGTAATTAGGTCACCGGAAAGCCTTCTCTTTTCCAGGCTTAACAATCCCAATTCTCTGTGCCTTTCCTCACAGGAGACGCACTCTATCCCTCTGATCATCTTCTTAGCAAATCTCTTAGCAAAATGTAGCTTTCTTAATAATAAAGACATTTCACTATTCGAACAGCACTTAATAAGTGGTTACTGTGCTTGTACAAAGCCAGCAGCACTCTCTGAGCTTGGACAGGCTCCTGTTCTAAGAAAACTCATAAAATTAAACGCACGTTTGCTGGTGGCCTTGACTATGTGTAAAGGCCATTTGGAAATCACTGACTTCAGGTCAGCTCTACCTTCTCTGCTTGCGCAGTCGGTTGGGTAATAACACCCACAGAGCCAACAAAGGCAAACAGACCTCACCAGGTTGACATGTTCTGATCCTGGATATCAGTAAAAGCAATAGGAGCTAGAGTTGATGGGAACAATAACACAGTCATGATTTTTTATTGTTTCAAAATTTTACTACAAAGTTTTATTACTTTATAAGTTATTAATTTATTTTAAATTAAATAAAAATTAATTTTATTAAAATTAATAAAATTTTATTATTTATTTATATAGGCTATATATATTTATCTTATAAATATATTTATTTCTCTTCAGGACCTGAAGATTGCAACTACAACTGCCTGCAACCAGGCAGCCACTATTTTTTCAGAACTGCAGTCATGCTGAGAGACATGAAACCAGCCACAAAAAAACTAGGATGAAAGCATTGAACAAAAAGTTCATTATTCTCATGGAATTCTCAGTAGGAACTGCATAGGAAGGCAGATTTTAAAGAGACTTTCCATACATGCACAAAATAATGTTTAGATGAGTAAATAAATGAAAACCTCTGTGTGGAAGAGGTCAGTGCAGGTTAAAGAAGAAACATGAATAATCAAAGCCCTCCAAAATCCTTTCAAGATTCTAGTTTTCTCACATTTGTTTATTTGCTGACACTAAGACTTACTCCACATGCTTATCATATATGTGACCTAAGCTTCTTTCTTAACTTGGGCCATGAGATACTATTACAAACACACAAAACCCAGACAGAACTGGATTCCGAAGGCCAGGCTCTGCAACAACAGGAATACAGAAAATACTAAGTCAATCTTATATATTATTGAGGCCTATGGCAGCAAGGCATGTGTGGTTTATCCAAACTTTTCCAGTCTTGGGATTTAAGAGAGAGGGGAGAAAAAAGTGAACCTGAACTCTGAGCAAATCCTTTTAAGGTCTAATTGTCTGATCTCTCTACTTCAGTCCATTCAGTAAGCAAATCCTGGCTTACAATTTTTTTGTGTAGTGACCAAGGTTATCAAGCATTTGCAACCCAGTTTAAGGTCTGTGTCTCTTTCATGAAATACAGTTTTCAGGAATTGGCCTTAGAAAATGAAACAAATTAGACTATAAGAGCAGGAGCAAATAATTTAGTAAAAAGCTTTTTGACATAACCATTCGCTTATATCCACTTATGCTCCCTCCTCTGCTTTCAGTGATTCCTTTTAGACTACAGGATTTGAGGGCTGCTAAGGGAAGAAGTCCCACATCAATACCAATATGCAGAATATAATTTTATAGTTAAAAGAGGTGAAAGCATACATGGGAAAACAATATCAAAACAAGAGAACCAATACTAAAAAAGTGATAAATAAAGAAGTGGAAACTACTATTGACATGTATTGAGATACTCGTTCATGGACAAAAAGTGGTAGCATTTTTCTGCATTCATAGGCAAAGTCTTCTCTACTGAAAATTTCTCCGTTTTTTGTACCAAGAATCAGTTTGTTAAGTAAAGAAGAATTCAAAAGCAAATAGAAATAAATACGTTATCTATGTTTTTCTCTATTAACTGCAAGCTTTCAAAAAAAACCTAGTACTTACATTTTCACATTCAGGCTGAAGTATTGGTTGGCAAAATCTAGTTTAAAATTCACTAAATTTTCATGAGAGACTGTAAGGACATTTATGTTGTGAACATTTGATTAATGAAGACTTGAATTTGATTAGGAACAGTTATCAGATAAACAGAAATTAATTCTTTGTTCTGAAATGGAAATTTGTCTGTAGCTTACACAAGGCAAGCACTGAAGTTCTGAGGCTTCCATTGGTGCAGAACACTGTAGAAAGCTTATGTCATAAAAATGTTCACGAAAACAAAAATTTAATTTGGAAATCAGAAAAAGTATTTTGTCCTCAAAATGCAATTATTTGGTAGTGATAAGGTTAGAGCTAGTAAACACTTATGAATGGTTTTGGCTTTTCTTTTTCTAGAAGAGACAATCAAAATTCTTATATCAGCACCTAGTAAGACACTGAGAATTCTATGAAACAAATACCAGTTTCATGGCCCTGCATAAACAATCCCTTCCATTCGAACTTCAGCTAGAAACATCAGATTAGAAAAATGACTCATGGTCATCCCCATTTGTGAATTCTTGCTTGTTAGTATTTAAATGGTCTAAGATCTCACCAAATTAATTTAGACTGAAGAAGCTTTATAAATGCAAAACAGTAGCTCTTCTATAATAATTCCCTGAAGGATTTTATAAAATTTAATTTTAATACAGTTAGGAATTTCTCTCTTGGTTTATCTTAATGCAGTATGGAATAACAAATCTACCTTCTCATATCCCTGAAAAAGAGCTAAACCACATAGCTTGTAGATTACTCCAGAGCAGACAGTTCCCTGTGAACAGAAAAGAACTCTCCCCCTTTCTCAGTTTTAGATGAGAAAGTTTTTAAACATAGTTTCTTTGCTTTAACCTTCAGATGTGCTACCAGGGAGCTCTTCAATTATGGGCAGAACAAGACCATAGCTAAAAGAGAATTGCAACTAAGAAGTGTAAGAAGTTGAGTTCTAGTCTATAATTTGAGTTCTTTGATGTTCAGCAGACTTTTTTTGGAAGCCTTGTAATGGGAATTTTGGAAGAGGTATAGTGATGTACATAACATCTCCAGCCCTTTGAACAGGAAACATACATCAGAATTTATTAATTATGACTAGAGAAAGGCAAAGCAAGTTGCTTTTCAAAAAATAAGCAATCTTATTTTAGTCTTAACACTAAACCTAAATAAATTTGGTTTAATTAAAACAAATATTACAAGAAAGTTAGCATAACAATGAGATTTAAACAAACAAACAAAACCCCAAACAAAACAACAAAAAAACCAACACAAAAAAGAAATTTATTTTTAAGGCTGCTTCATTCCAGTAGTTCAGCTATTGAAAATTGTGTTTGAATTTCCGTTTGAGAATACCTGAACTGAATTTCCAGCTTTGTACAAGCTTCTAATTAGTGTTATGCTTTCCTCCCTGTGAAGTAACTGCCCACTTTAAATCACCTCATCCCTGTTTTCTTCCTTGTAAGTTACCTGTTTTGAGCTTTTTTAAGATAAGAAGTTTAACTTAGGACCAAAGACTTAATGGAAATGCTCTCTCAAAAGAGAGGTTGTTAAGAAGCAGAATGAGCACCATAAACTGAAACTTGAACAAAGTCACTAATAACAAACACAAGGATTAAAATCCTCTCCCAGTCAAAAAATCAGTTCTGTAAACCTCAAATGGGTGTAGATGGTTCTGCTGCACTGTTTTCATCTAACCCCATTCCAGGGCCAGAGCTTCCCAGGCTAAATAGAAGCAGCCTCATTTTTATTGTTTTCAGGACCCCATCCCAAGTATACCCACCCTACAGAAACACCAGAAGCTGACTTTTGGCATGCCATTGATTCAGCATTTACCCCAGACTCTTGCTGCTGTCTCGCCTGCCCAGAGAGCAGCACATGCCTGTGCTGAGGCCTACCAGCTTTAAGCAGCACGAGCAAGGGGGAGATGCATCTCTGTCTCTTCTCCCTGCACAGAGTAAGACAATTTAAAGACCATGGAAGCTGTGAGTTAGTACAAGCAACCAAGCAGGGAGCTAGCAAATAGCACCTCAGAGTACTTGTGTGCTCTTCCTTGCTTCATTTAATATTGGACAGATTTTCACCAAAGAGCAAGAACAGCACGAGATAACTGCTAATATATGCTAATTATACAAGTGTGTCCAGTAGTTTAATTAAAGCAGAATGTTTGCAAACATCTCAGTGGGCTGCTGAGGAAAAAAACCAAAACCCAAAAACTAACACGGCTGTGTTTATCCAGAATAAATTATTACTGATGAGTTTTCTTTAAGGAAAATATTCAGATTTTGATTATTTAGCTCTTGGGTGATAAAGGATTTCTAGGAAAGTCAAGCAGAAGTGAAGCCTGAGCCTCTCATAGGCTGCTTACAAGACCAAACAATAGGATTATTGCCTGTATTTAATGGAAACTAAATGGAACTCCCAAATTTAGCCACCTTACTGTGAGAGAAAGACCATCATCCTCTACCAAGCTCCTTCTCCATTGTAGCCAGTCTTAACTGCATAACCACATAGGTCCGCACTCACAGAACAGTTTTGTGCCAAAAATGCCAAGATGTTAGCTGTAAGTGACAATTCATAGCAATAAAAGCTATGACATAAAATTATGAGATGAAAGATTCCATAGGCTTTCAAGTACTGAGAAGCATGAAATATTTAAATATAAGCATTGATACATTTTCTTAGTGCTTGACAAAGTAACATCAGCTTCTGGGACCCCCAGTTACTCTCAGCTACCAGTAAACACTAAAATTTAACAGGTATTTGAAACAAAGAGACTGTGGTAATATGCAGTTGTAGGATTTGGCATAAGAGGAAAAAAACATAACAATTTAGTTAACCCCTTTTCTTCATATATCACTGCTTAATCAATAATGGTCTTCAGAAGTAATAAGCAATGTAACTTTACCTATATTCTGAACCAAAATATGCCCAAACCACAGACTGCCCAAAATCGATACCACACTTTGGCCTCCCATTTATATAGAGAATTGTTAGTATATCGGATATAAAATGTATAATTGGCATAGTACATGACAATTCCCTTATGTTTAGGCTTAAATATTTGGCACAGAACACAATCCCCAGTTTATCACAACAAAAATTTGGAATAACACAAGAAGTCATGTCTGTGATCTTAAACACAAAATTTTAATTACTTAGCACATGAAATGAATTATGATTAAAACCATGCAGATATTCAGATTGCAAAATAAAATACTTCAAATACAACTGCATGTTTAAAATCTACTCAATCAGATATCTACTTTGAGGAAAAAACATAAGAATATACTAAGCAATTATAACCTCAACATAAATAAACAAGGATTGATAATTTCAGAACAAAATAAACATGAAAACCAGCAATTTTTAGCACATATTGGTACAAGAGATACAGCCTACCTACTCTCCTTCAGTGTCATCCAGTCGTCTGATACAAATCCAAAATACTAAAAAACTTCATATTACTAAAGCACAGCAGCCAGTTTCCCCCAACATAAGACTCCTACCTGCTAACTGCAGTGTTGGGACAAGTTTTTTAAAAAAAATATGTAATTTCAAAGATGAAGGGGCTTAATTATACAGCTTCCAAACAAGCACAGTGAAAGCTGCACAACAAAATCCTCAGTGAATACTACAAAATGCCTTTGGCCAAAATTCAAAATATAAACAATTGAAATTCAGGTCAAAAATACATGACCAATTAACATGTTTATGCTGTCACTTGCATGCACAAAAGTAGACCAGTTCAGTGTTTGTGCACCACAGTGTATTTTTGTTTGGTGTTAAGTAACTGCTTGTGTAAGGAATCACGTTGTTACACAGGGTCCAACTGCATACTCAGATTCATAATGACCAAAGGCCTCTTCTAAATCACATAATTTCTCCAGATGACAATGGCCTCTCACATTTCTCTAACTTTCAAGAAGAAAAAAAATTCATATTTATTTTCATCAAAAGTAGTACAACTAGAATACAAATAAGAACATTCTACTATAGTCTGCAACAGCTGACTATAGTCAGCTGACTATCTCCTGAACTTATTCACTCATACGAGCAACAATACAAGGAAAATGACATAAAAACTAGAATATAAATATTATCCTACACTATGAAACACTACAAATAGAACATACAAAAATTATATTAGGGCATTAATTATCTGTAAACATATTAAAAAGAACACCTTAATATTAATACAGTTTGCAAGGTAAACATAACCTACAGTCTAAGTTTTCAAATGGCTGTTTGTCAATGCAGCATAGAACATTTCCATAGTGCAAATCTTACCAACTCTATGAAAGATACTGTCCCCTTCAGAAAAATGCTTCTTTCCCCACCCCCTTCAAAAAAAAGAGTGACAAAGTCCTATCTCATTTCACATATAGTATAAGATATGGTTTGAAACATATTAACATACAGAACCGTAACACTGAAAAAAACCCGAATAATGTTGAGAAATTAAAATAAAAGAGTTAGATATGTTATAGCTGGAAGACATGAAATCCAAAAATATGATCCCTGGAAAAGAGGAAATAAAAAGACACTGATATCTGCTTTCTTTCATCTGTTGGAAATATATTGTATGACAGTACAGCAGAATCCCTATGTTGTACAACAATCACAAGATTACTTTAATTGCTGAAGAATCACAGTGTTAAGTATATCTGCTTCTTGTAGTGTCAGGCTTTCATCTGTTAGCTCTTTATTTGGAAAGGTAGTCACAAGAACAAAATCCGTTGTTGCAAAAGCTGGACGGGACTGGATAATGAAATCTCGAATATGCTTAATCCTGTGAAAAGAATAGGGACATGAAAACTCTGTATGATTCCATCTGACATACTTCTCTGAACATTAAGATGATCAGAGAACACAAAACCATTAAGCAGACTAAAATACTAAGCAAGTTCTAGTTTCACATTTCTCTTCTAGATTTTACTAATTTCTCATTAGTCCAGATGACTAATGGTTGTAGCTTACAATTTTTTTGGTTCTTGCATTAAAAAATCCCCTGAAAAATTATAGTGAATGTTGCTTGTTTTCTCAAATAACAGAAACAAAATTTTTAACATGGAAGTATGTTGCAAACTGATACCTAACACAGGAAGTGAAATAATCTCAACACCACTGTCAAAAGTTTAATTATTGATTAGTATATTTCAAAAAAGTGAAATTATTAATGGAAGAAATAATCTTAAAATATATAGTCACAGTGAAGAGGAAACAGACAGGAATTATTAAAGCACTTCAATAGCAAGAGCTTTCCCCTATTTTCACTTTGAGATTTTCAATTTGAGATTTTTCTAATAAGACATTAAGCTGAGAATAAATCTGTGAAGATAATAAATTGGCAAATTTACTGTAGCCAAATAAGCAGTGATTTCTGCTTTCTATCAGTCTTCAAGGCCTTTGACATAAGTAATGCACTTTGCCATATATATGATCAAAATCAGCTGCTAAAGATAACCATAAAGATTCACAGTCAAGAAAAAGTTAATAATAATTAAACAAACTCCTGTCAACACAATATAGGTTGTTACAGATGTTACTGGCAAGTTTACCACTTCTACCCTTCCATGCAAACTGAAGAACACACAACTCAGCCACAGAGGCTCCCAAAAGCCCCATGGTTTACCTCAGTCACTTCTCAGCAGATGCTGTGAAGAAAGGATCTGGGCCTGCATTCTCAGCATATATTAACAGGTCTAAACTATCAAAAAATACTGTTGTATCTTCCTCTCTACTGGTATCTCAGCTAAAATTTCCTCACTGTGGTCTGTGTACACTATAGGGTAAAGAAAGCCATACTTTGTCCTTATTTTGAGCCAGGAGTTAAAAAGGAACAGATGAGCTCTCCATGTAACAGAATAAACATGGAATTGGGTCTATGCTAACACCATCTCCAAGTCAGGATTCAAGCTGCAGCCATGTTCTAACACAATTGTGCAGATTTCAAATTAAGGCTGGCTTTAACAGTGCTAAAGCATGGGTGGAACTGCTGCCCAAAGATCTCTCAGAAGCGGAGAGCAGAGCTTTGCAGGATCTTGCACTAACATAAACTCATGGGGTTGGCCAACACCGTTTGTGGCACTGCCCCAACATCAATAAAATTCGTGCCAAGATACTAACAAATCTAAAACCTCCATCAAGTTCACACACTGCCAATTCTTAGGAGATGACCATCCAAAACAGAATTTAGTTTCTCGGTATTATGTCCAACTCACATGCTGGAATTGCAAATGAGCATGAAGTGTCTAAATACCCTTCTGCACATGGGCTGCAGTCTACACTTACAGACCATGTCATGTTTTGTCACAGCCTTAAGTATAACAAGGTAGAAAGCTGAAATTCTTGATTATGGGCGACAGCATTTCTCTGCCCGTAGTATGGACTATATTCCCATGGAGACTATACTTCACACTTTGCAATAAAGTGTTTTCACAGTGTTTCCCAAGTTATCCATATGGTCCTCCCAAGGAAGGCCCAGGGCTGGGATGACTACATAGTGGGACTATACAGATTTCAGTTGTCCTTGGAACAGTTACAGCTTTTATTATGTCCTTAAAACACAAAGGACATAATTGTTATAACTGTTATGTTGCACCGAAGTTGCAGTTATTAAATATATTGTGTTTCCAAGTATAGAATTTTTGAGAGTTTATCATATATCCATGTAGTGAAAGTGACAGAACTATACATTTCAGCAGGTCTGGTATTTCCCCCTTTTTGACGTCTTGCTGAGACTCATTTAACAACAAAACACAAACTTATTGGAATAGTTACTGTTATCTGCATTAATGCAGAATCAATTTACCTGTGTGTTTGATTAAATCTTTGTATTAACCGGCTTCCATCTGCTAATCTGATTTGAATTTTAGTTGCTGGCATGGAATCATCAATCAGAACAGGTGCATTAAGAATGGATTTCTCCTCCTCCTCTGGGGAAGAAGGTGTGCTGACTATTTCAGGTGTAAGGCTATAGAATTGGAAAAAAACCAAACCAGATGTTACTAATGGAACCATGACAAAGTAGTCTGAAATTTTCAGTCACAGGTATGAAACAGCATATGACTACAGAGCACAGAACAGATCTAACTTTTTTCACCTTCCAAGCTTTTGCCCTTCACCACTGAAAGCTTTGAATCGCAGTCTGGGCTTCACATATTCCTGTTCTTGGTGATCTTCCATATCCAAATTTACCTGGCCACCATGAACAAGTCGCTGCAGTTCCAAAGGAATTTCCCTTAATTACAAAAATAATACATTACAATAATTATACTTTTAATTACATTCTGAACTGCAAAAAGAAATCATCCAAAAAGTACACACACAGTATAAGTCAATATTAATATTATGTATACTTTGAAAGTCATATTCAATTGTTTTATGAATTGATTTCATCCTAAAAGAAGAAAAAAAATCAGTGAACTAATAGTCAAAACCTAGAATACACCAACAGCTGAATTGTAGAATGAGCTAGGAAAAAATTGTGTATAAAAGCTGTTGTAGCAAGTACCATTCAGAGTTAAACCACCAAAAGAACCAAAGTCTTGCAAATTTTTAAGTGCCCCATGCATCTGGTGACAAATACAGACTATATTTTATCAGTTAAGGCAAAGAAGAAATCTGGAGCTTTTGATAAGTGTGTGGAGAAAGGATTTTTCTTCACTTCAAAGACATACCTCAAAAAATTTGTAATTTTAACTTACCCTCTTTTAACCGACTCAAGAAATTGAGCATTTGTTGGATCTGAATAGGATCTCAACTCGCCATCATCTAAACTGAATCCATTCCTCCACAGTTTCAGCAAAATTTGAACCTATGAAGTAGAACAAGTTAAAAAAAAATAAGAAAGACAAATAAGGCAGCACAATTTTGTACAGACATTTTAGTTTAGACATTTAGTTACAGAGATTTTGATCTATACTAAACAGATTTTGTACAAGACCACAAAAAAGAAGGCAAATGACAAAATAAGAACAATACCTTTCACTGTAACTATCATTGTTAGATTATTTTTGAAAAAGCCCAATGGTTATAAACTACTATCTTCTAGACCACTTTCCTATCTCAGGAAAAAGAATCTCTTAATCTGCTATCCATGACATAAAGTATGATACAGTGAGGGTGTAGTGATCTTCACAGTGTTCCAATTATTTCCAAAAGCAGTAAACATTTTTATTGAGAAATTAAGAAATAAACACATAAAATTACAAATTACTGCTGATACATCAGTTACAGCAAAACCTACACTTTCCTCAAATTATTACCTGGTGAACTCCAACAAAGCTGAAAGTAGCTCCATTCATCTCAAAAGCTAAGAATCCTGGAAACCAGCCTCCTTTGCTCCCTTCTTATTTTGCTACATCCTACATGAAAGGTCCAAACAGGGCCTTCCAGCTTCAAAACCTGCATCCTCTCTTCCTTCTAAGTGCTTTGCCATCCAGCAAAACTAGGCTTCCCCCGCCAGTATAACAGGCCTTCCCTTAGAAAGCTATTTATGCTCCCAGTTATGGAAAGCCCACTCCAGCAAGAGTGGCTGGGTATAGCGGGCTGTTACTTGGAGTAGAAGGATCGCTGAAGAAGGCTCCTTGTGTGGCACAACAGCACCCCCTAGCCAGGACCACATCCTTTGGCCTTAGTATTTGTTTCTAGAGAAGCTGAAAATCTGCTTTAGCCATTCTCAAAAATAGCAAAGTGCAGAGAACTCTGTTTCTCCTCACCCTCTCCTTCACATCCTGCTTTTTAATTGATAGGAAAGAAAGGCCTCAAACCTGCTGCTTCACCTTCCCTAGAACACATCTATGCCCTCCAGTTTGAGATGGGCTGCTTTGCAAGTCACAAGAACCAATTCCTAAAAGGATTAAAATGTTAGCATCGCTAAAAGAATCCAGGCCAACACCTCTTGGAAAGTAACTGAAAAGGAGGTGTGCTAAAAATTTTGAAGTAATTTACATCTGACAGTTCCATAATGGAAGCCTTAGGGGTATCCAACAAAAATCTCTTTGGAAACCTCAACAATTTCTACTGAACACATAGCTAATATTTAGATGTTATTTTTTCCTCATAAACATAGCTTCAGTAATACTGGCATTTCAAGCTGTAAACATGATTAAGCAGGCCTCTGTTGAAGGTTCTGTTTTCTGCTATGAATTTTACTTACATCCTGATTTTCTCCATATATGTATTCAGAGTGCTTTTGTGATGAGTCACCCAATCTGTATCCACCACCAGAAAATGACTGAAAAAATATAAAGAAAAGCTTATAAAATAATTATCTTAAACAGTTCATTAAAATTCTTACCTAGGTACAAAAAAAAAAAAAAAAAAAAAAAAAAAAAAAAAAAGCCATCCACAAGCTTGTTTCTGTGATAAAAAGCAAGTACTGCTCTATCATGTAATTTCTAAGTTGAAAATTTTATCTAGCAGACATAGTCAGACTAAGAAAACTTTGGGACGCATTACAGCTTCTGTTCTGTACACTTTTTCAAACATAAGAATCAGGTTGGACGAGACCTTTAAAGGTCAGAAACTTGAATGTTTCCAGGAATGGGGCACGTACTACCTCCCTGAGCAATCTGTTCCAGTGTCTTGCCACACTCATTGTAAAAAATGTCTCTCTTATACCTAGTGTGAATCTACCATCTTTTAAAACCTTTACCCCTTGTCCTACCACAACAGGCCTGCTAAAAAGTCTATCCCCATCTTTCTTATAGGCCCCCTTTAAGTACTAGAAGGCTACGATAAGTTCTTCCCAGACCCTTGTCTTTTCCAGGCTGAACAATCCCAACTCTCTCAGCCTTTCCTCGTAAGAGAGATGCTCCATCCCTCTGAACTCACTCTAACAGGTCCATGCCCTTCTTGTGCTGTGGATCCCAGAGATGGATTAATCACTCCAGGAGTGCTCTCACCAGAGTGGAGTAGAGGGGCAGCATCCCCTTCCTCACCCTGGTGCCCATTCTTGCTGTGATGCAGCCCAAGCACCACAGCTTTCTGGGCTGTGAGTGCACATTGCTGGGTCATGTCCAGCTTTTCATCCACCATTATCCCCATCCTTCCCCAGAACTGCTCTCAATCCTTTCATCCTCCAGCCCGTGCTGATACTGGGAGTTGCCCTGATACAGATGCAGAATCCTGCATCTGGCGTTGCTGGCCTGATGAAGTTCCCATGACCCCACTTCTTAAGCTTGTCCAGATCCCTCTGGTTGGCATCCAAGACCTCAGGCACGTCAGCTGCAACACTCAGCCTGGTGTCACCTGCAGACTTGCTGAGGGTGCACTCCACCCCACTGTCTGTGTTACTGATAAAGACATTGAACAGCACTGGTCCCTCTATGGATACCTTGTCACCAATGTGCATCTGAACACTGAACTGTTGACCACATCTGTCTAGGAGCAATTCTATAGGTAAGATTTGGGATGCAAATTTAGTCTGGGTTCTTATTTAATCAATTGTAATTAAAAACAAAGCATATAACTCCAGTTCATGGTGATTTCTAATTATTTCCTCTGAAATTGTGTGGTTTTTCCTCTTTATTTTCTAGAGCAAGCTGTTTGAAAACAGACAATATAAAACTGTTTTGAGCAAATCTGCTATTTGTAAATTAGAGAAAGAGGCACTTGCTCTCCTGTGGTTTGATGAATTTCAGAGACACAAATGTAAAGACAGATCAACACATTTCTTAACTTTTACCTTGGCTTTACTAAAATCACCAGATGCTCTCGAGGCTTCATCTAATGGGACAGCTCCATGTTCTTTTGCTTCCTTGAAGAGTTCAGCAACAATTTTACTCGGATTATTAGAAGCCCCAGAAATCTGTAATCCTCTATATTCTGAGTCACCTGAATAGAATCTTTAGAATAGTAATGCATATAAGCAACAATGCTTTAAGTAACAAGCACAATTTTTCTCTTCCCATCAAAAGAAAAAAAAAAATGAACAAAGAGACAAATTTGGCACAAAACCTCTTCATTCTGATAAATGCTTCACTTGGTTCCAACCTTCTCAATAACCCAAGCAGCACTATACTAAAGACATCTGACTAACAAAGAACCAAGGTGCCTTCTGGAACAGATCCCAAAGACCAGAGGGCAAGGCCATAAGTTTTAAGAGAACACAGTCCTGATGGAACTGCACATCTTATGTGGCTGTCACCTACTCCCAGAAAGACTGATTTCCTCAGGGGTATCCTGTGCATGGGACTGTGCCCGGACTGGATAGAATATAAATTCACAGATAACACCACCTTAGAAAAACAAGTATAAAACTGTTCTTGGAAAACCTGAACAGTGCCACAATTTGTTTTTTAATTCAAAGATCTAGCATACTTCAATTCCCAACAGTATCAGAAATGGAAATTTTTAAATAAATATAATTAACTTTCAAGGCATTTTAAAACCTGCAGAAACTGTCATGAAAAAAACAATTTCTAATTTTGGGGTTTTTTTTTCCTTCACAGCACCATTATTAGCTCTTGGAGACAAAATGCTACACTAAAAATAATTCTGTTCAAAATTGTATCTGTTTGATTGAAATCAAGATGTTCCTCGAGAATTATCTTGAGAAAGGCACTACAGTCTCTAAATACCATTGGAATAGATGCTGTAAAAATATGTAAATAAATCAAAATCTGGCAAACCTGATTGTTTTTTCTTTGATTACAAGAAATGTTAATAACTAATAACTACTTTCCACTTTCCTCAACTTTTACACTTAACCACTTGGTGTGAGGCAAACCAATTAATCCACATGAAACTGTTTCTCAGACCAATGTCTTCACAATGTCTTGATTTCATCATATTTTACAATTACCAGAAGAGAGTATTGGGTATGAGGGTACTGTACAACCATACTGTTTTTATAATGCCACATAATTGTCAATCCCTGAGTAACATCTCCTTTGTACATCTCTTGTGTTTATTGCCCCAACTACAATTTATATGGAAAATCTTTAATTATTAGATTTAAAAGAATGATAGTGGTAAGGATATGAAACAGGAATTCTTATCAGAATTTGTATTCAAGAAAGAAAGGAAGCACTCAAATATTTGAGCAATAGATACAAAGAACAATTCGGGATATTCAGAAAGAAAAAAGTTTTTGAGTACAATTGTAAGTTACAACCTTTATGACCATACAGGTTAAGGCATTTACAGATCTTACATCACTCCAGCCAGATTCTGCTAAATATAATTTTACAACAACAGTGTACAGCTAACATTCTAATAAGTCCCCTAGCTCTTTGCAAGACAGACCTAGCTCACATGCATTTTGAAAGAACATGAAGGAGCAAAGTGTGAATATGATACAAACCCTAATTACTTTCACAATTGTTAAATTATTTTTTGTTTTGTTTTAGAAATACCTTTGGTTTTCTTTGTCATCACTCATGCTTCTCTCTGGTTTTCTCAACCTTTTAAGAGAATCCAGTTTAAGACTGCCAAGAGAATAAAAGAAAGCATTTGAAGATAACTGGCATATAAACTTCATATCTAACTTCTGAAATTACTTCTTTTTCAAAAACTAAGAATATCGAGTTGTTTTCTGGTTTTTGGGGTTTTGTTTGGTTGCTTGGGTTTTTGGGTTTGTTTTAGTTTGGGTTTTTTTTTTGTCAAAGTACACAGACATGAATGCCTCTCAGTGAACAAGGAGGAAAAGGCACATGTATGGCAGAGTCATTTTGCATTAACAGTTGGACTGGATGGTCACTATAGGTATATTCCAACTGAACTATTTTCTTCTAGCATAGAAGAGCAGCACTGCTTCCATGCAATTAATGCACTGCTCTCATCTGAGAGCTAACTGAAGTCTACAAATTCATCTCTTCCTTCTCACACAGACTCCAGTATGAATGCAAACAAATAACAAGCATTTGCCAACTATCACACTGAGTATTTGAGATATGGTATTGCAGCTTCTCCTTTGGTTGGGAGTGGGAAGTTATACCTTCATGAGATGTACTGGTAAATTGAGCTGTTTGCTTTATTTTTTGTAAGCTTAGGTGGGTTCACTGAAAGTTACAAAAAAACCCTCAAAACCCTTTGTACTTCCAACTGTCCCATACTCTGCTAAAGTCTTTCTTCCTGAAGAGATTTCTGCATTTGCAGTAAACTCAAAGCATAACTGGTCACGAAGGTCTTTTCTATTGCTTGACCTCCTTTAACACTGAGATCCATACTGGCAGCAGTGACTCAAAAACAAGCCACATACAAGACTTGTTATGGCATCACTGTCAGTAGTTTTATAAATATTTCTCTTCTTTAAATTATTTTTATTAAATTAATAAAAAACTGGCAAGACTATGCTGAATCTTCAAATGTTATGTGAACTGCAAACACTGCAGTTTAGTAATGTTTTAGGAAAAGCTGGACTGAAATATAGATATGCATCTTTCCTTCCACTTGCCCAACCCAGACAAATTCATTAAGAAGCCCTTCTTATTTCTGTCACCCCATAGGAACCTACTAATAATTTTTAGAATCACTATTTGTCTCATCAGGCACTGCCATAAATACAACACTGAAAGCAGTTCACTTGCCAAGTTTCACATAAGCTGCTAGTTTATTGAATTTTGAAGAAACAAAGAACTGCAGTAATTTTCTGATACAGCAAATTTCCAAATTATGTCTGTGTAAAAAAGGAGCAACACAGCATTTGCTCATAGCATCTCACATGAAATGAGATTAAAGTGTTTTGGAATACCTGGAATACCAATTGGTAAAACATCTCCTAAATAAATTTTAAAAGCATTCTGAGAAGACAGACAATGAATTATTGCAGGGATTCACAATTTTTGATTATGTATCGTTATAGATTGCTTTTAGTACAAGGAGGGATCAAGCAGGAATGACAAAGTTTTGTGAGCTAATAAAACACCTATCCACGCATTTCTGAAAAAAACCCCACATCTTACCTCTGTGATACCTTTGGGTTACTGATCTTTGTAGCTGTTGGCTTGTCAGAACACAATGACTGTCTTTTAGCCTCATCTTCATATAATTCTGCCAAGGCCAGCTGTAGGAAACAGAACTCATTTTTGTAAGTCTATAACTCAAGAACTACATATGGAATAGAACAAAGACAAAACTTATTGTGAAATATCCATCTCTCCAGAAAAGTAGAAATATCAACACGAGGAACCCCAACTAAAATTCAAGTTCCCTTGTGCTTTATGAAAAAAAAAAAAAACAAAACAGACTACACAATGCTTAAAGGCCACTATGACTTGGTACTTGCACTCTGCTATCCTTTAGTTTCCACTACTTCACCAGCTATGTAAAACCTGTATTCAGAGTCACAAGAGTAAATACACACAGAGATATTAAGCATCAGTTCATTAATTAATGGTAACAAATTGAAAGAAAGCAGCAATCTAACCCTCTGATAGAAGCAAACAATAAATTTTACAAACATCTTACACAGAAATATAAAAAACATAATTCAAATAAGCTTGTACTGGAATGAAGAACAAATTCAGCCTTTCTGGCTTGAATTCAAGGCATCACTCCATAAATACTTACACAAACCCCAACAACTTTTTCACAAAGATTCCCAAAATGCTGCCATATCACTGGCAAGCTCATTCTTAGAAATTTATGCAAGGGTCCTACAGTGTCATTTCAGCAATCTTTCTTTTGTCCTGAATAGGACTCTATTTTGTCAAACCATCCTTAGTTTGGTCCCCAAATCACTCTGCTCACACTATGTGACTGACATTAACATTTTATCATACACACCAGAAAAGGTACTAGGGTACAGCTTCATTACAGTTTTATGTAGAGGGGATACACATTAAAATAAAATGAAACATTATCTGCCTTTGAAAACACACTGCTACGAACACAGGGTAGTAATCCCGGAATATTTTTTTGCTGTTTTTATAATATTATGAGGTATTTTCTACAGGAAAAAATAAATATGAGGAATTATATCCATTAAGAAAATTAAATTGAGGAAAGAGAGCCTAAAAAAATCTGCTGAAGGCCTCTATTCCATCTGAGGATAGAAGAAAATACCTTTCAGATATGTAAAGCTGATGGGTAAATCATAGACAACATACCCTGTACCATCCCTAATCAAGGATTGAGGGATGCTGGGAGAACATGAAAGGTCATGGCCAGGCTTCTGCGCTTTCCTCACATCCCAACTCATATTGTGGCACCACCAATCAACTACAAACCCAAGGGGGTACTTCCTAGGGGTTTAACACTTTATCAATAAGTATCTAGCCAAAACCTTATGAACCAGAAGTATTGACACAGACTTTGTTACAGTTACCTATTGTAACAATAAAAAAAGCAACACAACAGTGACACTGGAGAAGACTCCAGAGAGATCTCACTGGGGCCTTTCTGTACTTAAAGGGGGCTTAGAAAAAAAGAGGAAGAACGACTTTTTATATGGGTAGATAGTGATAGGACAAGGCAGAATTGTTCTAAACTACAAGAGGAGAGATTTAGATTAGATATTAGGAAGAAATTCTTTACTCAGAGGGTAGCGAGGCATAAGAAAAGATTTCCTAGAGAAGCTGTGGATGCCCTATCCCTGGGAGTGTCGAAGGTCAGGTTGGATGGAGCTCTGAGCAACATGGTCTAGTGAAAGGTGTCCACACCTATGGCATAGGGGCTAAAACTATATGATCTTTAAGATCCTTTCCAACTCAAACCATCCTATGATTGCAGCAAAATTAATCTTAAGAAGAACCTATGAAAATTCCAAATAGTAATAGTGAAAAAAAAAAAACAAAACTATACCCATCTTCCTCTTTCAATTATGTGTAATTAAATAGAACAGAGACAGTTTCAGTTGCTAAGTTTCACCTGTTTTCCAATCAATTTCTTGCTAAACGATTTTGAACCTTCATAAAGTGTCAAATCTCATGCAAAGAAAAGGAATACTGCTAAAAGAATTTGTAATTAAACCTTTAAGTACCAATGCTGAATTACATTTGTGATCACACTCTACTTTTCCCACATACACCTGGGAAAAGATCTTGTCCTTAGTCTTACACCACATCTGCAGAGACTGACATTTTCATACGAGACAAGACATTCCTGTCAAATAATCAGGACATGCAATGGCACTTCAATAACTTCAAGGATAGTTAAAACCCAACTAGTGAAGTGTCGGGAGAGTCGTTCCCACTCCCTGGAGAACTGAGCACACACTGTTTCCCAAAGGGCCTAGTGCTCTTCCAGAGGCGTGCTCCCCTTCCCAGCCTGCAAGGGGCGTGGGAGCTGAAGGAAGAAAAGCCGGGTGGGCTCCGAGGACAGTCGGGGCAGCCGCGGCGGGGCACCCGCACACCGCCCTCCCCTCAGGGCCGGCCCGGGGGGAGCCCTGGGGCGGCCCCGGGGGGACGCGGCGCTCCGCCCGACCCCGCCCCGCCCGGGAGTGGGGCGGCACCTCCGGCCTCTCACCTGCAAATCGCGGGCGCTGGGCGGGCGGCCGCTGCTCCGGGGCTGCCGATCCCTGCGGCCGCCGGCGGCCGGAGCCGCGGGCACGTCCCCGTCCGGCTGCGCGGGCGCTGCCCCGCCGTCCGCCATCTTGTGGAGGCGGTGGCGAGGGCCGGGCCGGGCGGGGCCAGCGCCGGCGGGGCGGCCGCCATGGGAACGGGAGAGGCCGGGCCCTGCCCGCCGCAGGGGGATGGCGCCGCGAACGTCAGAGCTTTACAGAGTAAAGTTTATGGACCTCAGCAGACAAAGCCCTTTTAGCATTCATTCGCGGCGAATTGCACAGCTTGTCAAAGCCCTGCTGGCTGTATGTCTTGCTTTTTATGCTACTTAGTCTTCAGGTGCAGTTCTTCCCTCCATTTGAGTCGGTGGTCCGAGTTGGTGGTTGCGATCGCCCACTGCCAAAATTACCTATCACAGAATCAAATAGGCTGGAACGGACCTCTGAAATCATCTAGTCCAACCTGTGACCAAATACCAAATTAGACCATGGTACTGAGTGTCACATCCAGCCCTTCGCCACCTCTCTGGGCAGCCCATTCCAATGTCTTATACCCCTGTCTGTGAAGAAATTCTTCCTAATGTCCAATTTAAAGCTCCCCTGCCTCAGTTTAAGACTACATTGTCTCATCCTGTTGCTGGGGAGAAGTGGCCAATTCCCACCTGGCTACAACCTCCTTTCAGAGAGTTGTAGAGAATCATAAGGTCACCCCTGAGAGTCCTTTTCTTCAGTCTAAACAACCCCAGCTCCCTCAGCTACTGTCACAGGACTTGTGCTCCAGACCCTTCACCAGCTTTGTTGCCCTCCTCTGGATCCTTCTCTTTCCCCCAGTTACTTCTGCTGACTTCACTCCTCGTGGCTCGTGTCCAGACAGACCTTTAATTTTCGGCGTGTCTTGTCTTTTCCTTAAAACTTAGCATGATGCCATATTTTATGGGGTGTCCAGGTTCAGATGATTTGTCTGTGTGCCTTCCAGACTCCTTGTGTTCCTCCAGCCTGCTCACTAGTGGGGCAGGGTGAGAAGCAGAAAAGGCCTTGGTGCTGTGCGAGCCCTGCTCAACAATAGTCAAAGCACCATTGTGTTACCAACACTGGTTTTCAGTCACAAATCCAAAACATAGCATTTATGGAAAATCAACTCCAGCCTAGACAGGATGAGGAGCTCTTGCCTGTGACCAGAAAGCTGAATTGCAGTACTATGAAGCTGTAGCTGTAGCCACTAACTGTCCGCAGTTTTCTCTAGGGCTGTTCAGCTCAAACACCCTCTTCTTTCTAATCAATCTCTCTAGACTCTCTTGACACTGGATTACAGTCCAGAAACACTGGAAATTGTGGCAAAGGGAGCTGGAATTTCATAGAACTCTTTAAGCTGGACTGGTAAACTGTGCCCTTCATGCCTTCATAGTCAGCCAAACTCTCAGTGAGAATGCAGACAGAACAGTCTGTCCCAGCATAAAAACAGCGCAGGAAAAAACATATTATGTGGTACCCAGCTCCATCTCAAGGGTCAATGGTGACAGTGGTGACACTGGTCTCTACACTGGTGACAATATTGTTCTTATGGAGTATGTAGATATGAATTATTGGGTTTTTTCCTACAGAAATGTATTGTGTGCTTGACAAAGAAGAATGACACCACTGAGGAGATATATTCTATGTATACATATTTATATAACATTGCATATATAATACATTTCATGTAGCTCCCACATTCGCAACTTTATATGCTGATGGCATATGCTTGCAAAGAACTCTGTGCTTGATTTAGGAAAAAATGGAACCTGAATAGAAGCAGGATCTTCCCTCAGCTGGCTCCTGTACTTGAAGCATTTGCATGAGGACTATACCAAGCACAAAGCTTTAGTCATGTTATTTCATTCAGCCTTCCTTGGGTTGATACGTGGTGTGCAGCTTCTGTCTAAGTCCAAATGTCCTATGGTGATGCAGACCAAATTAGCAGTGAGGATGTCTAAACTGTGATCACTGTAAAAGCCAAATAACTTTATTACAAAATCAGTTTTTTATAATTTGGTGTTCCATATTTTGACAGGCATATCTTCCCTAAACATTGGCATAATTCCTGTCGGTCTTTCTCTGTGATTGCCTCCTCTGCTTAAGGCTGTCAACAACATTTCAAGAGATCACCTGAATACAGATCAGCACATAATTATTTTCTCAGTGAAATTTATATTGTCACAGATATCTGGAAATTTAAATTTGTGCAACCCAAGCATCCATTTTAATTTGCATAACATTATTATTGTGACCAATGTTTTCTCACACAGCTATAGATTTAAAACAGCTAATTACAACCTCTAGTTCTTTAATTAAATTTGATACTGTATTTTTCTCTATGTCTAAAATACACTTCAACATCCTAGATATTTCCTCCTAGAGACTAAAACTAACAGCATTTACAATCTTCTTTTTGGCAATGTTTTTTTTCCCAAAATTTCACTACAGTGTTGGTGCTATCCAGAAACAAACATAACAACACAAGTAAAAATAAAATAATACATAAAAAGTACATACATAAAGTGAAAAAAAATTTCCATGCTAGAGTGTGGAGAATGCAGATGAGTAAGACAAAAACTTTTAAATGCACTTCAGAAGCCCCTATAATATATTCTAGATTACAGAACTTGTATCTCTCTTACCCAAGAAGCAAATGAATAAGTGCTGACATAGCATTTGTATTTAAATTAATTTGCTTGTATTTTCCAAAAATGCATAGCTCTTTAAAACTGGTTTTGTGACTAGTGAGAAACAGGGAATTCCCTGATGATATTGCTTCTCCATGAGCTTCAGTTCCATGAAGCTTGTGTTGGAAAGGGAGGAATGCAATAAGGAAGAGGGCATCTGTGCTTTGTGGTTGTGAAGTAAACTGTGTTAGAGGGAAATTTCCCACAGAAAATAATTTAGGAACAAGAAAAGGCTTGGGGTGAACACAATGGGTTGTCATGGCCTATGGTCACAATGTACCAGCTGTTTTGCAACTGATAACATTGTATGATAAATTAAAGGAAATTTCTTAGGAGCAGAGAGATTCATATTTATATTAAAAAAATAAAACCACCACCAAACACCAAAATAAATAGAACATAGTCTGTTAAAAATCTACATTAATTTCTAATTTCTAAAACATTACAGTTCTTAAACTCAGTGTGTTAAAATAGGCTTTTTGTTGCTGCGGAGATCTGCTATTTCATCATCATTTCAACCTAGAATTACTTTGGCCTACCTCTGCAGTTTGTATTGGATTTTGTTACAAACTTTGTATTACAATAACTGCAAAAGAGCAACAGTGTCTTCATTTCCCTGCTCACTTGGTTGTCTCCAAATGTTTCATCACAGACAGAATTTTCCTGTTTATATTTATCTAGGATGATGAAGATTTAATAATGTATCATTCAGTTATGGGATATATAAATGACAAGTATTTGGCTTTTACTTGATAAGAATTGCACATGGCGGTTTTCTATCAAAGCCTAAACAGTAGAATAAAATTAAAGATTAAGAGAGGACAGAAACAAGAAAAAACCCAAGGAAAAAAAAAACCCCACCAAAACAAAAAAAAAACCAAAAACAAAACAAACCCCCTCATCGATCAAACCAAAAACCTACTCCAAAACTATAGCTTCAGGTATAGCATACAAGGCAGCACTACTTCCAGTTACTGTGGACAAATGAGACTGATCACTTCAATACCTTTGCAAAGAAAGTACAAGTCATTAAGATCCCTGACAACCTTAACCTTGCAGTTCACACTCTGTGAGCAAATGGTTCAAGAGCACACAGAAGGCAACAGCGGGCTTTAAGGATATCAGCAAACCTTCTGTATATAATACATATGAAATAAAAAGTGAGGTAGATATTTTATTGCATTTTTAAGGCTATTTTGAGATCAAACCTTTCTGCTTTTCCAGCAGATGCTCTGAAAATCAGGATATTTAAATTAATTCTGCCAGTGCTAATGTATGTTTATTTCATTTTGATGCTCCAGTAGCCACGCCCTTGCCTCCCTCAGGGGAATTAATGGGTGCAGAGACATAGTACAGACAAAGATTAGGCTTTCAGAGGTTTGACAATTGGTCTGTAGTGCAGCAACTGCTGCAAACCAGATATATGAGACTGCAGTAGGAAAGCATCTTGATGAGGAAAAGCAGTGAGGATATATTTACATCGATGTGAGAGCAAGCCTACAGGTGGTGGGTCTGCAAAAGATCTTCCACTGCTTCTGCTGTGGGAGAAGCTGGAAAAATAGACATATTGAACAGAAGGAAGCCAAATACCTACAAATCTATATCCTGCATTCCTTATTTCCATTTCTACCTGTATATCTCCTCCCATTATATCTCTCCCCAATTCCAAGCCAAAATATCAGCTTCTTCCTTTGTGTCCTCCCTAAGGCCATTTTAGAACCTCCAGCCTCTCCTGTAAGTGCCACTAGCATTTTTGTGTCCCCAGTATCCTTGCACTGCAATGGCCCGTCTCCCCTGCCATATGTCTTAGACACCTATTTTGACCCTTCACTTGAATCATGGACATCATCTGCTGAGTCTTGTCCAGAGCTGAATGTATGGCTGACTGCTTCCCAGAAGAATGAACAGACTTCATTATCCTTATGTTTCCCTTTTCCAATGCATGAATAAGATACCTCCACTTCACTTGGGCATCTATTTTGTAGATCTGACTATCTAGCAAAAAGGAAGTAGAATCCGAGTTCAAAATAACATAAAAATAGTGATATATTCTGTCAGCTAAAAATAAAAGATGCACTCAGCCGAATTGGAAACATATTCCTGGATGTGACTGTGTTAGGTGAGATGAATCCTCCCTTAGAAATGTCTCAACAGGTGAATCACAGTGTGTGTACAACTCTGTTCAGAATCATTCACTGTACTGATGAATCTAGTTTTGTTTCAGTTCCAAAATATGATGAGCTAGATAACATGTGAAAAAAAAAAAAATGCAAACCAGGAGTCAACTCCCTGGATCCTTTCTATTGGTTTCAGAGCAGGGTTTGCCTAATTTAGGTTTTAAAAGATTTGGATAAATCACTTTCTTTGTTCTCCTTAGAGGAAATAACACGAGTATAAATTGTTAGGTGGGGTCTCCAAAGAGATTAGGAAACAACAATCTTTTTTTCTGACGCCTCCCCAAATATTTTTAGAGCTTAAATGAAATGTTAAGAGAAAAAACTTTCTGCCAGCATTACAATGGAAAAGATGTGAGGTACCAGCAGGTGGTGCTGATACAACAAGGAAGCAGGATCCGAGGGCTCAGCTTTAAAGCCAACATTTCCTTACAGCTGATACCATTACCACGTCACTTTCTAATTTTAAATATTGACATCTTACTGCTGTGAAGGCTACGAGCTGTAGCTGGGTACCAGTGCCACACAGGTCTAAATTCTATATACACAGAGAACAAAAAGACAATATACCGCATTCTGTTCCCCTGCTCAAGTAGGCCAAAAATATGTTACATGGCAGTCATGGAAATTCTCAGAAGTTTTGACAAAATGCTACTGGTGAACTATAGGTCAAGTTGAGATGGTTTCTTTATCTTCAATATAGTTCTCACCTACATGAATACCTTTGTATTACTGCAAACATAAAGAGACATGCCTGAAATGTTGAATTGTATGGCAGGCACTTGAAAAAGAATTCCTAGAGAAATACTCTCTGCATAGAATAACATCCCTACCACTTCAACTTCTTATCTGAAATTGGATAATTTACCCTGTAACTTATTCGAAGAAAAACATATTTCCCAGAAAGTCCTCTTTATACAAGCATCTTATGGTTGTGCTGCTGGGGAGAGCATCAGTTGTCCTTGATTTCTTTTTTTTCCTCCTGTCTGTCAGAGCAGAACTTTACCATAAGTTAAGGTGAAATTTTAGGGATCAATAGTTAAAGTTCAAGTAATACATGACAAGGAATTTAACCCCAGGAAATACTAATTTGTTCTTTAATTTGCTAGTGGTAATTGTAGTTCATGGATTTGTTAAATTTCTGTTTCTTGTAAGTAGAATTACACACAGTTCTCATACTTACTTTCCCATTATTTGCACTGAGTTGTATAATGTTTAATTAAGTCTCCAGTTCTTTTGGAAACCACTACAATTCTCTCTGTTGTTGTTTTTCTATTTAAATAATGATCCTAGTTGCAGAGTAATGCTCAGAAAGATACATCTAGTAAAAAATTCCCACATTCAACTATGCTCTTTATTCTAAGGGGTGCTTATTCCTTTTGGTCTTTGTTTCTTTTATTCTTTGTTACATCTTAGACTACAACTTGACTTTTTTTTTTTTTTTTTTTTTTTTTGAGAGTGAAATTAAGAATGCACTTGGAAATATGGACAATACTTCATCCCCATTCACTTAAGCTTCTGACCTTTAAATCAATGCAAGCTCTAGAAAGTCATCTACAGGCATCCTGTCCATGCAGCCTTTCATTTTGTTTCTGAATTTTGCATTTCTCATCTTTGGCAGTTCTTTAATCTTCCCTCATTGCTGAAAGGGTAAATGGAATCAATGAGGAGGGAAAGAAGATTTAAAGGAGATGGATAACAAGAGACAGCTGTTGGCTGCTACTTCTCAGCAAGAACAGTATCTTCTAGGCTCTTAGAGACAAATGACAGAAATCTGAATCTACAAATCACCCTCCCATTAATCTGCATTAGTGGGGGCAGCCCATGATGGAGTCCTAGAACCTGCCACACCTTGCAAGCTGAGAGGTGATGAACACCACCTGTGCCATTTCAGTGCACGTGAACTTTGGAAAAAGACATCACCTGAAAAATGTCTGTAAGGAAAGAATCCTGGAAAAAGAGTCATCTCCGCTGGGACTTTGATGTGCTCTGTACAAAGCAAAAGTAGAGGAGTTCAGGAAAGGTCACTTCTTGTGGCATAAATTGGTAGATTGATGCTTGCAGGGTTCTGTAAACTAGAGTAGCTGTGAGTCAACTGCAACTTATTTTTGGAAGTAAAATGTTTTTCTTCCATTAATTTACTTCTTAAATATCAGGTGTAGCCCTTGCTCAAACTGACATGAAAAACTGAAATCTTGAAATATATTCACGAACAAAATTATATAGGTCACTTTTTTTAAAAAGGATTTCTTCATTATTCAGTTTACATAGCTTGAAGTATCTTGAATTTCCAAATAAGTAACTTAGTAGATTTGGAGTATCCCAATTAATAATATGCTAATAGATATTTTGACAGATTCAAAATTTACACGTTTTCCCCAAAATACTTTTAGAGACAAATTTTTGTTGAAGCCAAGGCCCTTTCCACACTAATGTCAGCTGTGACAATCTGGCACTGTGTAGTAAAAAAATCCCTGTAAGGAGAAATTTCTGCTCAACTGTATTTATAAGAGGGAAGGGTTAAGTAGTTCTGCAGTCCTGCTGCTTTGGTTTTCTCTGCAGATAACTAAAAAAATACTCTTGAGGTTCTCCAATTTCTTCACCTAGTAAAGTCTCTCTCCTGAGTCAAGGCACGCTCTTGTTATGTGCCTTGCTGTGGCACTACATTTCGAACTGTCTGATGTGAAATCATATTAGCAAATTGCGGTAGAGCTAGTAAAAGAGTAAGGTAAGAATAGTCCCAGATTTGACAGTGAGGGAGGTTTGTGTGCACCCTGGTGATGCTGGATATCCTCCCATTCACCATGAATTAGGGAAAAAGCTGCTGGTTGCTACAGCACTGAAAAGCAATATTAGTAGGACTTACACTATTAAAATAATTTTCTGAGGAGTTAATTCATACTTCTGTTGTGATTTGCTCTTTAGGAACCACAAGCTGTTAATGAGTCTGTCTGTCTTCAAAAAACAGGTTGTTGGGAGTTTCTTCTAGTGCGTTTATGTAAACCTTGATTTCTCTCTCTGACTTGTTTTGTATTTAAGTGAAAAGCACTTTAAAACAAAAGGGTCTTCAACACCCCACATTTTTATTTGACTGTGTAATTCTACATGATGATACACTAGTAAAGGCAAAATCTTCCCAAGAAGATTTTGGGAAGATTCTTGGGATTCTTGGGACCTGTGTGACCATAACAAGGTCACACAATTATGATGGAGCCAAACTCCCTGGAAAGATGCTTCCACATGGAATATTTTACTGAGTCCATGTCACTGTTGAGGCAGGACAGGAACGAAAGAACTCCAGTTCAGAAGGCTAGATGATGTGAACACTTACTAACTTTATTTCAAATACATCGTTCTGTTACAGAGAGCATCATGCAGACTAATTTCATTGGTCTTAAAGTAAAAACATTCTCACACAATTGGTGTGCAGTGAATGATGCATGGTAGCAGAACATATCTATAAACAATGCGAACAACGAGAGAGATAGAGAATTATTTACATTCCTTTGCAACCCTTTCCCAGGTTCTAGCCTGGTTAGAAACTCTCCTTTCTCTCCGACTGAACTGAGAATATCCATAAGTCCAAATCTCATGGTGTCTGCACAAGTAGGCTGTAGGGCATTTTGGTTCTTGTCTGAAATTTCTTGGTATTACGTGGTATCAGTTTCTTACTCTACTGGATTCTTATTCATTTTGCTATCAAAACTTTTCAAATTTGGTCATTATTAGGAACTGTTGATTTGTTAAAGGTTGCTCTTATGTTGCTTAACCCTTGTGACTGTAGAATTACATTCAGTATTGCTAGCTTCACCAAGTAGCTGGCATTGGCACAGGAGTCAAAGATACCAGCAAAGTGTAGCACTTTCAGATGTGCTGACATTAGTCTAGCAGAACCAGAACAAATGCTGTGGATGAGCTCTATCAGCATACGACTTCCAGGAGAGAAACGATAAGACAAAAATCTTTGATCAACAGAGAGATTTCTTTTGTAGTGACATCTCTGGCATGGCACATCTGTGAGGCAATTAGATGCTGCATATGTGTTAGGAAACAAGTGAACCAATTTTTATTGTGGAAGAAAAGGGAAAAAATGTGGTGACTTGCTCAACAGAATATTGTTGCATATAAATATATAAATAAGCATATACATAAGCATATTTTAAGACATTGATGGACTTTTCTATATTTCTCTTATTGGAAATGACATTTAGCTCAAATTGCTTGTCTAAATATACTCTGAATTTTCAAAACCCCTCTGCTTCTGAATGTGAGTGGAGTATTGGATTGTATAGTTGAACTTCTGGATCATTTCACTCATCAGAAGTTGCTTTCAGTGCTAAACCAAGGAGGTCACTGTGTGGAATTTATATTGGAATCTGGAGGCTTGATTGTGTGGAAAATGCTGGTTTAATGTGAAATGTGGATTACAGGATTCACGATTGTGATCTGTGATTTGATGAGTTGCTACTTGTCTACCACATGGAGATAGCTGTTCATGTGTCTTCTTAGTGAGTGACAAAAATGAAGAAACATTACTTAGATTACCCAACTTTGAATGAATATTGTAACCTTAAAAAAAGTTTAAGTTAGAAAGTTGGGTGTTTTTATTTAGGTTATGATACCTTGGAAAGTATTAAAAATAAGAGTGTTGAAAGAGACATAATGTAACAGGAGAGGTTCAGTCATCAGAACAATTATACTGATAGCAGAGTCCAAAATTTTTCACATGTGGAAGAAGTTGGAGAGCCTACAGGCTCTCCAGTAATGTGATCTGTGCAGGTTAACTGTCCTGACATAGTCAATTATTGTACCTTCTATTGCAACTGAAGGTGAAGTTTGCCAGAAATCAACCACTGAAGACTGTAGAAAGCAAAATTCAAAATCTGAATTTTGTGAATGTTGGGAATTGATATTTACAAGAAAGCATTCTTAAGCATTCTTTGTATCTTAATTTACCAAAGTTATATGTTGAATGTGTATTTTATATACTTCCACAGCATTTCTAAGCAAAGTCAGCATGTCTATCCTCGCCACAATAGAATTTCATGATAGAGAGGCTGATTTTTTCCAAGTTACCCAAGTGTCTACAGACACAGAAAAAAATGTTTAACAGAATTTGGCATTTAAATACTTTAAAGAATCTGTTCATAAGGGATTCACTTAGGATTACAGTGCAAACTTGTGAAGGAGACTTGATTTGAGGTTTTAGGAAAGGTCTCCCTGAAAAAGTTTCATTCCAGAAACGTGCACTAATATTTGCCAGTTTTTTGCAATGACTTTATTTCCATCAACTTCTGACACAGTACAGGTTCTCTTTTGTTTAGTTTTGCTGAACCTGGGGATGAAACAGCTTCCTTCCTGTTATAACAAACTACCTCTTTGCATCCTAGAACTCGCTTCTAATATAGTGTTTCTAACTTTGTTCTTTTTCTGAATATACATTTAACTCATTTGTTCTTTGACTTTGAGAGACCATGGCATGAGGTCAATACTAAGAAGTGGTCAGAATTTTAAATATAGACTACAGACAGAGTTTCTGTTGACATTTGAAAAATCGGAGCTCTTCTATTAACCGTATGCATTATAGGTCAGTTAAAAATTAAGGCAGGATAGAAGTAAATTACTTCCTTCTTCATGGTTTAAGAAAAGGAAAATGAATCTGAAATTGAAAGCTTTTTTAACAAACCAGTCTCATAGGGCTGAATAAATTAAACTGTCAGACTTTAGTCATTACACATCTTCCTGTGTGAAGCATGGAAATTGGAAGCACAGACTGTGCGTATTATGTTAATACTATTTACTCTACTTGGTATCCATGACGTATCCTGGCGAGTCTGTGCTACAACAGAATTATGCCTTACAGAAAAGAAAGAGAAATAAGGTTAATGAAACAGCATCTTGGCACTATAGCTAAGTAAAACACATCTCTGACTAGAGTGCTGAGCAGTACTGGGGGTATTCATGAGCTATTCTGCAGATGCTATGGTTCACATTAGCATGTATAACACCAAATCATCCTGTCAAAGAACCCTTTTTCTGTTCAACGGTGTAACAAGGCATTGATTGTGATTGTTGGATTATAGAGTCTGTCTACTGAGATTTGTGCAAGATGTTAAAATGGCACAAAGGACCATATTCTTCACTAGAATCCAGAAGTGCAGCTTTCATAAAATACATTGTCCCCGAAATATAAGGAAAGACTACATTTGGGTGTGACTTTCTGTTTCATTATGCTTTAGTATTCTGCAGTGTCTTACATAGTGTTTTGATTTCACAGACAACAAACTTCTCAGTTCCACCAAAGAGATACTTATTTTTAAATCATTTACAGAAAACCTATTGATTTACCCTAGGATAGAGTTTTATTTTGTCATATTGAGTGACATCCTGAAACCTGGGGTATTATTTGAGAGTAGGCAATTTCTTTTCAGGTAAAGATGAGACAAAGTTAATGAGCATTTCAGTCTGCTCTGCATTGCATTGACTTTGACAGAACAAACACCAGAGCACTGCTGGATATTGGACCATTCTTTTATGTTATGTAATGTAGATCCTATATAATGCAGAGCTGATGCTTTGGGAATTAGTGACTATCTCTAGGACTACAGGCAACATCCCATCCTCTTTTATGCTGTCACCAACTAGTTTTACTTTGGAAAATCTTAGCATTAACTAATACAACGTACATGCAAGCTGTGGTACGGATATGCAGGTGATGTTCATGCTCTGGCCTTAGCACTGTAGCATCTTGTGCAGCTACATGGTGATTCTGTAGCTGGAACAAGAATGACCTTACTACATTTGCTTTGGGGTCAATTCCAAGAGTAATAGCCCATGGAAGCAAGGGGTTGGAACTAGAGAATTCTTAAGGTGTCTTCCAACCCTCAGTGTTGTATAATTCTATGATTCTCTATGAGTGTTCTAGCAAGAGTGAAATGATGAAAAAATGTCATTTCAGAAAGGCTGGACAGTTTTCAAAGTATTTTTTTTTCTTCACAGTAAGGCACAACAACCATTTTCCACTACTTGGGTCCCTAGATGCATGGGCAGTCAAGGCTGTTACATGTTAACTAGGAGAGTCCTTAGCTGGTGTTGTGGAGTGTGAGAGTTCCAGATATGTCCATGAACCGGCCTAGAGATGTGCAAAAATAAGTAAATGGTCAAGCAGTTAAGAAAAAGGTAAAAAATATATAGTGACAGTAAGTGTGGTGAATGGGAGATGAGGAGAGAGGGGAAACATTCTTGTGACTTAGAAAAGGCCAATATATCCCTAAGAGAGGCTCAAAACTCAAGAATTTGGTCTGAGAGCAGTTAAAGTCATACTCATATCTGCAAATAGGATATTTGATGTCAAAGGAGTTTCTGAAAGAGGTTACAAAGCTGAGTACATTGGCAGTTTTGTTGCCCTTGGTATGCATCTTGAAGGTTGCATTATGATACAATTTGGAGGCAGATATTTCTGCTGAATGAAAGTAGAATTTTCTAAGCCATTGGTCACAGACACAAAATGATGTAAAATGAAAGCTGAATTATGGCTCTAGTGCAATATAATATATAAGAATCTATTTAAAAGTGACATATAGCACAATTTTGAGAAGATTCTAATTTATTTTTTTAATTAGACAGGAAGTGACTGATGAAATTATTTGCATTTAGTACTGTGGAATGCAGTGAATTAATTTATACATCACATTAATATTTCTGTTTAAACCAGCATAACCTACTCTTAATTTGCTTTGCTGATGAAAATATACAGCTGTAATAAATTTGAGGATGAGAGGAAATTACCAAGTTCCAAAAGGCTGTTTCACAGCATGTTTTAGCAAGTGAAAATTTGGGCAAAGCATCTAGAGAAACTATAATCCAATTTCTCTTTATTAACAGTAAAGCTAAATGTGTTACTTCATACTTAGATTCAACAACAAGTAAGAAAAAGCTATGACTCGATAAATGTAGCATATGTAAAGAGGAAAAATCCAAGTACAATTAAAAATAATATAGATCCCAGGATAATACCTCTGGTAAAAGACAGGAATCTATAAAAGAATGTAGGTGTGGGAAAATGGAAGGAACCCTTTAGGGACACCTCAGATACTTTTGCAGTTGACCTGGTGGCAAATATATTTAATATACACTTAGTTGATTTTGCTATTTCATTTTAAAATTTAGTTTGAATGGGTGGTAGGAAGTCACAAAATTCACTAGATAAGAAATATATTGCTGCAGAAGAAAACTATCTGAGAAAGAAGTCAGATTATGCAAAATATGTGTCACTTAGGAGGTTATACTCTAATTAAAAGATTTAATCCTAGGCAAAATTATATGAGAAAGGAAGGAATCATGGAAGCTCAGTGTGGTTTTTTGTGCAATGCTAAATTTATTGGACTTCATGCTTTTGTCCAGACAACATAAGTGGGCTGTAGAACACAAAACAAGTCTGGAAAAGTGCTGTGTATCTGCCACCCTTTTTTCTGGAAAAGTGCTGTGTATCTGCTTCCCTTTTTTCTGAGGGAGTGACAAATATGCTTCCCACCAGACTTCAAAAGACCAACCCAAGTGGTTGAAAGATACCCTGTGTGTATAAATACACATTAAGGGTTAAAATAGAATCCAAATAACAGGACCTTTCCATAACCTACAAATATTTCAGTAAATAAACGGGCCCCCTCAGAGTGGTGGAGAATGTGAAAGGAATGAGTGTCCCTTGAAGGAAGGCTTTTGCAGAAGGCTGGCATTTGAGTTAAAATTGCTCTTTGATTCAGACTGCACCAATCTGACAAACCTCACACACTGTGTAAGACACAACAACTGCTTATCAAGCAGGGAAAATGTCAAAAAGCAACATGATTTATTTGCCAGCAATACAGGAAATGCATTCTACACTACAATGGGCTTGACATAAGGCCCTTTAAATTTAACAAGAGAATTTTATAAGTCTTGAGCAGCTACACCTTTAGGAAATCACAGGCAACAAGAAGCCACTTCATCAAACTCTCTTGACTGTACTGGTGTGGTGGTCTCCTTAATATTTTCTCTCTCCTCCATCTGTTGCTGGTACTAGCCTAATGTTGATATACTCATTTGCTTTCCTGATGGAAAAAAACCAACCAGTTTTACAGCCCCATGTTCTTCTTTTATAACAGCTTCATCAGCAGTGTTAAGAGTTCTCTGAAAGTGCTGGGCAAACCTCAGCATCCACACACCACTGCACTCAAAATGGGTCACTTGAAGCCATTACAGCCAGCTGTGCTCCAAAGCTGAGACTTTTGGCAAATGGCCCTTGGGAAGAGAATGAATTTTTATGTTTCTTTTGCATGGGGGAGTTTTTTTAAAGAGGGAAGGACTCATTGCATAGGGATGTGGAGCTCTTCCTTTGAGAAATACCCATGCATGGAAATGAAATACAGGAACAATTTTTATCTCCTCACGTAAGTAACAAGGTGCTGGATGCCATCCCCAATGCTAGTAGAGCTGAAGCAAGTAGGCATGTGACAGAGGGAAAATTTTTTTAAATGCCAGATCTGGAGGTCTGGCCATGTATTGTCTGTGCTACATTTGAGAAATAAATACATCTGGTTAAAGTACAGTGACTGGTGTTTTCCAAGCATTAAGGTATTTTGGATCTCATGTTTTGCAAACCCTCAGCAGCAGGTGTGATTTCCTGGCTGACCTTGAAAGCCAAACACTGGAGATATGTGCTACTTTTGCAGAAGTAGAAAACATCCTACCTACATTGTAAATAGCATAGCTTTGAAAACAGTACAATGAAATTTTTCAGGTGGTCCAGCCATGCCATCTCTTGGGTTGAAGTAGGGTTTGAGGCCCTGCAAAATGTTTTGTATTGATGTGACAGTTAAGTGTTGGGTCATGCAAATATGTGTGGAGAAGAAATACTTGCAGTCTCACTTTTCCCTAGGTACATACAGTGCATAAATATTTCAGCTCTAAGTGCTTCATCAGACAGTACTGTCAGTGTTTCCTTTGTGAAATGTGGTAAGTCAGAGGGATTTCTCCCATGAAGCACCAAATGAACCCTGCTGCTGTAAGTGACCTTTTGGATATGATTACTTGGATTTATTTTTCAAATATTATGATTATTTATTCTACAAGGCAAATCTATCTTGCTAGACTGAGGTTAGAGTCCAGGTAGGACTGAACCTTGACATTTTAGCAATATTTTATTTTATAAATTTAATGCTATGTTTGGTAAATTATGTTACAAAACTAGAAGGAAGAGAATGGATGACTTTTTTGCCTTTTCATGGAGATTTTTATACTGAGATTCATCAAAGGCAGCAGAGCCTTAAAAGCCCATACAACAGCCTATTCTACTCAGTTCCAAGAATATGTCATGTGGTTACATACTCAACAGGGCTGTGTGCAACACAGCAGACTTAGCTGAGCTGACTGAAGAAAATGTTATCATTAGCTCTGTAGGCAAACAACATTAGGAGACAGAAAACACTTGTGGAAGCCAATATGATTAAATCACTACTTGCTAGTCACAATCATGTTGCCTGTCATGTCCAAAAATATCAATGCAGTTATTGAAGGTAGGACTAACAAAGAGTGCAAGTGTCAAATCTTTGAGGGGAGAAAAAGTACCAGGCTTATCCCTTCGTTTTTTTCCAGGCTAAAAAAGAAAAAGTCTTGATTAAAGGAAATGATATCATGGGATTTTCTAAGCAACATTCAAGATACTGAATAGAAAGATCAGCAGTAGAAATGAATCAAAATGTCAAGTAGATATTGTTAGGAAGTCTAGCTTTTGCAAAAGGTTCCTCATGATTTCCATACTAATTAACTAATAGAAGATGATCCTTTTTCTCTGGCAAATTACCATGCTTCAACAACAATCACTGTGGGTTACGAGATATCAGGCAGTGACCTGTAATAAGTCACCTTATGACCAGAATTTATCTCACTGTGCAGTCAGCCCTGCCACCCTACACATCTGGGCTGCATCTGGCCACCTGCTGGGACAATCCATACAATGCTGGGCAGCAGTGCTGCATTAACCCAGTCAGGCATCTGGGTTCCCATGACTGAGTACCTCTGCAAAACTCTCCTTTTTGTGATGTAGATGTACTGCCAGTTGCATGTAAATGGGTGTATGAAAGAGGCCAAGTGGTACTGACTTGCTTGTATCCACAGTACTTAGCATTCTACCACTCTAGAGCAGGTTTTTGAAGGAGAGACCCTGTTGAAACAGGCCCGGACAGAGCAGACTAGCAATTAAGTAATACGGGCACTCAGGGCTTTGGTTTCTGAATTCACTTCTATGCCCTCTTTTGTTTAACATTATATTCCTGACTGTGCAGTGCAAAGACATTCAGTTAGATTGTTCCAGCTCATATATCTGCTAGCTTATCCCACTGCAGTGTCCTACTTGGCATTTCACATACAGATGTGTATGTTATTGTTGCTTGAAAGCAACAATGATATAAAAGGACTCTTTTATCACTGTACTGCATGTATTATAAAAAAAATTTGGTACATAATTTTGTTCTCAGACAGTGAAAATTATGTAAACAGATGTGTCAAAAACTTCAACCTATGAACAATATCAACTATCAGAAAAAAAAAAATGCAGGTTCTGTTAGGAAATTTGGAGAAACGAAATCAGTTACCAGGCAATGCTTTAAATGAATCCATTAGTAGTGATAGACTTTAAAGTCTTTCTACTGCTGCACAATGAAATGAACTGTATTGGAGAAAATGTAATAAACACCAGAAATATAATAAGTATTGTCGCCTGCTGCAAAAAGAAATGGTTTCCCTAGCAATAAAATAATGATTCCAGAAAAGCACTATTTCTCTCATCTTGCTTTCTTGCTGAGAATTTTTAAATTCTCATGTTTATTGGTTGACAAGAACAATCAAATATCTACTATCTTGTTTCAACTGATGTAAACAGATGCATAGTGAATAGATTTCATGCTGATTAGTGAATGGTAAATTTTATGATTTCAGGTGCTATTAAAAATATTTATGATTTTAACATTAGTGTGCAATTCCCGATGGATACTATGGGAAAACTTTGCATTATATAACTGGCATGACATTTAAAATGATGAACATTGGCATATCATCTACAGTGATTTCAGTTCTCATAACATTAGCTCACATGAATATATTTAATGTTTAAATCAAATTCTCAGATTTTGTACTTGGAGTAAATGGGTAAGAAAGGATTTGTGCTCTCTCCCTATCCTAATAGCTATTAGGAAACAAATATCTTCCAGGTACTGATTAATTTTTGTATTCTTCTGTTGAAACTTATGAAAAATCAAGAAGGGATTCTGAAAATCAGATTCCTGTAGGACCTGATTCTTCTTTACACTGATACCCAAACACTGTTCTGACAACATGAAAGGACTTGAAACCATACAGAGTTTATTCTCAAGATATAAGAAAACCTTACTTGTTATTCCTGAACACAAAAAAGTATGTGCTTTGTAGATATAATGTATAAATCTATAATTCACATTTTTTAAAATTATATTCTCCAGTAAAACAAGTACACACAAATTTAAAAATTTTGTATTTATATCCTTGAAAGAAGTAAACAAAACCAATCCCTTCCCTGCAAGTCTCTTGCCTATAACTTTTGTGACTTAGTTGTGAACCTTAGAGCACTGTGTTGTGGGATGTGCAGAGCTGGTTTTTGAAATAATGATCATAAAATATTCTGAATAAAGATGATGTATGCACAGCATACATTGCTACTGTTTTGAAAACATATTCAAAAATTTAACAGTCTGAAAGAAACTGTTCCTAGTGGGGTGGAAAAGGCAAGGGACTAAAGGATAGATAGTGGATGCTGCACCAAGCAGTAGGACGGTCACAATGAATTAAAATGCTATGGGTGGTCTGCATGTTGATGGTCAGGAAGAGTATTTTGCTTCCACACTGCAGGAATTCTGATTTCACACTGCAGTCTGGTGGATCATACGCAGTGTCAGTGTGTGAGCTAAGTACAACTTGAGTATATGCAGTGCTGCCCAATGTTTAACATCCACTAAATGCACATTTCAGTGTCAACCGGAAGGACTCCATACCTCAATTAATATGAGGAATCTTGACTATAGTTTTTCTGAAATACTTACTATGGCTGAAAGTAAATCCAGCATTTAAGAGATTTACATTAGATTCTCATTTCTGCTATAATGTGTCTGTGAGTGGCTGAAAGACAGTACTTTAATTCCTTTTTGGGCAATGAATTGGATGGCAAACATGTAAAGTACATTGGCCCTTGAGCCTTTAAGACACTTGGGAAACAGTTCTGGTTTTGTGGTATGAAGTATAGATAATATAGTTTAATTTGAAAAGAAAACTTTCCCATGAAAAGCTGAGCCACGAAATATCCTAAGGGAAATGATCAGATGAATATTATCTCCTTGAATTTCCTCTTTTCTTGTGTGCTCTGTCTTCCAGACCAGCTTGGAGCAGACTCCAAAATTTGATAAATTCACATGAAGTCATCAGTCTCAGAGCCTCTCAGAAGAGCTTGACACAGAACACCAGGCTATGGATATTACTGTATTGCTTTTGAAAGGGTGAAGCTGACAACAGCTCAGCTGTGTTTCAGGGGATGTGAATTTCTCTCATGTTACATAGAGGTCATCAAAGCAAAGTATTTCTATTACAATCTCTTTGCCATGGGTCTCTGGTTTCCTTCTCCTGAATATGGACTTCAGCTTCTACAGCACAACTTTTAAAAATCATAGCCTTTGAATCTTCCAGAGTTAGTTCACCTTGTTTTTCCAGACTCTTATTCCATGTGTTCAAGGCAGCTGTCGCTGTTGTTGAGTCATATCCACGTGTGGATATATAGTCTTCATTGTAGAGGGAAAAAATGGTTTTATCTTAATGGTTTTATCTTAATGGTTTCACTAGATACTAGGCCAAAGTATTCTATGGCTCTTTACTCTCAGTGAGACTTTATTTTTGCTTTAGCCATCTAAAATTACCCAGTAACTCTTTATTTGATCTCTGAAAGGGAGTGTAGGAGTGTAGGAGTGTAGGAGGAGGTGTGGAAGTCTATTCATTTATGGGGCCTTTTCTTTTCCTAGTACTTCCATGCTGTCAGCTTTATTGTTGATAGTTGTTTATATTATGATATGTATTATTCTATGAATGCATTAAATATTATTCAAATAATTTTTTTTTCTGAAGAACACCAAGACTTGTATGTCTAGTGATTTTTGATAAGTCATATAACACCAGCGTGCAGTGCTCTTTATTTTTCCTCCGCCTCTTTATTTTACTTTCACCACCTCCCACTGGAGTTGGCCAAGGATTGCAATGTTATTGTAAGCCTACAAAATATGTGAGAATTGAATCACAAGAATAATTTCAGCCTGGAAAGGAAGTCCCAGCTTTATATCACCTTTTCTTCTTCCAAATATCCCATCAATAATTTTGGGATGTAATGTGTGTTCATAGGGTGTCCTAAAAGTGCCTTGGAAGGACTGGTCACACTGAGTGAAGAGTGGAGAAAGTTCACTCAGAGAAGCATTTCTATCAGACAGTTAAAGAGTGAGGGGGCTATGCCTGGTGTGTCACCCCACAGCAGACACAAACTCAGATGGCCAGTCCCAACACAGCTCATCCCATAGGAAATCTCCCCATCCAGCTTCATAGACTTCCACACCTCCTCCTACTCCAAACTCCCAGTCATGTGTCCTACATGCTCCATAGGTATTTCTGAGAAGTAACGATCTCTTTTTGTCACCTCTCTTGCTTCATTGCAGATCTCACTGACGTTAGAGTTATTATCCCAATTATCCCACCTCCAACTCCAAAGCTGGGTGTCCTATCCCTGATGGCAAGGAAGGAGGCCACCAGTCTCACTGTGGAGGACAGTGTGTTAGTGGCAGTACTATGGCTCCACTCATCAGGGGAGGTTGCAGCAGCCTGGAGGCTGCACACAAAATATGGAGTCTAGGCATGCCGTCAGAATCCTAGCAGATTTCACAGATTCCCTTCCACAGAGGTCCTTGATGAGGGTTTTGGAAGGAAGTTGAGGACAGAGGGTGATGTGTCAAGGCATTGCTGAGGTTGCTCTGGTGTCTGAAAAAACATGTAATTGGCAAAATGTCGCAATCCATCTGTGGTGATGCATAACATTTCTTTTGTGCCTTCTCAGACAGTTCACAGCATCATGGCAGAGTACTCAAAGGAAGTGTTTGGCATAACTTGCAGTGGTGATAGCACTTAGATTGGGCAGTGGCATTTTCAAGTATTCCAATGAAACTAAAAATATCACAGCTGGCAGAATTTCCAGCATCAGTTGCTAAAACTACTGTGATAAACTAAGTTTTCACTTCTCCTTACTGCATTGAATAAATTGAACTCCCTTCAGCTTTCTACATGCTGAATATTCAAGACCAGACTCCAAATGCTGTGTTTCTGTCAGAGCAGCACTGACATTAAAAAATCTCCTTGCTAATTTATGAAGTAACTTTACCTTTCTGTCCTCAGCCATGAATTCTCTGTCTCCAAATACTGCAGCTGTGCAGTACCACATGAACTACCAGTAGTCTTTCACTCTTGAAGTAGCTTTATCTCACTGCTAGAGGTTGTGTATCATTAAATTACACTTTGGCGTTCTTTTGTGTGTGAGAACCTATGGACATGCATTATTCAAAAAAAAAAAAAAAGCTTTTCCAAGACTTAGCTAGGTTTACCTGACTGCTTGCTCTTCTGGAAAGGAGAGAGGACTTGCATAGTAACCATGACTCAAAGCAAGCATTCTCAGTGATGTTGTCTGATGCATTGCATTCAGCAGGCAAAACTAATGCAAAACTTAGGTCAACATGAAGTTGCAGAGAATTCCTGCCACACAGCTCCTGGAGTTTCTCTGTTGACAAGGTCTTCAACATGTTTTCCACTTGGTAAATGTTTGGCTGTTTTTTTGGAGATTTGGGGGAAAGGGGTTAGCTTTTTTTAAAAGGTACTTGCACTGATTAAGCTGTGTTTAAATTCACTGAAAGTAGGTAGTGCTGTGATGAAGGCAATGGGAACATATTCTGATATGTGAGGAAGTTCAGTTTCAGGCCACATGAATCCTTTCCTGAGTGTGATCTATAATATTTCCTGTGGAGTAATTCCTGCCTGGCAGAAGGACTCCATTAGGACATGTGCTATTACAAGCTCCTTTTTACCTTCACTGTAATCTCAGAGGGACACTCTTTTATATTCTCTCAGACTTTCTTAGGAACTAATTTATCTTTGCGTAGCTTCTCCTGCTCTTTGGAAGGCAGAGGCTCTCATAATTAAAAATCTGGCAAAGAACTGATCTGGGAAAAGATATATGCCTCTAGAATTCAATTTTTTTAAAAGAAGTGAATAATTAATATGATCTAGGAGCACATGGCAACTTTTATATGAAGTCTCCTATTCCAGGTGGAGATAAGCGTTCTGGTGACAGAAGAAGAAGCATTGAAAAGCTTAATTTGGGACAGATAAAGCTGTACAGGTCAGAAAAGATGCCACATGGACTAAAAGGAGTTTTGGGGAAGTAGCCACTGAAAACAATGAATAGTTTCCTTTTTGAGTTACTTTTACTAAGGAGAAAAAATTGCAAACAAACTGCTGAGTGAGATTCGGGCAGTCCTCAGGTCCAGGACCTAGAAGTTCAGAGCTATATGTCAGTGTAGGCAGAAAGCAGTTATCTATCTGTACAGCACAGCTAGCTCTCTGAGCTGGGTACTTCAGGTACAGCCAGGCATCCTAGAAGTGCCTGAGTTTATTCCTTTCCACATGCAGGAACATCATTTTGACAATGGAACTTAGAAATTGAACCGTAAAATGTATTTGATGAAATGCAGAAATGAGCTTTCCCCAAATTATATAAATTGCAAATGGGCATGAAGGGAAACTGATTTTCCACATGACTGAATATCTAGTTTCAGGAGACTAAAGATGAGGCTTTTGCAGGCTAATGGGATCCTGACAGAAGCCTGTAGTTCATGAACACTGTGGTGAACCTTATGGTTCATACGGCCTTGTTGTCTATGAATCAACATATGACAATCTGCCAGGCTTTTTTGTTCAGTTGATTTTCAAAGTCATGGCAACAATGATGCAATTTTACATCTAACACAACTTCCTAATTAAAAGAGCAAAGAACTTGTCTCCTCTACCAGGGGTTTACACAAAGATGAAACATGCCAACAAAGTAGATAAGCAGATGCTTTCACTGAAGTCCCAAGGCTATGGAAGGATTCTCTCTCTACCTGAGTCAAACACACTGCAGTGAAATAGAGGTTTTTTGCATAAAAAGTAAAGTGTAAACTAAAGGTTTCTCTCATGTGCAAAGAGCCTAAGAGCAAAGCTAACTCTGCTCTATTCACTGAACAAGTGTTCCTTAAGGATGTATTCTTACAGTACTAAACTAAAATTCTCTGGACCACTTCCATGGTAGTGGTGACAGCTGGAACCAAATATCCCATGTAATACTCAGCTATCTGGGAAACTAGGAGAGCTGTGTGTTGGAAGTAGTCCTTGCCTTATACTATCTCCCATACAGTGCCTGGGAACTATTAGAAAAAGTGCAAATCAGTCAATGCCAAATACACTCCAGAGACACTTCTAGTGTTTAAGAGTAAATATTATTTCAGTTCCTGTGCCTGTGGACACTCCTTAATGTCATTTCACTTTCTAGAAGAGACATCTATTATGAGTTCATTTTTAATGATCTAGAAATGTATTATTTTAAGAGAGGCTGGTGTTACACACATCTACAGTGAAATTTAGAACAGCTTTTTTTATTTCCTTGCAGGCTATTTAAACAGTTTAATACTGTCTCCAGTGTCCAGCTCTTAGACTGAACTTTTTTGAAAGTGTAAACAGATGTAGAAACAGAGGTAAATGCTTTTGCTAGCAAACAGGCTACCACTCCTGTAATGCTAGACAGTTTGTGAAAGGAATTTTATACTGCTCATGATTAAATGGATAGATATACACACTGGGATAGCTTCCTTTTCCTAACAAACCTAATCCATGGATCACTTTCAGATTATTGTGTTTATTTTTTCCACACTGTTTTGGCTTCCATGAAGACCTGCTTTAGAAAAGAACTAGGATTAAGTACAATTAAGGACTGATCTAACATTTCCTAGTAATAGGTATAGGGAAAACAGGTGAACCTTGAGAAGAGCTTAAGATGCATGGTAGTGAAATACACACTTTATCCATTAGATTCACAGCCTTCCATAGAAATATGTTAAAGTTGTCTCAGGAGATCTGTTATTCCTTGCTAGCAGCAACATCATGCTGTGAATTACAAATAAAAGCATACATGGCTCAAACAAGGCTGTTGAACACAAAACATCAATCTGTCTCTGGACACACCTAAAAGAACTGTTCCATTAATTTCATTAAGCCCATTATACCAACCAGGGAATTGTTTGGAAATAATAACAAAACTACAACTGAAATTATTAAATTTGGTTTGATTCACCTCATCCAGTACCTGCAGCCTTATCTTATGGTAGAACTTGATAAAGATCAGGACTGTTCCTTTTAATTAAAATAAACAGATCCATGTAACTAGAGGAACTGCATTACTCGTAGTTGTAAAGAGCTACCAATTCTGCTACACTATGGAAATCAGATAAATTTGGATGAATTCAGGTAACTCCAAATGCTCCAAGTCCAACATATATACCAGACTGGTCCCAGGCTGGTAGCCAAATATCATTTTAGTATCGTGCAAAAAAGTACCATTTTATTTTGAGATCAGACAAAAGAGTGGTCCACAAACCTCCAAACCTCTGAGGCATGTGGCAAATATCTAAAGCATTAATGTAAGTCCTACAAGGGGAGAAAGTCTTTGTCAGATGACTTAATGTCATTAGGTTACAGTCTGATGGTCGAGAAACCTCTGCTCTAGTCTTTCTAAGCAGTAAATGAGAACTTCCTAATCCCTCCATGTTTTCCTGGGTCAAAAAAGGGACAACTGTCACAGTTTTTGACACCCATGTATATAGGTGCATGTAATACAATGATAGCTTTGTCCACAGAGAGTTAACAGGTGGGGTCCAAATATTGCAGTAGAATAAATCTCATTGGTAAATTGTGAGCATGTGTGCAATTGTGGGCAGGATTGAAGCCAAAGTTAGGAAAAAAACCACAATTTCAGTGTTCTTGCTGTGTCTGCATACAATGTAATGACAAAAGTAATTTAGACCATGGAAGTTAAGGGGTTTTATTGACGAGGTAGATAATGTTGTACTGTTCCCATGCAGTCCTATAGCCACACCATCAGCCAGCTAACCCAGCTAGCAGCAAGTGTAATTCAGATAGATTTAATGAGATATGTTTAATAAGTACATTCACAATCAAGTTCAACACACAGGATTTTTTGTTTTCCCCAGGCTTCTGACAAAGCCTGTGACCAGCTGTGAAAGTTAATTGTATGTTATGCTGTAACTGTCTGGGGCTGGCAGAGAACCTTTATCCTATGGTATATTTTTGTCCCTTGGCAGCAACACAGAAGGAAGGAAGGTTGAATTTCATTTTCCCCTGGTTTGATGTATAACTAGTATGGCAATGTGCTGGGACAGGTTTTTATGTTGCAGTGAGTGCTAGATGTGCTCTTTTAAAATTTTGTCTTTTTGCTTCCACAAAATGGAACGCAGACTCTCGAGGGCTCATTTTCATTTACTACAGGTAAATCCTGCCATAGTTCTTGCCTAGTTTGCCACTGCAGCAAAAAAAGAAGGTAATTTTCTGTATTCTTTTATATCCTTAGAAGACTTTGATTTTCTCATCCAGAACATCACTTAGTGCTTTTTCTGCTTTGCCTTCTCACACCTTGTAATTCCTTTAATAATAATACTTTACCATTTCTTTACTAATACCACTGTGATACCTGTCTACTCCAGTTGTGTGGCTGGTAGTATTTGCATTCTAAGCTATCCTATCTGGCTTTTACTGATTGAGTTATTTGAAGTCATAACAGCCATTTTGAGTCCTCTGTTCCAACAGCAGTTACTAAAATAAAACTACTTGTATCAGTCAGATGATTTTCAAAGCCTCCTTTTCTTCAGCTTTGTGAGTAGTCTCTGCTGCATCTCCCTGGGGACTACACAATCACATCAAACCCAGAGAGCAGCTATTTTTTTTTTTTTTCATGGGGTTTATATTAGCAATGTGCTTGGGCATTCCTTATCTTATGGTGGGTTATGGGTTTGTTGCTTTGCTCCTGCAAACTCATAGATTGGATGTCTTGCCAGAATGAGTGGCAGTGAATGGAATGGATGGAATGGGCATATAGCAGGATTAATTTCCTTGTGTTTCAGAAGGATCTGTTTTTTCTTTCATCAAATCAGCGTTTTATGAGCAAACAGCAGATGACATAATCTTCTTTTCTTGCTTCCCTACATTCCTAATAGATCAAAATTTTGTGAATGAAAGAAAGTTAAATGCTTGCAAAATAGTAATTACAAGTGTGTGATTTGAAAATTAAACAGTAATTTAATTGCATGCCCTTATGTGAAGAATTTTAAGATATTTTCTTCTGAATGTCTCTATTTTAACCTGCCCCCTATAGATTATGTAGGTATCAGCTAAGGGGCTTTGCAAAAAGTATGTTCAAAGTTATTATAGGCAGAATAAAATCAGCCTTCCCAAATTCACAGTTGCATGATTTATAATACAATAGAATCATAGATTTGTTTAGGTTGGAAAAGACATTTAAGATAATTGAGTGCACCATTAATATATTATGGACAAGGCCACTACTTACCTGTGCTATGTACCACATCAACACAAATTTTAAATATCCCCAGGGACTGTAACTCCACCACTTCCCTGTGAAGCATGTTCCATTGTGTGACGACCCCTTTGGGTAAAGAAGTTTTTTCTTAATATCCAATCTAAGCCTTCCCTTGCACAACTTGAGACCATTTTCTGTTGCTTCATCATTACCTGGGTGAACAGGCTAACCCCCACCTGGCTACAACCTCCTCTCAGGAAGTTGTAGAGGGTGATAATGTATCCCTTGAGTCTCCTTTTCTCCAGGCTAAACAACCCCCAGCTCCCTCAGCTGCTTCTCATAAGATCTATGCTCCAGACCCTTCACCAGCTTCGTTGTCCTTCTCTGGACACATTTTTGTTAGTCTTTAAAAAAAAAAAAAAAAAAAAAATCCCAGCAGGCTTTCTGGTTGCATTTTGAACCTAAACTGTCCAGTTTGAACTAAAGTGCATCCTCTTAGATTGACTTGTGGTTTGTTTGTCTGGCTTTAGCTCTTTTTCTGCTTGGCCTCTCCAGACCTGTTTATGCTCTGCTCTTGCTCCTGCTCTGGGCAGCACTAGAGCTGAGCTCAGGAGTTCCATGCAAAGAATGTCACTCCTTGGTGTAGCCTAGTTTCCAAACATGTTTAATTAAGCTGGTGATGCTTTAGGAATAAAAAAGAGAAGGCACCTGGGAGAAGCAGGAACTCTGCCTGGAAGAAATGACAGAAGTTTATAAGGTGTAGGGACTTCAGTTCAAATTGGCCCCTTCAGCATGAAAATAGGTGCATTGGGTGGGCATCACCAGCACTGTGGGCACCTTGGTACCCCTCTGCTGTCCAAGTCCTGCAGGTAGCTCTACTGTGCTCTCAGGTGTAAACCTGCTGTGGCATGGGACCTGCTTGATAGGCAAATGACTTGCTACTGATAAGGAGGTGCTCTGTGGCTGCTGGCTCCTAGACTGGGAAAGTAATTCATCTTCAGTTGCGGGTGAGGATAATAAAAATCAGGCCTCGTAAGGGTGATAAATTACTCATTTAAAAGTTACATTGGTAGTCTAATCCTTATAAACTTTATCAATTCTCATCCAACTGTGATGTTGCTACTTTCCTATAGGAGGCTGATAGAAAGATAACACTGCACTTGGGGAAGTCATCCTCTCACAGTAATTAAAATACAACACTTCACCACAGATACCTTTTAGTGTTTTCAAATAAAGAAAATGTTATTGGATTGTGCATTTCCTGTGACTGGTTTAACTTTTGCCAGTTGGCATTCCCTCAGTTCTTCTCTGAGCACATCCCCAGCTGCATCCTGGCATGTATGTTAAGATATTTTCCCTTTTCTGTGTGTTCCTTTTTTCCTGTTCTAAATATTTGCAGTTGATAATTTCCCAGATTCCCTCCCAGAACCCTCTTGTCAATCAGTTTCTGCTGTCCCTTCCTGACAATGACTGCTTCAGCCCACGTTCTGCATTCTGTATATCTGCTCTGTGGAAGTGCAAATTCTTCTTTAGCATTGTAGAAGATACCTTGAAAGGATCATTATCTCCCCTGGATAAGGATCAAGCACTTTACAGGGCTGCTGATCCTTGATGTCTACCTGGAAACTTTGACCAACATAAGACATGCTCAAATTCTTGTAGATAGAACTTTTGCAAAATCTGCACTGCCTGTGGACACAACCTTGATCTGGGTTCAACCTGCACACCTGATTGCCTCAGCTTCTTAGTTATAAAGTAAAAATCCAATGCTTATCAGCTAGTTTGGAGTAAATGTGCTCAAAATTAAGAGCTGGCATAAAATGTTAAGTAATTTATATGGTCATGGAGTATTTAATCTCCAAATTAGCTTTAGAAAGAACTCCAATCAAAGCAGAAACTGAAAAAAAAGAGGCTTCTTAGAAATTCTGCTGCTTAAATATTGTGAAATATATAAGTACAATCAAGAAATTACAGAAATTTTAACATAATAGCACTATGACTATAGTAAACACAAAAAGGATAAACTACAAATTGCTGGTAAAAATTGAATCATCAACGAGAAAAGAATCATCCATCTTATTTCCTAATGACGTCTTCCAAATAGAAACCTACATAACCTTTACTCAGCAGGTACCTAACCTGCAAAATGTACTTATACATTCAGAGACCACAATATTGTACAAATATTATAAATGACGAAAAGTTACAGTGTATACCATACAAAAGTGCATTTCCTACATTTATTTCCTATTACAAAGCCTTTTCACAAAGTTGCCAAGTTCCAGAATGAAAGGTCAAATACTATAAAATAAAGATTAAATGATCCAAAAGATTTCTCTCTAGAGTTACAGCTTCGGAGTGGGTTTCTTAAAAATTCCATAAATTGAATTATTTTTATTTTGCTGCTCTGTTTCCTGTATTAAATCAGGGAAGGAGTCACCATAACAACTGTTCTAACACCAAGAAAAGCAGCATTTTCTTAGAGCAGTACATCTATCATATAAATAGATCTATAAATATATATTTAGGGTGTATTGTCTAAGACTGACAGCAATTACGTCACTGTTGACACAATTAAATGAAGAAGCACGCCAACATTCTGTGTCCTAGCACCCACATGTCCATATTTTGTCCTTTCTATTTTCCTCTCCTTATATGCATTTAACCAGGTATATTCAGCAATATTTTTACATGGCACAACATAGTTCAATTTTTTCCTAGCTCAAAACTTAGAAAAATATATTACATGGCACTGACAAAGTTTAGCAGAGAGCAGGATCAGTTTCTTTTGTTCCAAATGGACCTGGACTGCTTGGGCTGTTTTCCTACCTAGAGAAGTTGTCCTATGTTACAGGATGCTCATGGGCACTTTGTGCCCCCTTCCCCGGCACCCCGTGACTCTGATCAAGATAACCCTGGACCCCCCTTCCTGCCCCAACAGGGTTGGCAGAGAGCCAGGGAAGCCCACCCTGTCCAAAGTCTATATAGACCCCTGACATTTCCTGTTCGTTCTCCTTTGCCCCGCTCTCCACATGGACATCACAGAATAAAGAGAACTGAACCAATTTGTCTCAGGGTAAGAGCCTCTTTTGGGAATCTTTGCCATCTCCTGATATTCCTCCCCTCAAAGCCTCGGACCTCTGGGCTAGCCTGATAATTCAGGGGGCTGTGTGAGGGGGGGAACGTCAGTCCTACTGATCATGGCATTGGAGGTAGGTTAGTAGCCCTAGAGGATGTCCAGGCCTGGAGCTCTGATGTAGTGTTAGTGTTTAATATCACTACTGAGCTTCCTGTGTTAAAAATATCTTTACCTTGTTATCAACATCGGTTCTTTCTTCCCATTATAAAGAAAACAACGTTTGATACAAATGAGAAAGCAATCAAATCACAGTTGGAGTATTCCCTAGTTCGTTCTAAAGTTTAAGTGTAGCTCGATAAAATAATTACAACACAGCAGTGTTGGTAAACAAAACTAATTTACATATAATATCTCACTCCATGCATCCAAAGAGCTCTCTTTAATCCCAGGTGGCATTTTCAGTCACAAGATTATGCATGTAATCGCAACAGACCTTTTTATCCCTCAAGTCTTCCATTTAGCCTCTGGAGACAGATAATATCTCATAACTTGTCATTGTGACAAGGAAAATGCTCTAATCAAACACTCCTGTGGACCATTATAGCACATAATAACAGAGGCTTTTGATGACTTTATCAGACATGCATTGGAATGTTCCCTTTCAAAAGACAAAAAAATTATTTTGTTTTAATGCAAGGCTTTTGGATATATATATATTAAGTAGGAGAGAAACTGAGAGACAAAATGGAGGGACAAAACTATTATGTCTCCAGTGACACAGAATAATGTGGTTTATAATATATTATGTTTAAATTCAAATGCTCTCAACTGATTCCCAGGGTTTTCAGCATAATTTCCAGAGTCTGCCCTGGGAGCTGGTAGTGTGCAAAAAATCTGCAAATTGTATTATAACCTTTGAAGTTTAAAAGCTGTCCAGAGCTGCCGCACTTGACGGGTGATTTTGTCATGACTTGAAAGAATGAAATCCAGCCAGCGTGGAGGAAGCCGGTGTGCCAGAGCCCTGCAAGGAAAGCCTGAGGGACCACACGGAGCAGTGTGGGTCACTTTCAAGACATCCCATAGAAGAAATAGCTGTGAAGGATGTTAGATTGTCTAGCTGAGCTGTCTCTACCTGGAGAGGGATCCAGTGAATTCCTGCAGTCTCTGAGAATCTGTCATGAACATGAGCAAATTTGCATGTGTACATTTCTATATGCTACAATTTTGCTTACAGGTGAAAGAAGAGGAAGAGAGGAAGGTGGACTGTGCTGTGTACATTGCTGGGGTGTGGAAGGGCACAAGTAATTATGCAAAGGAGTGAAATTTTGTCGGGTTGAACTATGATCTAATGAGCACTGTTTTGCTAAGCCTTTGGAAGACCCGGTCCTTACTATTTTAATGGACTTAAAATACGTGTGTCTTTTCAATTTCTTTACTGTTCCTCAAGCAGCTTGTCTGTATTTTCCTATACAAGAAAATGGTGCTATTGTTCTTTAATCTTATGATATAATAATATCTTTTAGGATGATCAATACACTCTTATTTTTTTAGTACCACTGGTTTCTCAGAGAGTAGTTGAGGTTAGATGGGACCTCTGGAGACTGTAAAATTCAAAGCATTTGCTTAAACATGATCAGCTAGAGCAAGTGCCCAAGGTGGTTTTCGTTTGTCCTTTGGATATTTCCAAGGATAGAGGCTTCACAACCTCTCCCTAGAAGAGTTTGGCTATAAGCATCCAATTCATTTCAGCTTGTCTTCCTGAACTAAAGTGCAGCTTTTCCTACACTGCCAAGTGATGATTTTTTTTTAATCTGCTCATAAAATATTACAGACAACAATTGTTTCCAACTCCACAGCACATGGTTGGTTTATTAAGAGTCAGAGACAACCACTGGGTAGTGTTGTTCTTTTTACAGTCCAGACCACCAGAAAATTTTCTAGCCAACTTTCCAAGAGCACAACTACAATGCAGGCGTGTCTGCGAGAAAGCTAAGGAGTAATACTGTGAAATGCTGGCATGTGTTAAAGTATCTTATTCTGAGAATTTTTACCTGAGAATTCCTCTTCTAAATATGTCACAAGAGACCAGGTTAATGTTGCACAATGGGTGTACCTGCTTTGAAATCTTACAGGCAATGTGCAAATGCTACTTCATTTATACGATGCAAGCTTACCATGCAGACAGTTTTAATAAATCCCTTTAAGGCAACATAGATAACTTTTTCAGAAATTCATTTAACACAAGTCTTCATAAATAATATCTTCACATTATACACTATCTCAAAGATTGTATGCCATCTGAGCAGATATCAAAATTCCGGGACTGAGCCTACCAGCTGGTGCAGCTGTGGAGGCAATGGCAAGCTTGATGTCACAGCAAAGTGCCAGACACTGCACTTAGTTAGAATGCCCAGCAGGTGGATTAATTCGCAATTAACCGTCTCTTAGGAATATATTCACCTTTTCCTCAGAGCTGAGGTAACCCCAGAAAGAAAAATGATGACGTCAACAAGTACAAATGCAATCTTGAACAACTTAATTCAATAGGGAAGGTGTTATTCATTCCATTCACATAAGGCAATATTCACACTGTAATGAAAACAGTAATAATAAACCATTGTATTCAACAGGACAAGCTAGTCAAGAAAATACTCTCTCAGTATCACATTTTGACACTTTTGGAACCATAAATTGGTTATGATTAACTCTAGAAGTGTTGCCTTGTCTCTTGCAAAACAGATGAGTGGATTTAGGAATTCATCCAGCAAAAAGGCAGCCAAGGGCTTTGCTACTGCCAACAAATACTCCACAATTTCCTCCACATCATTCTCACACTTGACCTCACCTCTGAACTGCAACAATGTCTCATGCTCCCCCCGCCTCTCTGTTGTTTTGGAGTTTTTACTTGCCAGATACTCTCTAGGTTTATTAGAATTTGTTTTGTTGTTTCTGAAATATCAACAAGCGTTGTCCAGGGATGAACCAGCAGACCGATTGCTGTGGCAGTGCTAAAGAGAGCTGTGTCTCCTGGCACAGCAGGCAGCAGTGGGATTGCAGCGGCAAGCTCTGACAAGACCTGCTCCATGCACTGTTCTGCCTGCAGCTCGGTGCTGTGGTTGGGATAAAACCCACAGCAGGGTCTACTGAAACCAAACAATGCCTCAGGGAAGTTAAAAGCAGAGAGAATTGACTAGTTATCTTTTTATTCTGTATTTTTTTAATAATTAAAAGTGTAAGGCTAATACTACAACCAAAATAGAGAAACACAATACTCTGACTTCTTTAATCATCACTCTGGCAGAACATGAAGACAAAAACACACAGTTTGGCTTATTGTCACATATTCCTCTCTTTAAATAAAGATTCATTTCTAAACCCTGTATCAGCTTTGAGCACAGTCACTGATGCTTTTGGAAGGATCCCTTCTCCAGTAACACCGTTTCTTCAGCACTTGTGGCTTAAGTCTTCTGCCACCACTGATGCCCATTTTCAATATTTTTCCATTCTCTTATTTACCATTATCACAAATATATATGCTTCAACATGTTTTTGTTCCTTGCCCATGAATTATTCTAACATAAAATAACAATTCTAAATCTTAATATTTCCTATCCCACTCCACAAGAAATCTAAATTATTCACATTCACCTCTGCTAATGTGACCTATGCCAAGGCAATAAAAGTTATGAAGATCTCTGATTTTCCCCAACTGTGACTGTATTGCTTCAATTCTGTCAATAACACTATCTTCTCCAAGGTAGTGTCTTTGATAGACAATCTGATTTTTTCATGGTGACCTGTGATTAATCATCTTCCTGAACATTTTCACAATGAGCTTCTAACATCTCAAGTTGGGGGCTAATTTTAAAATTAAAAAAGAGATTATTCTTTTAAAAATAACTCACATGTAGGAAACCCTAATATAATAGATTTGATAGACACAAATATATATAGATGAAAAGGAGAATTATGTTAACAGCACTTACTTTTGAAGATTTTGTCAGCATCCATGTTTTCCAGGGAAATGCTACTGGTTTAAGTGTAGGAATTAATAATTTTCTCAAATTTCTGTGATAAATATGACTGTTGACACTTTAGGCATATATATTACCAAACTCAAAGGAGCTATTTTTGTCTTGAAATAAACCATGCAACAAGTAAAATTTTATGACTTCTAGTAAGTTATTTATTTTTCACCTTATCCTGCAGGGACAACAATTATAGCCTTATTACCAAGAGGAGCAGCCTTTCCTTGGTGTGACAGATAAAGAATTTAGTCTTTTGCCTTAGGCTTTGTCAAACATTCTTTTCTGCTGTGTTGACAAATAAGTGTTTAGGTCCTCAGACCACTAATTTTATTTTCCTTATTTGTTTGGATTGCTAAGGAATAACAATTGAAATAACTATATTATAACTATATATAAAAATAAATAATTTTTAAACTAATACACCAACTTAAGCAAATTAACTACTCTTGTGTCACTGGGAGAGGAGCTGCTTCCAGAATGACTGCATGTCAACAGAGGAGAAGGGGACAGAAATGAAGGTAACAGAGCCTGGTAATTTTCTCATTGAAAAGGTCATAATTTGCTCACTACAGAGAATTATTTGCACTTCTCAAAGCTGAAATGGGCACCATCTCCTTTAATCAGTGCTTTGTGGGCAGCAGCACGTACACCACATACACAGGGACTGGCCTGTGAGGCTGGATCTTGCCTCAGCCCTGTCTCCCAGGCTTTGCTATCCAACAGTATACACAGGTAAAATTTGTGAAACATGTCTGGAATAATGATACAAAAGTGATGTATTTTGATTCCCAAGAGATGTGTATGAGCTACCCCACTGGCCTCCTGAGGAGTCTGGCATTGCATAAGACCCCATGGCCAATTGTGCTTCTCCCTCCTTTTCCTCCTTCCCCTCTCCTCCTGTTGTGCTTGGAGGAAAGGTAGAGTTTGCCAGCTTCTTGGGTGTTTGAATGTCCTACACCTGTATATTGAAACTTGTGCATAATACAGCATAAGTGCACAAATATGGAGCTCTATCTTCAGTCTGAGTTGAGTTTCCTGTGAGAAAGAGCCTTTCACTTGACTGTTTCTGTGGTTATTTGGGATGAAAGTGTTCTTTGGGAGGGAGAGCTGCTTCAAAAGGCACAAAGTTACTCCTTTGGGAGCACTGCTATCTGAAATACCCTCTAAAGAGAACAACAGATCCTATTCAGGCAGGCTCTGGGCTCAGGGTCAAACATAAACCATAGCTTTAGACCAAATGAGAACACTGAGTTGGAACATGGCCAGTTCCAGGAAAAAAATCAGTCACAAATCTAGACCTGAGCATCATAGTTCAGAGCCTGTTTGAACACATGCTTCAGTCCCTGTTCTTTGTTTCATTCTGAGCAGGCAGGATATAAGCAAGGTTGCTGCTGAGCACACTGGGTCATGTTTTGGTAGAATGAAGGTGGCAGCAGTGGGGACACTTCATGCACAGGGCCCTGTTAGTTTGTACACATACACAAATGCAGGGATGCCACTTTTAGGATGGGGAGCCCTTGACCCACAGATTGCTGGAGGCAATGCTGAAGGAATGCCATGGAGGTTTTGCTGTCTTTGCTTTGGTCCTGTTCCCTCCCAACCCATCTGCTATAAGTTGCTTCTGGAAATTAGAGAGTAAGCCAGGTGAAGCTTTTGGCTCCTTTGGTATGGTCAGTCTTAAATGCTGAAACACTAAGACATAATTTAATACATAAATGCTAAAGATCAGAACTGGCATTACGAAGAAGATAAGCCAGAGCCAACTGCACAGGTTGAGAAATACCCTATTGCACTGCTTTTATGGGGACTTGGGGGATTCTGAGTTTCAGAAGTTGCTCCTCTGCTACCCTTTCTTGATGGCCTCCTTCCCACCAATTCTCAGTGAGAACTGAGAGTGAGCTGGTTATCTCTGACTGCACCAGGGCCTGGTGGGAGCCTTGGCTGACCAGTATAAGTCAAAAAAGACTTGGCAGGCTCAGCTCGGTACAGTCTCCTGCCCCCAGAATGATCTCACAGGCGGAACTGAGGAGCACTGCTCCCAGAAAAGTAAGATGAGATGCATTTTCACACAATCTGATTTTCCCAAGGAGCTACAACCTCTGTCTCCTCAGCAATGTGAATTAGTGAAGTAAGAAGGGTGGTGCAGGTGAATAAACACATTTAAAGTGCACTTGAAATTCTTCAGAAGACAGTAATAGCTCTTTCTTTTTCATTTTAGAAAGACAAGATAGCATTTAGAAGCTGATAGATCTCAGAACAACAAACTGGATGGGATGGACATTCTTTACCAAAAGTGTTGTAAGTTAAGCTAGTCCTTATTCATCCTAGTAGATTTTAACTAAGGTGGAAGCTTTGGGGCTAACCTCAATACCCAAATCCAATTTGTTAAACGGTGATAGTGATGCCTCATTCCAAATGCAGTTTTAGATCTACAGATGAATAGTGTTATGAAAGAGGATGGTGCTGCACAGACACTATATTAATTACTACATACTCATGACTATGTCTACCATTCGTGGAACTGCCTCAGGGAATGAAGAATGAGACAAGGCTTGTAGCACAGCAAAACTGAAAAACAAAATTCCAGGAGAGTCATCTCAGCAAACCCTTTTCTGAGATTACAGCTGAAATAACAGCAACAATTGGTAAACAGGCATTAATCAAGCCAGCAGATTTCCCTTAGTGAGAGTAATTAGCTCCTCTGCCAGCTCCCAGTCTGCTCTGGAGGGTTGATTGGCTGGTAGAAAATTTTCATGGCAGACATATGAATGTACACACCCGTACACAGATCCTGACCAGATTATAAATTAGATTCACTTTGGAAGCTTCCATGCATAAATGCTATTTTGAGAAAGAGAAGTGCTCTGTACAAAGCCACTTAGTGTGATCTCTTCGTTCCGTGGATGGCAATGGGACATTTTCTATTTATTTTTATGAAGCTAGGATTTTACTGTCGGTTTTACTCACATGTATTCTCTCTCCACAAGCATAATCTTCAGGGGTTTTGAACATCTGTCAGACTGAAGTGGCAGAAGGAGATGGGCTGGTTTCTGTGCAGTGAACATATTTTGGAATCCAATAATGGATTCAGCTAAAGCACTAATTACCGTGACAGCAGATATACTTGGGTAACCACAACTGAAACAAAGGCTAACTCTAATTTTTGAGTCTAATCTGGCACCCATCTGTAACACAGAGGAAAACTCATAGGAGTACATTGCCTCCAAAAAGGAAGTTACTCATAGTTACCCTTACTTGAGTAATCCCATAGTTTATTCCATCCTAAAGCATGCTCCAATGCTAAACAGCAACTGAAGAGTCAGCCTAGGACTAAATAATCATGGAAGCATAAAAAGTAAGAGAATAAAAAAGATAATGAAAATACAAATATTTACCTTCTGTGGGGTACATTCACAAAGAATAATGCTTCTGAAAAGCAAGTAACAATTCTGAGTTCTCAAGCAAGTTGATGAATGACCAGTCATATTTCCAGATGTCTGATGCTGAGTGCTCAGGAAAGCTGCATCTGGGATCTGAAAAGTGAGGACTTCAAAATTGTTAGTCACCCAACAGAAACATTAGCTGATATTCTTGCATTTGGTAACATTCCTAATTTTCAAACCTTCAGCTGGGTTTATTTTTTAAACAGTTGTTTTTCAGTTCAAGTGTTCCACTTCTAATTTCTTGATCTTCTGCTCTTTCAGCTTCTTTCATTAAAGAAAAAGCTAAATAGCAGATTCCTTGTGCAAGAAAACACAGGGTTTTTTTTAGCAGCTTCTGCATGTTTCTCTCTTCATTTTGCTACTGCTGTTTGCTGCCATGAGCAATCCATATACCTGGAGGAGGCATGTTTGGTGCAATCTCTGAAATTACAAATCTCTGAGATTGCACAATTTCTGAGATTGTGTGAGATCACAAAGGCAGGACATAACTGAATGGAGGTGCCTTTTATTGTAGAGAGGCAATAATATGCAAAATTGATATTTCCCAGATGTTCCTTTCATGTATCAAAGAATTTATTATTAAATTACTCAAATCCAAGGCCATACAACCTTCTACCTCTCTTGTAGTCAGCAGTTTATATATGTATGTGAGTCAGACAGTAGAGCTGAAGTCAAAGGTCTGAGTCTTGCAAAACAAAGCTATTCAAGGACGTTAAATCTTCACAAGACTGAAACATGACTGGAAAACCAAATGGATAATAGACTCCGTGTTAACCAGTAATTTCTGCAGGAAGGATTTGTAACTCATCAAAGTAAAGGAAATCATCTGCATTAGTGTTTTATACAAACTATTAGGCATGTCTGAGTTTTCAATTAAGTAGACTAGAAGAATCAAGCACTGATTTAATTAGAATCTTTCATTTGTTTTTTACCTTAAGGGTATATATATAATTTGTGGGCTTTTTATTTACAGTCAAAAATAAAATAATAAAACTACTTCTAGCTACTTCCTTGTGAAGAGAAAATATTGCATAGCAAGCCCTGCCTTCTTCAATATTTATACAGATTGGTAAGGCAGAGATTTACGTGTTCGTGTCTAACACTGCAGATGCGTATACACAACATGCATATACATTTTTGTTGTGGTTTGAAAGCAAAACCAGTGAGAGATTCCAAGTCAGAAATACAATTTATTAGGAAAAGGGAAAAAGAAAACACAGTACATGCAATAATACAAAAGAAAAACTACTGACAGAATCAGAATACAACCTGACAGCCTGTTGATCAGGGTGTGGGTAGCAGTCCAAATTGGAATGGCTGCAGTCCTCCTGGAGTGGCAGATGTGGTTCTGTTGGAGCAGTGATCCTGTAGAAGGGTGTAGGCTTCCTCTGAAGGTCCAGTGGAAAAACCCAGCTGTTCCTCTCAGGAATCCAGCAGAAAAGACTGAGTCTGGTGTCCCAAAAACTCAGATTATATCCAGGTAGGACTACTTGGCTCCTCCTTCCGGGCAGAGCATCTCACAATGGGATGCTGTGACTTTTATCAGTCATGCAGTGACATTCAATAGGCCATTAACAGCAGATGTCTCCCTGGGGAAGGGGGGTGGGAGGATTGGTTTGTGGAAGAGATAAAGAAAACTGCCCAATTAACATAAGATAACTGCCCCACCTCCAACAGATGGCAAATAGAATGCGTCTTGCCTTACAATCTTGGAAAATTTTCTACCCTAGAAAAGCATGAAGAGAAGGAAGGCTTTCTGGCATATATCAGAATCACTAGGAGGACCAATTGACCCAGAATTTGATACAATCATTTGTGGCACAATGTTGTGCCGTGAGAGATGCCAAATCCAGCCCTGCATAAACCTGTTGCATTACCACCCAAGTTTAAGGGCATTGTGCCAAATGTAAAGATGCAGGACCAGTTTCTGCACGGCTCATCTGGCTATTTGGTTGCTCTAGACTAAACTTAAAGAGACATTTGTTCAATTTAGAGCTCTCCATTTCTGACTTCTTGAATAGCGTTCACTTTCTGTACAGTGGTACAATAAACAGAGGGATAACATCTTGCTTTTTCTCTATATATGTCTCCTACAGCATCAAGATTGGGACATCTACTGGGAATGGTCAATGTGTGCATGAGCTTTTTTTCACCAGAAGAACTCCAAATTCTGCTTTACTACTTCCATTAGCTATTGGTAAAAATTGCTGTTGCTGTTCCATCTATTTGCAAAGTGGGAAAAAATTACATACTTGAAAATATAAAAAATTAGGAGCCTTTCTGCTCATCCTAGATATTATTTGTGTCAGTCTAGAACCCCAGTTTACAAATCATCTGTATGCTAACTGTAGTCTTTGTGTTTCTTTCTGGTTGCATAAGATAAGAGCTTAGCTTGTTTGTGCATAAATGTGTCCACATGGAACAGACACTCTTAAAATCAGAGAGGAAAAATAATGGAAACAGTGAATACACTAACCTTTAAATTTCTCATGTGAAAACAATTAGCATTTTTATATTACTTTATTAGGAAGTAATAAAGTAATACAACTGGAAAACTCCAGGGCTTTTCTAATAACTCTGCTGGCTATAACACTGCTGATAACAAGACACATCTATTGTTTATGCTGTTTTGAGTTCTCTCTCCTTTCACCTCTTGCTCCCCACCACATTCTCATTTTGGCATCTGTAATTAACTGTGGCCCTCAATAATAGCCACCATCTCCCAGGCCTATCTTCTTCCCAGGGTTTCAGTAGCAGTATCCATTTCAGGGCCTCAAATCAAGTAATGAAGGAAACTTGTCCTGTTCATATAAAAAGTACATTTAATTACTAGGTGCAAGGAAAGGAAGAGAAAGGTCAGAAAAAATGAAAAGACAAACACTCCAAAAATAAAAGAATAGCCTGCGTCTAGCACCTCGGTGAGGAGGCCTGGGAGCATAGAAGGAGGTTTTTGGGTCAGTGATATCCAGTGACACCCTTCCTATCCAATAAACCACCTCATCTACCATTGAATAAGACGTGCTGTTGATTTCCAGAGAATGAGTAATAAGAACAACTCCTACACGTGCACACCCCCTGCACAGGCACACATGAACAGCAGGAGCATCTCTTCCCCATAACTGCCCTGGAGGTTCTTTTTAAGGAACCACACCATGGGACACGTGGCAGTCCCCGCTGCTGCTGCTGCTGCCAATGCCTCATAGGATACAGTGCCTAAAGGCTCAGCTCCTGGTCACACAGAGGCCTCTTAATGATCCACAGAGAGAAGAGGAAATGAAGGGAAGTGAGTGATAAAGCACAAAACCCATCCTAAATGCATACATGGAGTTTTCCCTGCTGCACCACCATACCTTCATGCAAATTCTTCCTGGCCCAAGCTTTGGGAAGTCACACAGAGGCTGAGGGAGTGCTGTAGCTCCACAAATCTTGCCATGCCAAATGCATGGGGGAGGACCTTTGGCAACAAATCCTTTATCCGCGGCGGCTGCTGCTTGTCCCTGCAGCTGAGCCCGTCTGCTGGCACGGCTGGCACAGCTCGCCTGGGGTGGGAGCCAGCGCAGCAGGGCAGAGGCCAAGTGAGGCAGAGCTGCTCAGGGAGCTCAGCCTTTGGCAGAGACATCTGGCACGGTTTCCTGCAGTGTGAGATATCTGTGGCATCAGGGGACCTGCCCGTGCTGCAGGGAAGCTAAGCTCACCTGGCTTTTGAGAGCACACCAGTCTTCAGAGCTGATAGGATTAGAAATCCATAGGGTTTAGTGCAATAAGTTTGGCTGCTGCCAAGCATAAATGGGAAAAATCTCATAAACTTCTGGTATTTATTGATGAACAGTCTTCATCTTCCCATTTTAACTGGACAGTGCTCCCTTGGGAGTCGTGGCAGATAGACAGATAGAGGTCTCAACAGCAGTCTGGGCTCTGTTATAGCTGCAGATGACTGAGTGCAATCAGACACCTGCTCTGCCCTGCTTGTGCAGCAAAATCAGTCAGGTTGGGATGTAATCTTAAGGCTGTTTTGATCCAACTTCCCTAAATCAGTGCCATGCAAAGGAAAGTGATGACAGTTACAGAGAAGTGGAACCATATTTCCTTTGAGGATTCCCTCCTTTCACTAAGAAGTATGTCAATCTAATGTTACCATTAGGTCCTGTGACTGGTCAAATGCTAGTGCTCTCTGGTATCTTTCTATGTGTCAGGAGAAAGCTCCTTATAGAAGTGACAGTGATTCCTGTATGTGAGACAAATGCTGATGTCTTGCTAGAGAGGTTTGCATTTTTTAATCAGAAAAAAAAATAAAAATTAAAGGAAACTGTGTATTAAAAGGGCATTAGCATTAGTTTTCCCTCTCAAGACTGACAAAAAGCCCCCGAGAATACAAAGGACAACACAAGGCAAACATCTGTTCAAATAAAGGGAGTTAGAGAGCTGCCTATTGTTGCATTGAAGTAATATTACACCCATTAAAATTAACCACTCTGTTTCCCCACACTTTACACCATACTCAGTTCTTAAGATTATGTTTACTGGAAAGTTTTGATTGTGTAATTTCTTTTCACTGCAAGCTAATTTATGGTTCCATGTAACTTAGTCACATTTTCTTTAGCCCTCTATTAACAATACAAGTCTGGGACAGATAAAAAGCCATCCTTCAAAGGAATAACATGCCTCCTTAACACAAACTGACATAGGAAAGCAGGCTAGGGTTCAGACAATCCCAGACCTGTTCCATTAAAAGATGAGATTTTAAACAACAGATCTGTCGCAGCCCACTGGATATAATGGGCCCTCATCATGGCACGACAGGTGATTATGTTCTGGAAATGTTCCAGTGCCAGCTGTGTTGCTGCATTATTTGTAACCTCTGTAATTGCTGCTTTTCAAAACCATTTTTATTTGGAAAGCCAGTATAGAGGACAAAAAAAAGAAAAAAAAAAACACCCTAAAAACAACCTACCACCATTTGTTCAGAGAAGAAAAAATCAGCATATCAAAGCCTGAATAGTAGTGGCCTGTTTTTTGAATTGCTGGCTTAGACACCCTTCTTCTAACTAACCCCCAAACCTTAATGTAATCATTGTTCCATGTTTTCCCCCTTCCTCATAGTCCAGTTACTGTTCCTGCTTACAAATGACTGGATCAACAAGCATCTGCTTAATGCCTGCGAGGGCAATTCCTTCTGAAATATTAAAAGGCTGAGAAGCTGAGCCTATTCATGAGGGCTACTTGAGCAGTAAGAAGGGAGTCTTCTGTGTGTCTGGGGTTAAACCAAGGAGGGGTAAGAGAAATTAGCCATCTAAATTTCCTCCCAACTAAGCTTCATGTGTTTTTTCAATTGCACTTGCTTTGAAAGATCCTGGCACCATCATGTTGTGCCTAGAATGAACCTGAGCAACCACATGAGTCCATTACCACCAGCTCTGGACCCTGCTGCTCCTCTGGTTAGGTCACTATTGCCACATCTAGTCACCATTCATTCAAAATCACCCGTGGAGAGAGAGCAATCATTTCCTTTGCTCTGTACAGAGGAGAGCAAACTTTTGACCTCTTCATAAATTCTAATTTTTTTCACACTGTTCCTCTTGCTTCCCTTGGAACTTAAGGAAAATTCTAGTCCTTGAATTTCTTTCCTTAGGTCACATCTGAATATAGATTTAGAAATTAGTGGGAGAGGTTTACTCTGCCCCCCAAGTTACAAAAATTGCCTGCCTGTTATGCAAGTGATGGATTACTAAGGCAGTAATGTGGGTAGTTATATTCCTGGTGGAATAAATAATCTAGGCATGAATCACCTTTTCTCCATTGCTGTATATTCAGATCAGATACTTTTATATCCATGAGTTCTCAAACCATCTGAGGAAAAAAGTATATAAAAAGAAGTCACATGAGAAAGGAAGGAAGTTTAAAGAGCTTTCCTAGGATTTTTAGTTGCCAGGGTAACCATTTTATTCTGTGATCAATATGTTTGGCATGTTTCTATTGCTTTGTGACTGCTCCCACAGACAACATTGAAAGGTGTTTGGGGAAAACACTGGAAGGGAAGACAACTACTAACTTTGGGGAAAAAAAATGATTTGGATATGACAAAAGGAAATGACTTATCCCCCAAATATTCTAAAACTATATCTGATTTTCTTGAGAAATAGTGGAGTAATTTTGTTCAATATCTTTGCAGGACTTCAGAGGATCCTTTGGAGTATATGAGTTTCAGCTCAATGCCTACCAAGTTGCACAAAAACTACATTATAAGCTTTTTCCCCATGTTGAATGCGCTGCATTGTGCACAATATTCTGTGTCAATCAGTGACGACTTTCCTATTGAGTGAGCACCTTCTAAGTTTAAAAAAACACATAGCAAGCCCACCACCACGCTGCTTTAGCAAAATAACTGACCAATTACCTATTTAAATTTATTATTGATGAGACAACACCAATATTAGCCACTGAACAACACCAATATGAGCAAATGAACATTCTCAAGGATTTTAGGAGTATCCTTATTTTTGCAGTGATTTCTAACTGAGGCTTTCAGAGCATTTTTGTAAATACAGGTAAAAATCATTCTTAATCTAAAGGCAGATACATACTGGCAAAAAGCATTCAAACTATTTCCTCAACACTCTCACAGCAAAGCAGGGCATGCCTTGTTGCTACAATTACGGCTTGTTCCTTTGCAGTCATTTCCATCCTTCATGTGTCTCCAGCTGCATGGAGCAGAAGCTTATGACCCAATCCCTCTTACTCATCTCCTCCTGCCCTCTTTCTTCTCTTTCGTGGAGTAGTGCATCACAAGGCCTGCATCAGACATCTGTGATGGAGCTGACCTAGGTTAAGGAGGTTGCATGACCTAAAGCCCTGTATTTTAGAAGGAAGGCAGCAAGGGATCTTTAATACCTTTGCCGTTTGTCAGAACCGCCTCCTACCCCTGTGTTCTGAACCCATGAGACATCAAAATGTTAAAGTAACTATTTATTCCGTTCAGACTATTTTTTATTCCAGTCTTTTTCAAACAGAGAATCTTCAAAAACTTCACAGATCAAGATAAAATTAGAAACTGCTTTAAAGAACTTGCTGCAGAGATGACAAGATTGCAAGAGAGGAGACATAAGGAGATATGTCAGAACAGAAAAGGAAGAAGATTTGATTAAAATTAATGTCTGTATGGATGGGCATTTCCAATGGCCGCAAGGCAAAGAGAAAGGAGGGAAATAAAAAAAAATAATTATATGAGCTATTAATTTTATTTACTGGCATTTACTTAGATCATAAAGCATCATTCCATTTGTTTCTGGGTGTTATTGTGCAGATTTCATGGTGTCTGCAGATGCCCCATGTGAAAATTGCTCAGTTCAATCAGTTCTTACTGAACCAATCTAAATTTTGTTTCTCTGAAAAAATATCAGAGGTCTTGGTGGTGACTTCAGTGAAATGTGACAGATACTTCTGTCATTGATCATGTCCCTGTTAACTGGTGGTGTGATAAAGGATGTTCCCCCTCCTGGGAAGTGCTGCAAGGCAATTATGATATATTCAAGACAAGAGTTTGCTTCATCTGTGGCACTTGTCCCTTCATCTTACTCTATCTTTAAATAATAACTAGTATTGTTTTTGCTTTCTATTATAATTAAGGATTTCATTTGTGGCCATACCAGTGGGACCAGGAGCTCAAGTACCATTGCCTGAGGAAAAATAAGCCTGTGGAGTATAAGCCTGCCATGCCAACGTCTGTTGCTTCTGACAAAGGAAAGGGAAACATTATTTTTGCAAAACAAACTGCAAAGGCTTCCCATCTCTGATCATGTTCACTGTGAGCCACAGATGATGGTCTCAGTCAGCTCCCTCCAGGCAGGTCAACGCTGCAGCTCCTGCATCTGCCCTGAGCCCAGCGTGCATCCAACTACATGGAGTAATGGGTAACAGCATGGCTTTTGCAGGGTCTATTGCAAAATGCACACTTCAGACTGCATTGAGACACTTGGCAATTCATCTGCACTGATGCCTTGGCTGCGATGCCTGGAACATCAGTGGTACAGAGCTGGGTGTTTCAGGGCTGTGCTGGGCGCCCTTATGGTGTTTTCAGATACCATCAGTGTTAGCCTTCAAGCCCTTACCAATTTTTATTTTTCCTTACACCTGTGAAAAGCTCACCCTGCATAAAGAAAAAAAGGTAAAACCACTTTCTAATCCTCATACTTGCAAACACAAAAACCTCTGGCCCTTTTCACCATATTTAATTTCATCCAAATGATCCTGAGGTAGAAACCTCATCTTATATTTTCTTTGCTTCTTCTTCTTTGTGAAAAATTTGTTTACCAGCAGGAAGGAACCAGCAACGTGATGGTTCCAGTTTGTTTCAAGTCTAACTCCTCTTGGCCATTCTTATGGGAAGGATAGTAAAGCGGACAGGGTATGTCTTTCCCTCAGAGACACTCCCGATTTCCAATTTCTCTGCTGCACCACATGCTTGTCTAGGCTACATATTAATTATTTAAAAATGCATATTAAACTAGAGTTAGGGTTGTGAATATATACCAGTGTGTTAAGGTAATAAAACCTTACAGGGATGTTATAATTATCCCATAAAGAAACATTACAATTCCAGTGACTTCAGACGAAGCATAAAAGAAATGAAATTGGGTTAGAGACAGGCAAAATGTCTCCATAGAACCTTTACAAGGCTCTCTAGTGAGTTCTGGAGAATTAAAAAAAAAGGAAAAAAATCAGTTTAAAGTAAAATATCTTCATAAGCAAGTAATCACTGCTTTATGTTCCTATGTCTTATAAGAACACTATACCTAAACCAGACTAGCTGATGATGGTGTTTGAAATTTAATTGGTATTGCTGATTGTAATGTCTGGGTCAACTATGTCTTGGTTTACAGTGCTCTTGAGAGACAAATTGCAACACACTGGAGCTCCAGTGAGGACATAAACATGGCTTTTGTTTGGACAGAGCTTTCCCAGTCTTGCCGAGAGCGTGGTCTACTCTCTGTTTCTTCTCTTAGAAGAAATTTCATTGTTCACACTTGACACAGTTCTATTGTCTGCAGATGTTTCTTAATTGGTTTCAGTTTAAGTGACACCCATATGAGACCTACAAAAAGAAAAATAAAATGAAATTTGATTAAACGTTATGGAAAAGGGAGCTAAGCATAAAACACAAAGATTTCATGAGTAAAGAAAAAAATATACAAGCCATAGTGGGATATAAAATGGCTTGATTATTATGGTGCATCTTCATTTCTATATTGCATCTAAATTCAGTGGTATTGTGATACACTGACTCTACAGCCAGTATTATAACAATATCAAACTCAGACTTCCCAGGTTCCAACCTTTCCAAAGGCAGCTTGAGATGATCTAGTTATCCATGCAACTGCAAAGCAACCTGTCTGCACACAATGTCAACAAATGAGAAATGTCAACAAATACCTGTGGTGATTGCCTCTAAGCTGGAATTACAGGCTGGTTGGATTGCTACAGTCATGCAGAAGAATGATATGTGGGAAAATGAAAGGAGATGATTTAATCAAAACATCTTTCTTCTGTGTGTGTGTTTATGTACATAGGCCTGTGTGCCCGAAGTAATGAACATTGTGCTTGCCTGGAGGAGGAGGAATAGGCCAATGCCAAGCTGGATGTGATGTTATGTTTAGGTACTTTAGGTACCAGGCAGCAATCAGCTCAGGTTTAGCTGAGCTCAGGAACCAGCTCAGTTGCAGTATCCAAACCTATTTTGTGTTAATTCCCCTCTTGTGTATTGATTGCCATTTGTTCTCACTGTTGCTTTTCCATGTTTATATTCACCTTTTATTGTTCCATGTTGCAATACTCTCATTTATTAGTAATGTCAGGATTAGTGTCTCCACAAGACAAGCACCACACTCCTATTCCCATTCTCTGGCAGTTCCTCTGGTTCAGCCCCACTGACATAAGTCCATGTGTTGGGTATATAATTTTACTTGTTCTTCAATTAATTTTGTTCACAGCAAAAGCATCCAGTGAATTCCCTGGTTTATGTGATATATTATATTCCATATATAGTTCTATGTTATCCCATATAATGAAGCAGAAAAAGGCTCATCTCAATTATCCTTCTAATAATTGAGTTTCTATGTTCGTTTAACTTCTCATATCAACTTGTTATATGTGTATATGATAATTTGTGCAAATAAAATTGTCATATATTTTATAGCTATGTACTGTTAAGATATACTCTTATAAGAAGGTTTCATAAACACACAAGCCAGCAGTGGGGATTGCAACACAATGTTGAAACCACCTGGACAAAGGAGGAAGGAATGCCCGGATGATAAATTTGCGATAAATATCCGAAATTGAGATAGCCAGAGCCATCAGGGAGATACATCTCAATACCGGGAATGTGATCATGGGAGTTCATCACTCTCCAGACATGTATTGTTCAACTTGCCTCAGAGAAAAGAACTCCACCTGAATACATGCCGTCCAAAAAGGAAGAAAAGGGACTCTGCCTCAAGCAAGAAAAATTGTATAAAAATTGGCCAGACAGGACAGTCAGTGTGAAGCATAGGAGACCCTCTGCTGCAGTGGTCAAACCTGTGTCTCAACAAGCGCCGACATGGCACTGACTTTTTTTTATTATTTTTGATAGTGGCTTCTCTTTTTTTGTTGTTATTCTCTAAATTTATATTTGGCACATTTAATAAATTTTCTTAAATTAATAAATTGGAGCTTTCATTTATAACAAACTGAATCATGGCAAGGCCATAATGGCTTTTACTTGTGTACTCCCCATTTATGCTGTAGGTATCTATTTTGCAACAAGATTAGTCTGGGCTGCTGCACTTGAGACAGTCAGAGCCCTGGCAGGGAGGGAGAGGAGGGAGTAGCAGGGAATGTTTGTGGATCCAGGACTGGGCTACTCAAGGACAGATGCTGCATCAGGGAGACTGCCATGCAGAGGAGCTGGAGGCTGGCTGACCAGGGCAGGAAGCACAGAAACGCAGCCAGACCTCAAAGGTAATGGAAAGAAAGAGGTTTCCCCACCGGTTTAAAGTTTCTTTCAGTTAGGAAGACAGTAAAAGTTTCTGGTCTGTGAACAAGACTGAAGGAAAGGACTTACTCTGAAGAATAGGGACGTGGGATGTAGGGAGGATAATATTTATTTAGAAGATGTTGTTTTCTAATCTGTTTCAGATGCAGCTGGTTCAGGTTTCCTTGGCTGCAACAGTGACTAAACTCTAGCCTGTCTTTTAGCAGAATGGATCAGGCAGAGACTAAAACTGTTTTCATGTTCTTAGCAGAGGAGAAGGTGTAAGGAGATCTACCTCGTGGCTCTGCCTCACATCGGGTCGTGTCACGTTAATTTGAGTAGAAGTCCTTTTTCACTTTTTCATACCTAATTCAAAGCCCCTCTATTATGCTTTTCTTAAACAGAGCAGACAAAATCCAGCCAGGCTTTTAGGACAAAAGCAGTCCTCTGCTCCAGAAACCAGCATCAGTCCTGGCACTGGTTTTTTCCTTTCTTGGTGGCTTGTGCATACATCTAAGTACTTAAATCATCCTCAGCTCCCTTCTGAGGACCCTCACAGAGAAAGAAAGTCACTTCAATAAATCATTCTCTATTTAACAGATGAGGATTCTCTACAAAGGCAGACTTTCTATTGCAATTAAGTGTTAACGATGCTGTCCATGCAGTTTACCTTTCATCTATCTTAGTCTGTTAGCATCATCCATACTGATCCTTCATGACTTTCAGTCACAAGTGCTACTTTTATAGATGCAATCTGTCCCCTTGGATATTTTAATAATCATCTTTTACAGTAGTAGTTGCATTTTTTATAGTACCTTTCCCACCTTCTTGTCACATGTAAATGTCAGTGCTGCTTCAGGGATTCAAGTCTTCTTCTTCTCTTTCTTTGGTTTGATTTTTTGATCCAAGTGTAGTCCAGACTCTTTCTCTTTGTGCTCACAGCCATTGCCTTTAGGATATGACTGTTCTTTGTGCACCTTTAAATGGGAGGTTGTTAGAGCCATCGATCAAAATGCATGGTAAATTAAAAGTATGACTCTCCCTGCTTTTAGATATTATTGTTTGCCACTGCCTACTTTGCCCTCAGCCATCTCCCTGTACCTTTTAATCTCTGCAAGCTTCATTCTGTTCAGGTGGCCCGTCACCTCGAGGTGCTAATGAGCTTGCAGCTCAAACAATGGCACATATGTTGCTAATATAAATGCTAAGCGCTTGCGTTTGCATGCAAAGTATGTTTTGAAAAATGGGCCGATTATCATGAAGAGAATCAGGAATGTGCAGATGGCAGCTCCATCCCCACCCTGCTCTCGGCAGTGACCCCTGCTCTGCTGTGCCACGAGAGTCCATTATCCCGGCTCACAAAGCTGATACAGCCGGAGTCCCTTCATGCATATGTAGCATCAGAGAATTTTTCCTCCGAGTGCGTCAATATCCCATCTCCTTGATTTCAGTGGTCACTGTGGCTCAGGTAACAGGATTTTTATTTACAGAACACGAATGAAATTTGGCAGGTCCTTGCACAGCATTACAAAGTCATTTGGTTTAAAGCATATTCTTTATGTTGTTTTCAAAGATTGCCAAGACACTGGGCTTGGTATGAGGCTCCTGCACGTTCATAGCTAGACACAGCACACTAGAGATAATTTTTCATTAATGCCATTATGCATTTCTAAGACATGGCAGCGTGTAATTCCTTCTCCAGTGTAGCTGAAGAGCTGAAGGATTTGTAACACCTAATCAAATTCCCACATAAGAAATGTGAGATTTCCCACCTTTCCATCCCGTTCTTCTGCAGATCTTTCACCTGCAGCATCCTTGTTTTTTTGGCTCATGTGCTGCTCTCCCACCAGAGGTGTGTAATATCACAGCAGTATATTTCAGCCTTTCTGACTAAAGTATTGTGGCTACCTATATCCAGGCAGATGTCTCTCTTTTTTTCTCATGCTTTTGTGTTATCTAAGGCTCATGTTCCAGTTTTTCCACAGAATTCTGACCTCTTGTGTCTGTGAGGATACTAAGTCTGCCTTCTCTCACTTGACACATATCTTGCTTGAGACGATATCTGTACTTCCTCTGCCAAAATTCACTTTTCTTCTCATCTTGACAGAGTTACAGATTCAGGCTCTGAACTGTCCAGGCTCTTCAAAGTCCAGTGTCTTTGGTCAAAGCTGGAAACAGGAGGGATGTACCTTCTGCCTATGGTATTACCACCATCTCCCATCCAAATCTGGTAGGACCCAGAAACACACCTCTGTTGCACATGAGCTTCCCAGAGCTGCCCTGCCTCCTGATATCACCATCCCTTGTAAAATTTTTTATTCACACACTTTAGCCCCCCCGCCATGGTTATTATTTCTTCTCCTGTATTCAGTATGAGAATCTTCTGCACATTCTTCACCATTCAGAATATGGGTTCCCAGCCCCAAGTGTTTCCCTTGCATGCTCCCATTGCAAAGACTAGGCTGTCCTTTGCCATGGCTTGGGAGAGTTCTTGGCACCAGCAGAGCTTCTCCTGCCATAGGAGTGGGGCAGGCACTGCTCCAGGGAGCATTAATGCTTCACACCACTGGTGAAACCCCATCTCTCTGCTCACACGGGTGCCAGGTGTAACTTTGCTCTGCACTGCCTCTGCTAGTGGGAATGAGTGTACAAACCAGGAGAGCATGTCCAATTTAATTTAAATTTTATACATATTCCCAGTAATAATGAGATTGCAGGTACAGGCATACTAACCATTATGTTATATGAAAATTATATTTCCATATTTTCCCAGATGAAATATCCTACAGATTTCATATCTTTTTTTCTCCTGGAAAGGTCTGGAGGAGAATAATTTTTTTAATCTACTTTCAATTACTACAATTGCAAAACCATAAAAACCCTACTAAGATAAAAAACCTCTGGAAACTATTATAGAGCCACAGAAATGAACTCTTAAATTGCTGTGCTACATTTATTACCTAGCTCAGTAGGCTCTCAATGGTTTATTATAATTTTAAACTCAATAAAGAGTGTGTTCCTCAAAGGGCAGAAAAGTCTTCCTACCATTATTTTGTTGTTTATAAAGTTAATGCAAAATCATTTCATAATACATTTTAGTTTCTAGAATTTTTCTATTTTAAAGTAATTTTCTGGGAAAATAAATGCTGGTTAAACTGGAAATTTCTACTCTTTGTCAGTTTTTATACTATCATGGTTTGGTTGTTTTCTTCCCTAGTGAGGTACTGACCTGTAGAAATACTGTCCAAGTTACAAGTACATTTAATTTAGGTATTCCTATCACCATTTCTGTATACTCTGTTTGTAAATGACTATTGGAAAAACAATGATTGTTTTGCTGAATGTTTAATTTACTAAAAAAAAACCCTGTTTATATTGTCCCTCCACAATTAAGTCTTTTTAATAGAATATTTAATTGGATCTGAAATAAACATTTCTTTCACTGAGGAATAAAGAAAGAGCTCATTTTTTTTTCATTTAAATTATTTTTTCCGAACCCAGCCTAATTTGACTTCTATACTGATGACTCCGTCCTTTACAGTTTTACTTACAAGTAGAGAAAATTTGTGTGGGCACAGTGGTCACAATCTTGCATGAATTGCACAGATGCAATTTAAGGATCCTAGCATCCACCATCTATTTTCATATAATTTGGCACATATACACAAATGCAAATAAACAAAATACTAATGCAAGATATGACTACAAAATAAAATACAATTCCTAAACACCTCTGTGATTATCCCACTGTCACTAATTAAAGAACAGTTTAGAGAAATTTCCTACCAAGTCTCTGAATCAAATTAATTTGATACCAACTGAGATCATTGTTTTGTGAGAACTATTACTCAGTCAATGGAAAATGGTTTAGTCTGTCACTGACAGGACATACATGGAAAGATGGAGAGGTTTCACATTTTGGGCAGGTTCAGCATAGTGCTGGACTGACTGTATGGACAGAGCCATCTCCTCTTCCACTGGTGAACTTTCTGAGTTTATCATCTCTTCAGAGCAGCAAGAACTTTTATTGTTTAATATTGTTCATTTTTTTTGTACTAGTAAATACTTTACCTATTAAATAAACAGGTTTTTTTCCACTTTTCTAAAAAAAAAAATATTTTCCCAAACAAGTTAAAAAACAAAACACTTCTTAAAAAAAAAAAAAACCCTTTAAAAATTTTCTCCCAAATTTGCCCTAAACCAAGATAGATGTCCAGTTTTCCAAGGACTCACCCTGACTTGGCAGAAAGGCTTGACAGATGGAGCACCTTTCCACCAAAATAATAGATTCACTGTAGACAAAATTTCAGTACACAGTGTTCCATGAATATACCAAAAATTGTGTGGGTTGATAGCTCAAAACCTCCTTTGCAAAAATTACTAGCAAGGACAACTGTCCAAACAACATATTTGCCCTGTTTTTGTCTTCAAAGAGTGCTGTGAGCCCCGTAATCTCTCCTTTCAGGGAATTCTCCATGGTTCACTCAGTAGGTTAAAAGCTAGATATTCTTCAGAGTGCAAATAACTGTAGTCTGGTCCTCGTTGAAAAAAACCAGTTCAAGCCATCATCCCAAGGCCTGAGATGCTCTGCAAGCATGTGTGCTTACACTTCTGTGATTTTGTGGACACATACCCAGGGCTGTCAGTAGGGAGACAAAGATGAGTGCGTTCTCAGGAGCCGCATTCCCTCTTGCAGGATTGCTGATGAGGTCAGAATTGGCACTTGGGAGACAGCCACAATAGTTTCACTGTTGCCCTGGGGTGTGAGCTGTGTTTCAGCCACTTGTTGGCCTTCGGTCTGCAGCCAGTCTTGGTATTGCCAGTGAACAGTGACTTGTAGTGCGTGCCTAGAGCATCACTGCAGCCCTGTGGTGCCTCTGTGATAGCAGCAAACAGCCCTGAGTCTCTAACAGGAGCACGTCATGCCCTGGTATAAGGTACAGGGGCTCAGAGGGAGAGTGCAGAATCCTCCCGGAGATGGTTCTCCAAAAGTAAATATACAATAATAGAGGAGAAACTTTATTCAGTCAGTCAGCACAAATGTGGATTGGCAGGAATTTAACAGTGCTTGCTACCTGTGAGCAGCTTTGAAGACCTACAGACCATCAGACACCTGGCCTACTTGTTGGAAGGTTTGCCATTCAAAAACACAAAGCAACAGACCTTCTTTGTACTGCAAGTTTGCTTTTCTTGCAGTACAACAAAGGAGAAAATATACGTAGAGAGCATGGGAAGAAGAATATGAGAGTGCTTTTAAAGCAAAAATGAGGAAATAGCGGGGAAAACTACAGAGAAGAATAAGAGCTTCACTCTTCCCTCTGCAGAATAGAAGAGTGCAAGAACATACACAGTGAAAAATTATTATCCTGGGACAGCTGACTTTACAAAGTGAATTTCTAAGGATTCTCTACCCCATAGAGCCAATGCTCTGAAGATGTCAGCCATTACAACTTCAGATTTAACATATCTAATGATGGAGGAGCCTCACCCTGCTGTCTCTTTATCCCTAAGTAGGATAGATCACTGGGTCACATCCCAGATGTGTCGTCGCATGGCATCCCTGAAGGGGTACCAATTAGCATTGACTCCATGCTTCTCAGAAGGCTGATCAATCATTTTATTATATTATACTTATTAAGAAACCCATTGCCCTTACAGACAGTCACAATACAGGTGGACCCAATTGGTCCTTGAATCCAAACACCATCACTTTTGGCCAATTAAGAAATCACCTTTTGGTAAACAAATCTCCATAACACATTCCACATGTTTACAACAACATGTGCAGCAAGTGAAGCTAAGAATTGTTTATCATTATTTTCTTTGATCTTCTCACAGCCTTCCCCAGGACAATGCCTGGGAAAGTTGCGAGTTGCTCTCTGTAGCTAGAGAACTCCTGCCACACAGATGTCCTCTTTTGACCCACTAATAAGTCTCTGAAGTATCATCTTGAGTCATACCTTCAGTGCTTTTTTCATCTGTGCTAAGCAGTTTTTCACACAGTTTCTTGTAGGGCAGTAAAAGAAGGGCTCAGTTGGTTGGTCTGGCTACTTGTGTGCCTCACCAGACTGGATTCTCTAGGTGTGGACTCTAAATCCTTGTCCAATATAACTTGTAAAGGTGAAAAGTAGCTTGGTACAAAGAAACCAGACAAAGTGCATCCTCTCATAGCCGCTACCCCTGTGCAGCAATGAGCTAGGCAACAGGAGCAGTGGAATGTCCCCTGTTTGTGCCAAGAAGTGGCTCCCTTAGTTGTAGGAAGCAATTTAAAATTTTTAAAAGGTAGCTTACTTTGGAAAGAATTTGAAGTCATAGGCGCTGAAACTGGAAGTGTCAGGTCTGGTGTTTCCGTCATGCTGGGGGACACTGGAGGTGAGAAGCAGGAGACCTTTTTGGGTGCAACTACTTTTTCTACAGGAGGAGGAGGTGGTTTTTACCTGTTTCTTTGTAGATAAATAATTTGAACACAAGAGAATGTGATTAATAACTCTAGGTGTGTTTTGGCTTTATGTGTTTGTTATGTTAGCTGTACCAAAGAAAGATGTTAAAATAAACATTTTATTTAAAGGAAGATTTTTTATAAGGTGGGATGCATGGATGCATGTACTCTTCCTGTTTTGCTGCATACATCTCAGTCTTTCATCTGCTCTTTGGCTTCTCCTTGTAATTATGACAGAGCAAATAAATCAAACATCAATGTTTGCTAGTAAGGAAAGTAATTCAGATCCAGAGAAGGTTTGGGGATGTTTCTGCTTTACACCACCTCCAGTGTGTACCTCCTTTCCATCAGGCTTTTCTTTCCCATTTACAGGTTCATTCTCAACAGCTGAGAAGTGTTGTATTTTGCAGACCATGGATGCAATTTCACCAGACAGTATGGAAGCTGAATGGTTTTAGAAAGTCTGCATGTCATATAAGGCAAATACCATTGTATTCTTTCAAACCAAAAATGTCAAATACAAAAGGTCAGTTCAACCCTAGCAAAACCAATACTACCATGGCCTGTGCATGCATGAAGTGCCCTGCTCATATTCCTTAGGTCTTAGCAGCTAAACCAAGAGGTGAGAAGTGAAGAAAAACAGAGAAGTGGCCCCTGGGGTGCAGTGATAGTGTTCTAGTGGCCTTTTCGAAGGAGACAATGCCTTAGCTCACCCTAGGGACACCTAGGCTGTAATCTGTCTGGTTGCACTTCTTTAAACTGGGTGTACCTTGTTTTCTGCACAGCTGTAATTTCTTTCTTTGGCCTGAAAAGTTTTCAAGGGGAGGTCACCGCTGCTACTTCAGCAATCACAGACTTTGAAATGTCAGAGAGCTCAAATGCCCTGTGGAATGCACTCAAGTTTCCAGGGACCAGTTTCATAACTGAATAAAGATGATATTGTAATAATTGGAAGAACCTGTGCTTATAATCACAAGACATTAGCAGATAAGAGATGAGTGTGTGCTGGGATATTATTTCAAACAAAAACAGCTGCTTATTGGCTGTGGAAAGTCTTACTGTTCTCGATGCAGTCTCTAGCTTTTCACAGGCTAAAGTTAAAACAGTGAAGGGGGAAAAAGTGACATCAAATGCTATGTTGATGCAAGATGGAAAAAGCTGTCAAAAGAAAGAGACACTTGGCCATTTTAATATAAATTTTCCTTGAGAGTGGAGAAATGTGTAGCAGATAGCTAGTGTCGTGCTTCAATATGTTTACTCTGGTGAAATGTCCAGCAGGTCTTCCAAATTTTAGAGCTGGCAAGACAAAAATCACTGCAATATGCAATGAGTTTCACAGAGTTATCAAAGGAGCAGCATACCTGGCCAATAGTTAGAGGCAAGTTTCTTAGAAGAGATTTGTAGAACGCAGAAGGCAAGCTAGGGCGTACATGTACATGTGGATGTGTGTGTTTAAGAACAGGCTGTAATCCTGAATCTTGACTCTTGCCACTGGCAATGCTTCAGGCTGAGAGCTCTCTCTCATAGATGGTGAGAGTAGCTCAGCCTCCCCTACTTTCGTGGGATTTGGCATCTTGTTATCCTTTCCACAGAGGATAATGGGAACACCATCTCCCAGAAATAGCAGGATTAACAGGGTGATTTGCTAAGAGGGACGGCATTCAGCTCACCTGTGGTGCTCCTGCCCTCAGACAGCTCAGTCTGAAGGCTCAGACATTACCGTGTAAGAAGAGCTCGTCTTTTGCCTCTGTTTAGGATCCATGTATTTATGCAGTCTCTGTGCTCAGAATAAAGATGAATACAAAATGCAATTAACAGTATTCCAAGGCTCAGTTATAAAATTGATCTTTTCCCCCTCTGGTGGTGTCACTCATTCCACTTCCTTCCTGTATTTCTTCAGCCATCACCTTCTCTCATCACAGAGGCGGCACCTCGGTGTGTGTGGCGAATTAAAGGCTTTTTCCCAGTGTTAATGAGCTGAGGTGCTTTTTCTGCTGTGTACACTTGGTGTGTTTCTATATAAGAACCTTGCACAACCTCAGCACTTTTACTAAGCTGCTTGGTGTTGTTGATTTCTCCAAGTTCTGCTGTGAGGGGTTTATGGTAAAAAGCAGTGACTCAGCTGATGTGCTCAGTGGAGCTGTTTTACAGGTTCAGACTGTGCTGCTGTTGCTGCCGAGTGGTTAAAAAAAATCACAGAAAAGCCTTTCAATTTGTTTGAAGTAAAGTGTAGGCAGCAGCAAGGTTTTCTGGCAACTTTGCAGAGATTATTGCAAATACTGTTAATGGCAAGCCTGATTCTGGGGGATAAGCCCATGTACAGCACCAGAAGGGGAGACAGGTATCAAGACTCCAACTTTTCTCTTGGATGGAGCACAATCCACTGAAGCAAAGAAAAATCCCACCTGGGGTATTTGGGAGGGGAGGTGCCTGGAAATGCTGGCCCAGATACTAAAACAGTTAAATGAATATTGGGGCAGGTTTGTGCTCGTGATCTCAGCTCTCTATTTGTATCGGCCAACCTGGCTATGACTGTGTTTTACTCATGTGACAAAATTCTTAATGTGGTCCCATGGAAACCCACAGATGTGGAATGCTTGCCATCTCAACACAGAACAAAGCTAAAACCTCTCTGACGTTCTCACAGACAGGAAATTCAGCACATGTGCAACCTGAGGAAGGAGAGGGAAAAAGTACAGCTGTCCTGGGAGGAAAAGTGCATATTGTTTATCTGTTTCTGAAAGATAAATAAGCTGTTCCTGCCTGTGATTTTGCTTATGTGAAGAGCGGGACACCTAAAAGCTTTCAAATCACCATAGATTCATGGAAGTGTAGGTCAGAAGGCAGCACATGGAGCTGTCTTGTTCAAACTCCTGCTAAAACTATGTTTATCATAATGAACTCGTGGCTTTGTCTAATACTTCTAAATTTCAGAAAGCTTGAAGGATGGAGATTCTACAGCCTCAGTGGATATCATGTTTTGGTGCTACGCTGTCACCTCAGTAAAGAGATCTTGTATAATGCCTGTCCTGAACCACTGAGCGCAGAGTTTGTGGATTTTGCCCTTCATCACATGGTCTGCCACTACAAAGGATTTGCAGCACTGGCTATATTAAATAACCTATGTCATTTACTATCTTCATTATTGACATAGATAAAGGAATCAAGTGCACCCTCAGCAAACATGTAGATGACACCAAACTGAATGGTGCAGTTCACGCTGCACAAGTGTGGACAAGTTCAAGAAGTGAACCCTCATGAGGTTTAACAAGACAAGGAGCTGGTGCTGCACCTGGCTCAGGGCAACCCCCTGTCTCAGCACAGGCTGGGGATGAACAGATCAAGAGCAGCTCTGCAAGGAGGACATGGGGGTGTTGGTGGATGAGAGGCTGGACATGACCCAGCAATGTGCACTCAGCCCAGAGGGCCAAACGTGTCCTGGGCAGCATCCAAAGCAGCCTGGCCAGCAGGGACAGGGAGGGGATTCTGCCCCTCTACTCCACTCTGGTGAGACCCCACCTGCAGCGCTGCATCAGCTCTGGGGTCCCCAGCACAGGAAGGACATGGACCTGTTGGAGCAAGTCCAGAGGAGGACCACCAAGATGATTAGAGGGATGGAACATTTCTCTGATGAGGAAGGGCTAAGATAATTGGAATTGCTCAGCCTGGAAAAGACTTCAGGGTGATCTCATTGTAGCCTTCCAGTACCTGAATGGAACTTACAAGAAATATGGGGAGGGACTATTTACAAGAGCATGTAGTGACAAGACAAGGGGGAATGGCTTCAAATTGAGAGTAGGTTTAGATTAGATATTAAGAAGAAATTCTTTACTGTGAGGATGGCAAGGCAGTGCAACAGGTTGCCCAGAGCACCTGTGGTCCCTAGAAGTGATCAAGGCCAGATTAGACTGGGACTAGTGAAAGGTGTTCCTGCCTATGGCAGGGTGGTTGGAACTGGATGATCTTTAAGGTCCCTTGCAACCCAAACCATTGCATGATTCTGTGATTCTGAAAATCTGTAGGCTCCTGTTGGACTCTCCTCAGCCTTCTCTTCACCAGACTAAATAAGCCCAGCCTTTCATTACAGGATTCATCCTGCTGCACTTTCACTCTCCTGTTAACCTTCCACTGGATATTCTCCAGTTTCTCCAAGAAAAAAAACTTGGAAAGCCTGAGAGCTCCACCAATGGAGCAAGGCCAGGACTTCTGCATTTCTCAGGATATGGAGCTGAAATACTCAGGCTTCCCACCACAGTGCTGAAAGCCCATGTTGTGACACCACATCTCTCATCTCCAAATGTTTACATGGGATTCAGGAGTCTGTATCAGGTAGCCAGATGTACCAAGAGGCATTTAGGCAGTTGAACACAGGAGGCAACCTGGGTACATTGGAACAGAATTTTCTTTTTCACTGAGCGTTATGTTTTGACACCCTGATGTTCTTCATTTCCAGTAAAACTTCTGAAATCATATGGGGTACTTCAGGAGAAGGGTGTTGGCTGGAGGAAGGAACTTTTGAGAGGCTTAACCCATGCACGTGCTCTGAATTACTCAATTGTACTGCCTTGCAAAGCAGATATGGAAAAAAACAGAGAACAGACTGACCTGAATTCAAGGAGCCTGAAAACAAGCCCAGTTGTTGAAAGACTGCGACACAGAAACCTTACAGTGGGACATCTGAAGGAAGGAGACCTTGGGAAAGAAACGTTCGCATACTGACTTGTTGTCCATAACAATCTCTTGGATATCACTAGATCCATTACATGTTGTTGATATCTCAAACTGCCAAACATAGGGAAAATATTTTTTATTGTATTTAACAGTTTTGCAATGTCAAGAAAACTCTCTCACCCTTCTGAGTCCTAAGAGAGCTGCTGTGGGGAAACAGCTGAGCTGCTTTCAAAGTCTGTACTCTCCCTGGATTTATGCATTCAATGACCTTGGCAGACGTACAGAAGAAACCCTTTTGTTTTTCTTTCCAGCTTAGGCACAAAAATTTTTCTCTCATCAGATGCACAGATTTTGAAATTCCACTTTTTTCCTCCCTCTTCAATAAAAGGATTTTTAAGTGCAGAGAAAAACCACATACTCCAGCTGTATGGTTTCTCTTGCCCTCCTACAGCATCCCAAGATAGTAGATAAAAAGAGTCTATTTGAATTCTCTTTTTTGAGTCCAGCCTTTAAATTGCAATTGAAGTTACTATCTACATTGGCAATTTTAGCTCTGCCATGAGTGAAACCAATTCTTATTATCTAGACATATGAAGATGTGGTGTGTTTTCCTTCATCTGAGAATATGCAAGAATACTGTTGAGACACAGATGAAGGGAATTTGGAGGATTCCCAACTTCAACAGAGTATTTGCTGTGCTGGATCTAACAGGTTTCCTATCCCACTCCTCTGCCCCCAACCAGGACTGCTGCATTTGGTAATGACTGGGATTCATGTGAGGAAAATTAAAGAACCTATCCATGATTGATATTCCATGACAGGAACAGGTGGAGAGAAGGCAATTCCCTTCTGACCTTGGAAAAGAACAGCTTAAGGAAAGAAGTTACTGTTACGGGATCCAACAAATGCTGTAGTTACTTGTAAAAATCTATTCTATTATTGATATTCAACAGATTTTGTTTAATGAAATGTTTCTTGACCTTCATTCTAACCCAATGACTCCCCACATTTCTAATTAGAATTATTCTTTCTTGCTGGGAAGCTGCCTGCAGGATGTATTCCTACAAGCATAGCAAGAGCCATCTCTAGGTACAATGAGTTCTTTTCCTAGAAACTTCCTCCCTGGAGTTATTCTAAAAATCCTTGCAGGCTTAGCCTTCAGTTATACAGAGAGATAGAGAACTGCTCACATTTTCGAAGGAACACTTGTGTATCTTGCTCTTATCATGATATTAGCGAAAGCCAGCAGATTACAAAATGTCTGAATTTGGGAAAAGCTGTTACGGTGATTGGCTGTATATATGTATTCCAGAAAATTTGGCTCATTTAATCCCTTAGCCCCACCACTTTTTTTTTTTTTTTTTTTTTTTTTTTTAATTTAGTCAAGCATTACAGTTAGTAATGAAAATACCTGGTTAAGCCTTTAGGTTAGAAATTAGATGTCTATGCTAAATTGTCTGGTCTGTACTCATAGCCCTGAAAATTATATAATTCCTTTTGTATAATTCTGAAAGTGTGATTACCGCAAGTTCATCTGTTGTAAAACAAAATATTTATCTTACACATTTTAGCAACATCAGTTTTTACTCCTAATCTGCATGCATGGCTCTTTATAGACAGTGGCATCAGCAGCCACTCTAAAAAGGTTTGTTCACAGAAACACATGACTGATGCCAAATATTTGCCCAGTTCCAAAAGATTTCCTTATTTACCTTTTTGTTAAATAGTGCTAATGTGATTTTCATTAGCCCCTCTTGAAAAGCTAATCAGCACAATTTACCTGAGCACACATCACACCAAGGGACTTCTCAGTAGATCATTGACAAAAAGAAGTTCCAGTGCTGCCATTATGACAACACACATTTACAGGGAAGGTGTGGTGTAATACACAAACAGGTCAAAGCATTTTGAGTCACGGTACAGCTCTTCTGGCTCAGTTGCTTAGTGGTTTAACTTCAGAAGTTAAACAGTGCAGCAACATGAAGGCTCAATGGAGACAGTGTGTTTCCCCTAGAGATAAGCATCAGTGGTCTCCAGCTGTTGAATGGTGCAGTAGTTCTCATGAGTGCAGCTCGCTGCTCTTGTTCCAAGTCTGCCTCCCCCTTTCACCATGACCTGGCTATTGTCATGTGTGGGAGAAGGAAAGCAGGTCCTGCTGCCAGCAGCTTCCATCCTGTCCCTGGACAGGCTCCAGGGGCCTCACACACCACCATGCCAGCTGGGCTGGCCAGGCTCCAGCTGTGGCTGTTTCTCTGCTTTTCTTCATGTCTGGTGTATTCTCACAAGAATTTCTGGCAAGCAAGAGGCACAGAGGGCCTAAATTTGTCACAGAAGTTGTTTGCAGAGAGTAGCTTGGAGATCTACATCTTCCCATGCAACTCAGCTGCTGACAAGAAATACAGACCTCTGAGGAAGACCTGGCTTTAGCCTTTCTCTCTCTTTCTTGTCTGGTATCGCACATTCCTTGCTAAAATGCTGTCTGCCCTCCCACACGGTGGGGAAGAGAGCCATAGCAGTCAGTGCCATGCAGGATGTGGGCACAGGTGACACAGCTGGGGAGAGACATCCATGCTCACCCAGACACGCTGCTCCCCGAGGCTGCCAGCAGAGCAGAGAGCTGCTGCTGACTCTTGGAGACATCTACAGAAAGAGAGGAGATTGTCAATTATAAAGATTGGGAGCCTTAGTGAGAGGAGGGGGTCATTTAGCATACACCATCCTTCCCTGGGAAAGTAATTCACAAGTAAATTTATAATGTAATAGTGCATTTAATGTTTCCTGTCTTGACTGGGCCATAAAGAAGAATAAATAAAAGCTAGAAGAAGGTGTGTATTTTGTCTGCCAGGTTTTCACTTTACAAGCCATATACTGGTCTAAGGCAGCCACTATTCAATTGCAAGTCAGAATTCAATTGATAAGAAACAACCTTTTAAAACCTAGTCTTCTGCAGAAGCATTTTTTACCTTAGGAAAAATAATCTGTAGTGTCTTTAAGCCATCTGCAGGCAGAGAAGAAAGCAAGATGAAGGATTTCCTCCTGAACTGAGAGCTCTGCTCAGACCTTGCAGTGGGAGTGAGACCTGTTCTTCTGAGCTTGTAGAGACACACCACACTCCCCCTCCATTTAAAACCCCAACACAATATCTACACAGTGAAAATCTCTTAGATATTATACAGATGTGACTTTGCTAATCTTCTAAGCACTGATGCAGTTCTCTCATCTTCTGAAACCTCTGCAAATTAGTACTACCTCAGCCTCTTAAAGGTGAAATATGGTCCTCCCCATTTCAGATATAAAGCACAGAGACAGTGAGTGGCTTCACATCCACAGAGAAATAATGTCTGTCACACACCTAGACTTTGAAACCAAACTGAAGGCGTCCTAGGTGAAAGTTACTCCCCAGAACAAGGTACTGGTGAAACAGTGCCTATGGACACATCCTGAAGCTGGATGCTGTGCTATTAAATGCAGTTCATTGCTCACAGGGATGGTGAGGATTGCTGCAAGAGAGCATAATACTCTCCTGGGGCTCAGAATAACCAGACTAACACCTATTATTTTCTACACTAGAGTTGTTCAAGAGTAAGGAACCCCAAGGCCAAACCCATTAAAAACTTGAAAAAAGGAAAACAAAGACCTGGGAAGAGCCATTTGCATTCATACTAAATATCATGAAGATATCTCAAATTCCTGGGCTTTATACCTGCTGAAGAAATGTTGCAGATCTTATTCCCCTCTCCTCCTTATTAGCAGCCCAATGTAAAAATATAATTGAGAGATTAAAAAGACCTCACCTTACATCTTTTCACTTATCTGTACTAGGCCTTGACCAACTTAAGCTAAGCATCTTATTTAACAAGTATCTTGTTAGCTCCAGCTGATCAGAGACTCTCTGTGAGCTCAGTGGGCTGGCAGAGCAATACTTTTTCTTAAGAACAAAAGCTTTTCACAGCTGGCTGCTGGCTTTTGTGTGAAGCCTTTCAAGCATTCTTACAGCTGTGCCATGGCACTTCTGCTCTGAGAGGTTTATGCTCATTTTACAGCAATCTGGTAGGTTTGGTACCTGTGCCCAAGGCTGACCTATCCCTTTTTAAGTTGGAGCACATGCTGGCTTCAACTGGCATAGATGGAGGGTCCATAGGCATTTGGACCAGGTGTTTTGTTTGGAAATAAGGCTATCTGCCTCTTCCAGACAACCTTTTGGAAAATAAGAACTTATCTGTCCTCAGCTCTGCTGTCTTAAGTCCTCAGTGGTTTCCATCCCACTTTCTTCATAATCACTGGTGCAGAGTAAAAGGTTCTTGAAGGACAGTAATTCAGCTTCTCTGCTTTCCTGTCTTTGGAAATCATACTTTTGTTTTCTAGGACATAGTTATTCATCAATTTAGCTGTGAAAATATGTGAGGATTAATTTAGATGTGTTCTCTTTCACATACCAAAAGCAAAGTTTTGGGGATTTTGTTATTTCACAGTTAGTTTCCCAGACAAAATTATGATTGAAATCTTTTGGGTTTATTACAGTTATGGTAATAATGTAGTGTATTTCTTTACAGAATGAATTCTTTTAAACAAATATCTTTCTGCCAACACTGTAATTCTAGAAATGGTACACTGCTATTAATCTTATCCTCATTCTACCAAGCTTTGGTTAATTCAGACTTCTTTGCTTTAGAAAAAGGTTTTCATTTGATGAGTCACTATCCCTGGAGGTATTTAGAAGATGTGTAGTTATGGCACTTAGGGCCATGATTTAGTGGTGACTTGGAGTGCTGGGTTTATGGTTGGACTCAAGGATTTTAGAGGTCTTTCCAACATGAATGATTGTGTGATTTTACGGGTCTTATGATGCTGCTTCATTTCAGCTGCCACATTGTGTGAGCTGCAGTGACCTGAATATACCAAATTCTCAGGGTTAGCTAGCAGGTTTTCTCAGTGTGTTTCTTCTATCTCTTTTCCTTCCTGAGACAGTTTAGAAGTCTAATTACAGACAAGGCAGGAGTATGAAGTGGGTAAAGGAACTGGAAGAGGACACAGCTGAGTTGGCATTGCCTTGTGGCAGAAGTTAGCAGGAGGAGAAGGGCAGAGCACTCCAGTCTGTCTATCCATCTTCCACCTTGCTGCCTTCACAGCAGTTTTGGGAAACTATCCTGGAGGAGGTCAGAAACTTTCTGTAGTAGGAAGAAATGAAAAGATATCTAAATTTTACTTCACTAAAATGTACTTTCTTTCTCTTTCTCTCCCTCTTTTTTTTTTCTTAATGTAATCTGTTGCCTAAACATTTCTGTGCCTTTGTCTCTGATTTCTATTCTGCTCTTACTTGAAGGCAGCAATTTTGCTCAGGAGATTCATAACAATGGAAAATAGAAGACAGAAATCTCAGTGATATTTTAGACAACAAAGGAAAAACTGAACAAAAATGTAATTAAGGTAAAATCATGAAAGCTCTTCATTCCACAAGGTAAAAAAAGTGTTTCTAAATCCCAGTTTAATTTTTCTTGTTGTGTTGACTATCCAGCTCCCATGAAGAGACAAAATGTTCTAATGTATCACCCTTTATGTACATATTTTAAATTCTTTTTCCTGTACTTATATTACAAAAGGTTGAGAAGCTGGAAGTGGTTATGTGCACAAAGGAGGAGTATTTGGATTCTGATGCTTATTAGGTTTTAAATCTCTTTGAAATAATGAATTGCAATCTACTGTAATTAAATATAAAACATTAACTGTTATTAACTAAGCAAACCAAGAACAATTTGCAAAGTTTGTATTTTATTCCACAGATATTTCCCTGCATATAAGAAATCTGTATGCTAACCCTTAAACACTCTATATCAATCACAAAAAACACTTTTCATTTTCAGATGGGAGAACTGAATTTTAAAACTATTATTATATATTATTTGAAGTTCAGAATTATTGTATGAAAAGCTTATGCAAGAATTTTAGCAGCAAGCCCCATATTTCTCTCATTGGAGATATTTTGCTATACATCAATTCCAGCAGAAAGATTAATATTGGTGGTATCATTGAATTACTTGAATACACAGAATATACATTGCTTGATAATTTGGCTCTGAAAAGTCACACCACAGGCTATTATCTTGAGCACTCTGGCACTAAGAAAATTCCTACTTACAGCACAAATTCCATCCAGGAGCAGGTAGTTGAATTTATTACATGTAACTCAGATTCTAATCCTTAAGAGTTAATTGATTCTGTCCCATATATTACTTTGAAGGGCAGCTGATGAAAAATTACTTTTGGGCAGAAGGTGCTTGTCTTTGGAGACCTTAATGAACCTAAAGGCTTCTCCAATTTGGAGAAGCACAACATTGCCCAGAATAAGTGTGTGGTAACAGATGACAACAGAAGCAAAACATCTTTGGTTGCATGGCATTGTGTACCACCTATTTTCTTTTTTTTTTTTTTTTATTATCTCCCTGTTACAAGGAACCTGCTCACTCTAATATATCACTGAGTTGCATGATGTGCCTTGCAGGATTCAGCAAGGTACAAACCCAGGTAAAATTGCTCTTTCCCCTTTTACTCACACTAAAGGCAGCCAGTTTCCCAGCACACCAAAGCAAATAAAACAGCTCCTAAAAACTCAATAGCTGCTGGGCTTTTGCAAGAAAAAAAGGATTATGAAGGAAAAGTTTCATTCCAGCCTCTGAAAGGTGAGAGACCAAAGAATGGCTGCAGTGTACAATGAGGATTTGCGTTCAGCAGAATTCACATGACAGTATTTCATCAGAAGTGCAAACCTTTTCTTCACCTTAAATCAAGCCCAAGCCTAATTGTTAAGGTAGATATTTCTATCAAGACACAGGACATGATACCCTGCAAAAATAAGGAGGCTCCACAGCCTCCACCTTGCCCAGAGAGCAGCACCATCTGAACTCTACCTAGCAGTATGCAGGATGATGCCCTTTACTCCCTCCTAAGGAAGGTTTTTACAGGATTTCCTCCCCATGTTTGTTTTAATTCTGTGACATGGATTAGGAGTAAAGCTGAAGCTCTGCAATCCCTTTAGCCCATTACCTCCCAACTTCTCAAGACCCAGTGTGGAATCCTCTGACTGCTACGTTGCAACAACTCAGTGTCAGTAAAAGATAGATGGGTTCAGGTTTATGTCTTTAGCTCCCTGTCCTCCTAAGTGCAGGGGAGTGTTTACATGGGTTTGGTGTAGCTATCCTTAACCAAACTTCAGTGTTCAACCTGGTTAATCCTCATGATGTCTCTGTGCACACATAATCCAAACAGCCATCTTTCCCAATATTTTACTTGCTGATTTTCTGTTTGTATAACTCCTGTGAGGTTTGCAGGCTGCATCTAGTTCCCTCAGGGAGGTGGCAAAATCACAGCAAATCAGGCTCTTTGCTCTAAAATTTCCCAAAGATCAAAGTTTAGTTATCATTAGAATGTAAATGTCACAATATTATGGAACTGGTGCATCAGGAAAGAACATATCTTCCTCTTTGAAAGTGTTTCTATGTGATGTGACATTTTGGTAACATTTGAGGTAGGACTTTTTCTCTTTTTAATGATCTTTTCCTTTTTTTTTTTTTTTTTTGCCATTTTAAGTATGCTGCTCCAACATGCTAAAATTACATTTAAAATATAGTGTTTCACAAAATCTTTTCCTCTTTCAAACTGACTCCAACATCTACCTTATTGTTTTATTTAATGTGTTTTTCAGGGCTAGAGAAATGCAAATGAGTTCATAAATATTAAGAAAGCATAGCTCCTAATATCTTAAAAAATATACTTAAATTATCAATACACCACAGCAAGAGATGGGTTGCTGGGTGTCTGAGAGCAGGGCACCCACCTGAAAAATTATTGATGATGAAAAATTATTGATGAGATGATAACATGCTACATCTCACAATGGAGGTGCTCTATGCTAGTCAGGATTGAAGCATCTCACAAAAGTAGCCATCAGACTACAGCCACTAAACTAATGGACAGAGATTTCCAAAGATGCATTGCATAAAGCAATAATACACATGTGTCTGTAAGAACTGTGTAGTGATTATATGAGGAAATGTTGATACATCAGGTCATTACTTTATGCCAGCAGCCTGAAAATATTAATCCTCACAGCAGCTGGCTTTAATAAATTACTAGTGATGTTAGTCAGTTCAGCCTGAAATCAGTATTTATTACTAATGTTATTTTATCTCAGGCCCTGGAGGCGCTGGTCAGCCAGTGCTGGGCTACAGATGACATCTCACCTGCCAGCTCCTTCATGGTGCCAGGGGTCAGCCTCCAAAGCACAGATACCTCTCCCCTAGCATGGCCTTCATACGTGCAGGGAGAGGTGCAAGCAGCTCCTAACTACTTTCTAGTGCATTAAGTTCTAGTTAATAATTGTTAACTGAAACATAAACTTTAAGGAATTTAGAGATTTTAGAGGAGCTAAGATTTTAGTTAGAAATAAGCCTTACTAGAGTTCATCAAAATAATAATAATAAATGAGTAGGCCTTGATGAAGTTAGGAGTTAGTAGTTAACTAATAATTGATTGCTTGTCAGCACAATGTTTAGTTAGCTGGGTTTATAATGAAGAATATAGAAACTGACAAATAGCTTTTAGGAACATAAGACAATTATAAACGTCCTCTGTTCTGAAACTAATTGAAGACAAGGAATGGGAGTTCTACCAAGAGTTCATTTGTCATATTTGCACTGAAAAGGTAGAAAGGTCAGAATGAGGAAGACTTCATTTACTTCCTCATTTTGGGACCCCCTCCCCATGAAAGGGACCACCGACCCATTTCAAGGGACAAACTACGCATGCTTAATAGCTTTTGGAGTGATTAGCATACGAAGTGGGGAATAGGATGTACCAAAATTATGAATATGTATTTGTATTTTGGGTATTCAATGCTTGTATGGGTAAAAGGACTCTGTAATCACCTGGAAGGTGCGGTGTGTATTTGGGAGCTATCCCACATGCTGCCCGTCATCAATGAACGTACACTTTCTAACTTTAAACTGTTAGAGAGTTTGTGTCCGTCACAGTTGGATATTGGTACTAGATCAATATCCATATTTTTTTTAATAAATCATAACTACAGTGTTTGTCCAGTCATCATAAATATGAAAGCAGAAATTGAGAAGGTCAGTGCAAGTGGTTTGGTTGAGGGATGACTTTCTTTTTTCCATAAGCATAAAAACTATCTCTATTTTGAATTATACCTTTTTGAAGATCAAATTTTGCAACTGTTGAATCTTGGCCTGGAAGTTTTAGTGGAGTTGTCCCTGAAGGATCCTAATTCAAGACAAAACTCCTGAAGACCAATGGCACATTTTGGTTTTTAGCTTTACCACTCAGAGACTTCTGCAAGTCAGGAGACATTCTGTAGCTGTTTTAGTACAAAAACCTTTATTGGAAGTGGTAATGGCTATTAAAGAGAAATTTATTAGAGAGTGGATCTTGTAAAGAAGAAAACAAGTCCAGACTATATTTATTTGCACATTTCAGCTTGGACATCTTAAAGAATACTTGTACTCTTAACTGGCTTAGGTGTTTGGTTTGTTTTGCGTTTTTTTCATTTTAGTGCAGCCAGAATTACACCCTGTAACAACTCTGATAAGACTTGGAAAGGAAACATATATTCAAAGAGTTTTAACTTGGCTTGCTTTATTTTCTCTTTTTAAAAATAGCATTTTTCAGATTATGCTTATATTTCTAGGGTTTTTTTTCTCCTCTCTAGATAAGCACTATCAGCTTACACCATCATATCATTGTTACTGTGCAGCAGGCTACTTAAGTAAATTCTGGTTTTCAGCCTCTGTTGTTACAAACCCATTTGTGTTTTAATATGGCTAAATTGGTGTGGAAAAGTAGGAATATTGCCTGCTATTGCAATGCTGTAAATACATTGTGTATGGAAGACCTTAGTGATAAAGAGCTTAATGAACTGTTATTTATATGGATCTATATGATCATGAAATCACCAGAGTTTGCAGCAACCTAATTTGTTTTTAATAAGTGTTGCCTGAAAGACTAGTAATTATAGTCATAAACTAATTACTGAACAAAAGCATAGTAAATTTAAAAACAAAAGCAGTCACAAGGTATTTCATTAGGAATCCTACTAAGTTAAAACAAAAGTTACTTCATGTTTATATGACACTGGAACTGCAGTAGCACCTGTGACAGGTGAATTTTCAAGATGTTTCCCACTCTAAACTCCCATTTTTGAGGTTTCCAGAAATATTTATGCTTTGGCTTTACAGTTTAAGCATAGTCCCACATTTGTCTTGTTGATTTAAGTGGACACTGTTAATATTATTTCTGTGTTGTGTGTGGGTAACAACATCAGGGTAACCTGAGTAGACCCAGAAGTTGGCAGGCTGGGGTGAGGCCACAGTGAAGGACTCTGGAGAGAAAGCTTGTGGATTAATAGAGCAAGAATTGCCCTTGGCAAAGCCAACAATTGTTGACTGATATATGAACTAGACAAGTGAGAAGCAAAATCATTATTTTCACTATTTCAAGTCAAATACAGTTCAGCAGGAATAAGCCAACATGCAGAGGTCAGGCTGAGAGACGATGGGAGCCCCGCCCTTGGCAACTGGACACTTACACATATGTAGCACTGTTTTTTATCTTTCTTCTGCTGAAAATAACTTAAGGGTCACATATCTGTAATCCTCACAAGCTCCCACAAGTGTGTTAGTAGGGCTCCTCATTAAAATTTGGCAAGGACTTACAACAATAACTGACTGAAAGATGAAATTATAAAACATTATTAGTAATAGAGCATCAATCTTAAGAATCACAATTGCTTAAGAACTCTGAAGAACCATTGGCTTTTTTTAACAGGTAAAATAATTAAGGAAATCTGAAAATGAAGCAAAATTGTTTTGGTTATGCCAGAGCAAGCAAAGAGCCTGACAAACGCTGCTCTAACACTGCGAGTTGCCTGCCCAGAATGATGTCTGGTGAGCTTAACCATCAGCCAATACAAGGCCACATCTACTGAAGGGACAGAGCACAGCTGGGTCCTAAGTTAGGTGAAAATATTCCAGAAAAAGGGGGTCCTAAGAAGGGCTGCTCAATGGAATGTGCCAGTGACCCAGCCCCATTCTGCCACTGGGATCTGGGTTAGCCTTAACACTTAGGGCAATGTGCTGCTTTTTCCTGTTGTTTTGTGAATTGTTTCTTTAACATGGATCACTGCAGCTGAAGTGGGCTAGGAAAAATGGCATGAGGTGTTGTGCTAGCAGGTCTGGTGACTTTCTGCCTTCTGGATGGCAGGAAGGGGCAAGGTTCTGGTCGGGCAGGAAGGCGTAACTTCAGACATGGCCTGTGAAGATCAAGCCATCACTCCAACATATGCAAAGACTGCACAAATACAAGAGAATATCATTAATGCTATATAATCACTATAGTGATTATATATATATAATCTCTAATGTTGGTGCGTGCTAGTCACTTCTGCTAGGACACCTTGGAACAGGTAGGATGAAAATTTCTTCGTCTGACAGCTGTTTAGTGTAACTAAGAAAAAGTTAAAGGCAGACACACTCACAATGTCTGTGCAGTGAACAAAGCCATGGTAGTGGGCTCTTCAGCCTCTGCAGCAAATGTACAGCACTACCTTGGGGCTGCTCTTTGAAGCTGGACAAATTCAGACTGCAAAGGAAATACAATTTATCTAAGCAGAGAGTTATTAACCACTGAAATTATTTAGAAAAAGCTGTTGTGGGTTCTCCATCACTGCCTTTGTTCAAATCAAAATAGGATTTCTCAACTGAAATACTGTGTAATTCGAACGGGAAATAATTCATGCCTGGATATAATTTGTATTAGAGAAAAAGGCAAAAAATTAAAGTAATCTCATCTGGCCTAAAAATTGATGAGTCTGTTTAAAAGGAAGAAAAGAAACCCAAACCAAATGTAACAAAACTGACTCAGAGGGAATTAATTTCTAGAGGGTGCATTTCACAACAGAGTGTCCCTTTCCACTAGCACAAATCCATACCTTGGGTGATGGTGCTGCACTTATAAAAAAATTGTTTAAGGAGACAAGTTACTTTTTAAAAGAAGTCACAGTTTTAATTCTTGGGTGAAATCAGAGCCTCAGTGAGAGAAATAACAGGAGTTTCATTTCTACAGGAGGTCAGAGTTTTATCTGCTTTTTCCCTCCTTTCACAGCCATAAGCATGTCTCATTCTGAAGGATTTTATAGAAGGATACAGGGGATTTTCTGCTCTGCAAGTTGTGGTATTTCTTTTGGAAATGAAGAAAACCCAGCATACACCGGCTGAGTGGTTGGCTTTGATCTGATGATGTCTTGAAGTCAAGGATTAGACAAACAGAAGAATGTCACTGATATTTTTCAGCTACAGAGGGTTGCATTTATATCAGTGTGGCATCCTTAGAAATAATGACCTGGTAGCTTTTATAGTTTATTGTTAGGAAGGGCTCAAAATCAAAGTGAAAATGCAAAGTACATGCCAAGAATCACTGTTAGCAGCCCAGAAATTTAACTACAAATGAAAACGTATATGATGCATTTTAAACACGTTGAAAGAAAACAGATTAGGTGAAAGTGATAATGGACAAAGTTTCCAAAACAAAACAAAGACAATAATCCTCTTTAGAGCAAGGTTACCAGGAGAGGAGAGGTCAGAAAAATATTGGGTCGTCAATGCACAGCCTGTTGCAGTTTGATACACTGATGCGTTATCTCTGTGCACATACTGAATTGTCAGAAACATTTCACGCGGTGTCCAAGGACCTCAAAGAAGCCTCCTGTTCAAATTCTGACTGGGGCTGACTGCCAAGCTGAAATGCAGCATTTTGTTTCTCACGTTTTCATTCTGAGGTGGCACTTTGTTTGAGAAGGCAGCCAATCCAATCCCACCTCTCAGTGGATGCCAATTTGCAGCTGTTTTGCAGTCTGTAACCTAATCTGCATAAAGAATGATCTGTAGCCCCTATTTATTTAGTTTTCAGTGGTTTACATGTGACAAATATTTTAGAATATTTGGTTTGAGCACAGACCATTTTTGTGAACACTCTTGGAAAGTCTCAGAAAAGGAGGTTTTATTCCTACATTTTCCTACAGAGAACACATCTCTATGTTTTTCAGATTTTTTTTTAAAGAACTGGAAAAAGGAGGGACTGCAACTGCCATAAATGCCTGCTTCACCTTACAGATTATCCTGAAACAACAGCTGGCAGATGTGCTGACAAAAGTAGTCCTGTCTCAGGAAAGAATTCTCTCCAGAAAAGATTGAAATCTCAAAATTCAATTTTCAAATAATTATAAGAGCTCCCAAAGAGCAGAAAACATCAGCCTTTGTGGTGCAGAAGTGCAGGGTCTCAGAGCAGAGGTGACTTGACCACAGCACATATTGATTTTGATGTCTGTGAATTCTCCAGGCCCCAAAGATCCACCCAGTTTAGATATGAGTGGCCAGACGTGAGCTGGTACATGGTGGGACACCAGCTGCTTCGTTGTCCATCACCAGTTGTGGTGCCAGGTTGTGAAAATACCTTCTCCCCGTGCCAAGTGTGTGCTCTTACAGTGCACACTAAACAATTCATGGTGGTGCAAGGGCTGCTCCTGTTTTTGAAGACCTGTCTTCGGGAAGCAGGGCAAAGACAACTTGGTAGAGCAGCTGCCATCTTAGAGCAGCAACTCAGAAAATAAACAAACTAGTTTTAAAGATGGACCCAACTCCACCTGTGAGCAGCAGCCTCTGAGCAGTGGGGTGGGCTGAGGGCAAGCAGCAGGGCCCTTCCATTGCTTAAAGTCCACACATCCCTGGCAGCAGAGGTTTACTGCTCTTTCATGGCTCACTTATCAATCAAATTCTTTGCTAGAAATAATGCAGAACTGTTTCAACCAAATTATTTGGAGTTCCTATAACTTGAAGGTGGCTTTTTTATTTCCCCTGTTCCACATAAAATTTTCTCAATGTCAGCTCTATTATGCACTTTCAAAAAATAAGCAGGGCTTAAAATGAGTTATTTCTTATGGGAAAATGGTCTGTTGGGAACATATTACACATTCCATTTACTAATCAGAATCTTCTGATAATTTTTACTGTGCATTGCAAATGCAGGCAGCTTGCATTACATCTGCAGTGCTCAGCTAGACTGGAACTGCTCCAAACCATTCCACAAAAATTTATTTTTAAAATTTTCCATGAACTTACTTCATCCTAGTCACAAATGCATATTTATGAAATGGAGTAACTACATGCATGCAGTAGTTTAGCAGAGCTACATGTGTTACATAGTGTTAAAAAATAGACTGTCTCTCAAAGAATGCAGAAACTGTTGCCTAAAGAAATAAACGCTTCAACCTGAGGAAGCTGAAAGACTGAAAACATCAGCAAGGAAGATAAATGGCCTTATCTCACAGTAAAAAACAGCAACAGGAAAACTAAAATTTTAGTGATATGCTTCATGAAACAGTTTCATATGGCTGGTCATAAATAAAGTGGAGACCCAGGTTGTTGTCAGAAAAATTTCAAGGATAAGCCAAACAGCTGTAACCCTGGCTTCTGGTTTCACCACCCAGCATCAGAATAATAAGATCCAGGAGAAAGGATGTTCAGCTCCTGAGTAGCTGATGTGGAAACACAGGGCTGGGAAAGAAACAGCAGTGGTGAAATGTGGGGCAAACACAGAGACAAGAAGTATGGCTCTGCAGAAGTATAACTTCCTACACCACAGTGGGTTCATGTGAGTCTGAGTGTGTCATTTCTCCCCACACCTACTAAATCACTGTAGAAATGCTGCTTATTTGCAGCAGCAAAAATGTGGTGGTGTGCAGGACAGGGCTGAAAACAGTTGCAATTTGTTTTCAGCAGAAGCTCTGAGGGTCCCTGGATTTAGCATCGTGTTTAACAAGGGAGGCAATTCCTTTCCAAAACCTTTAAGAGCTGCAGCTCCTGCCTTTGCTGTTGCAGTGCCTCCCCCAAAGGGGGTGGTTTCTGAAGGGAACCAACTGAGAAAAATTTCCTGGACTCCTGGACCTTTCCTATTGCTCTCATCTTTGCTGTGCTTCACTGCTGAGAGTACAAAGACCTCCAGTATTCTTATCTTGGCATTCCCCACTTAGAGGAATGAGAGAAGCATTACAAATGAGTCTGTAGGGATGTATTGTGAAAGCAGTAATAAAAACCAAAAACCAGCACCGGTGGCCATGGCCAGTCAGATCCTTTGGGAGCCCCGGGCAGTGAAACTGTTCCACATCCCTGCTCTGAAATGCCTGGCATTTAAACCTGGTGACAAGCTCTGCTCCTGCAGACTGTTCACGAGGAAGATCTTATGGTCAGATTGTCACAGTTAATATTATTTTCAGGTCAAAGTTTTCCCTTCTTCTCTCCTGCAGTCCATGTGCTAAAGCAGCCATCTCTTCCCTTGCTATCCCCTCATACCCAACACTACATGATCAGGATACACTAACATCAAGGTTGCACTAAAAATTCATGCTCTCTTTCCTGCTTTCTCATTTAATGGTTTTAAAGACAGCAAGTCTATCCATATTTTTGAAGCCTTACAACTTACTTGTAGCTGTTGGGAAAGACACATGCAATAGTCAGCATCAGTCAGGAAAATCTATGTTTTATTTTTATTTATTTATTTTTATTTATTTTTTATGTCTCTATGTTTTATTTTTAATAATATTTTTCTGAAGAGGCTCATCTTCATAACCTACTAACAACCCCATATTATTATCTACATGACCTGCTCTCATCTGGCCTTGTAAAAAAAAAAAAGGTCTGTGTGTCAATAACTGCCAGGGGTTTGTATTTAACTACTTTAACTTAATATATATAAAAAAAAATAAACCACCACTATTCACAAACACATTTAGGCAATGTATTAGATTTACTGCATGTTAATGTGAGCCTATAAATTATTCTTAAAAATACTGTATTAAAACATAATTAATTGCCTAAGCCTGGCTGGTGGCATGGCTTTGTAGAGCTAATCCCTCCTTCCAGTGCACTGAGTCTTCCCCATACCAAGCATGTTGTGCTGCATAACAGAAGGAGGTGATGCAGCTGCAGGACTTCATTGCTCCTGAAGTCACATGAGCTCCGTCCTTCAGTAAGCCCATCAGACCACAGACTTTTGCCCAGTATCTACTGAATGAGTGCTCTGCCAAGATTTCAACCATGGGAAATGATATTTTTTACTCAGCAAAACATAGTCAGGAAACCCCTTTCCATAAGTTTTCAACACATTCCACAATTTCATGGCATTACACATCTGTTCACTCAGCAACCCCTGAACACAGCATGACCGTGAGCACCAGGTCTGTGTGGAACTGGTGTGGGAATGAGCCCATGAGAAAAAATCTTCAATTTCACTCCACAGCTGCCTTTGGGTATCACATTATCCATGTCTCTGAGCGATGACAGCACATGGATGTCCTGCACATGGTGGGGGAATAGCCAGAACAGGGCCCTGAAGAGCTCTGCTTTCTTGCTCTTGTGTAGCAGACCTGGAAATAGGATAATGACAGAAGTAAATGCTTTTCCACGGTGATCTCCAAGGAGCAGGGTCCATGCCAAAAATTTCATAAATGATCTCTCAAAAAATAACAGCCCAGAAAGGTTTTTGATATCAGAGCTGACTACATAAATGAAATGTAGTTTGGAGTAGGGTAAATTTATTTTCAAATACCACTGGTCATACACTGCTCTTGTAAGACCTCATTGGTTGTTAGAGATGAGCAGCAGGGGCACCCCTGAGGCTTGATATGAATATTCATCATGGCTCATTAGTTTGTAGGTTTTCCATAATCTGCTCATTAGCTGTTCAGTAAAAATTCAGAAAACAAATATATGCTACTTATGTGTAGACACACCCTGTGCTGGGTGGGTAGGTCCTGACCATCTCCTCATACCAGTACTAGTGCTCTGTGCTTCACCAAACCTCTTCTTTGCCTCATCTCTGCAAGATTTCACACCTCCCATGGCTCCTACCTGCAGTGTCTGGAGGGATTTCCCCCTTGTACTTTTTGAGATGACAGAATAATAGGTGAGAAAGTGGTAGAAAACTAGTGTGTGGCAGTCACAATACAGAGAAAGAAACCCCATCCCCAAAAAGGTCAAAATATTAAGTTGTCACAGTGGGTGAAATGCTGTCTACCCCACTAAATATCGATAATAAAGTTCCAATTGACTTCAATGGGGCTAGAATTTGGGTATTCATTTTTCCATGGTCTTCCCAGATGAAGTGTCCAGAGATGCTTCAAGGTTTCCTTCTGCCAAAAAAGTTTTAAGGTTTCCCGTGGAGAAAACCCAGAAGCATGGAATGACTTAGGTTAGAAGAGACCTTTAAAGGCCATCCAGCCCAATTCCCCTGCAATAAGCAGGGACATTTTCACTTAGACCATATTTCTCACAGCCCAATCCAACCTGACCTTGAATGCCTCCAGGGATGGGGCATCCACTGCCTCTCTGGACAACCTGTTCCAGTATTTAGCACACTCATAGCAAAAAAATTCTTCCAAATATCTGGTCTGACTCTACTTTCTTTCAGCTTAAACCCATTATACCTTGTCATATTCCTACTGGCCCTGGGATATATTTTTTGCACTCTATAAGTGCAAACACACACGCACTTTATTATCTTCTTTGGCTCTGTTTGACTGTACAGCATCTTGGAGAAAAAACCCCACAAAACCTGTAATTTCATTACAAAAAAAAAACCAGCAAAAAAATTGTTTTATGCTATGGCTCCATGCCTGTTCTCTACTGACTGAATTCAATGCCAGAGAATATATATACTGATAAAAAGCTCCTATTTTCACTTGGTCTGCAGGAGAGGAGAAGGATGAACATGCTAGAAACAAAACCAGGGGGTTTGAAAGCACTTTGACAGCTTTTTGTTCAGAGTAATTTAACACAAAACAATCACAGAACCTATTAGGTTGGACAAGACCTTCAGAATCACCAAGTGCAACCATTAACTCAGCACTGCCAAGTTCGCCACATGAGAACGAAAAACCGTGTCCCCGAGCAACACATGTTCACATGTTTTAAATACCTCCAGGGATGGTGACTCAACCATACAATGCTTTTTCTTCCCCTTATCCTGTCACTTGTTATTAGGAGACGATACCGATTCCTACCCGGGTACAACCTCCTTTCAGGTAATCTTAGAGACCCGTAACATCTCCCCCTGAGCTTCCTTTTCTCCAGGCTAAACAACCCCAGCTCCCTCAGCTGCTCCTCACAAGACTTGTGCTCCAGACCCTTCACCATCTCCATTGCACTTCTCTAGAAATGCTCCAGCACCTCAGTGTCTGTCTTGTAGAAAATACACCAGGTGGACACAAACCCATAAATTTGCAGAAAGCATTTTCAGATGGGATGAGTTTTGTGCCAGTTTTGTGTAAGCTGATATGCTGCGAGGTATGCAAAACAATGAAGAAAATCAAGTCTTTGCCAAAACCCAATACTGTAATTTTCATGCAGACACATTAATCTGTACTTCCCAGTCTTATTTGTAGGAGGTTATTAAATAAGACAGTGTTAGTTTTCTGTTGCCCCCAACAATAATTTTAAAATTAAGAACAAAACCCCCACCATCCAAAATGTTAGTAAAATAAGGTTCACATTCAGCTTAGCATCCTGTTATTTAAATCACTCCAAATCACTGTTGGTACATTTCTAAATGCTGGGTGCTAATAGTAGCAAAGCTTTTACAGTTCAGAATGGCAAGACATACTTCATAAAAAATTAATATACTTGAAAAGCAGGTCATTTATTAAAAGATCTTTTAAAAGCTTCCTTTGTTAAAAAGCAAAACTATCTGCCCACCTCCACATCTTGTCTGAAAGCATTTGCATACACAGCTGTTCTCCAAATTTCAACCATGTTCCTTTTTTGTCTTCATGTTTTAAGACATGAATAGCAGGCATTTAGTGAAACAGCAGCATGCTTCAGCAAGTGCCTTCTGCTTCCACACACTGATTTATCCTGTCTCCCAGACACTCAGATACCCTTCTCTCATACACAGGATTGAAGTCTCAGACCTTTAGCCCCAGGGCTGCTTGAGATGGCAGTTTGGGGACTTCAGCTTCTAAACCTTCTCTTAGCACAGCTGAAAGTTCTCCACAATAGTACAGATGAGGAGAGACTTTGCCCCTCCTGGATCTTCCACTGTCCTTTTGTTTTACAAGTCCTTTTAGGCAGTGCTCTCTGACCAGCTGCCTGGGAACTGCACACACAGCACAAGTGGACTGGATGCCAAAGGTGCAAGACGCAGAGGTGTCCTGTTACCAAACTGCAGAAGGCAAAACAATAAATATTTCTTGGACAGTTGGCCCATAGAATTCTGCTCACTGGAAATTGTACCACCTTTGCACACTGCTGTCCTCGAGCCAGCATTTTATATGGAGACAAAGAAACAGCAGGACTATGCATTGAGTAAGATACGACAGAAAAAAAAATATAGGAGTTGATACTTCTGAGATACATTTAACATCCTGTTCTTCATGAGTGTTTTGAATCCCTGCATCTTCCTGAACAAGCACCTCTCACTGTTTCATCTTGCCTGCAAATAACATGATACCCAAGAAAATTAAAAATAATGCATTAAAAAGATTACTATCTTTTCAGGACATGGCAGCTCAACTGTAGCCACAGAGTTACTCTCCTGGGAACAAGCTGTCATGAATACAGTGGTTACAAAAGACAGAACAAGTTGTGGGAAAGTTGCTTTGAAAGGAGGTTAAGTGAGGAGAATATGATGACCTTGGTCATAAATTTCAAAGGAGACATGATGTAAAATTCAGACACCACAAGGGAAGACAGACACAGAAAAGAAGAAAGTTGGGAAAACTCAGAAAGGGCAAGACACCAAGAAGGTGGAGACGACTTGCTGTGCCAAAATCAAGAAACAATAATAGCACAGATACTTACTTAGCACTCTCTGACTCTTGTCATAAGATCATAATGAAAATTACTTTAAATTTAGAAGAATGACATTCAAGAGACTACTTTTTCATCTATAAATGATTATTTTTAGTGATTTTTCTTTTAAGTCACTGCTTATTATTAATTATTTTGATGGGTAGCCACAACCAAGTTCCTAAGTAATCAAATGTAGAATATGCTTGAACGCTGTTCATACCTACCAGGGTAAGACAGATAGTGTAGTGTAGGTATCTCCACTTGGGATTACACTGCAGCCCAAGGGACATCAACTGAGTATTTAGCAATAATGTAGTAACTGTAACAAATGGTAGGACTCAGCTATTGATCATCATTTGGGCTTTCAGGGAGAAAAATAAAAGGCATTTATGGGTTAATACTTCTGACTGAAATGTGCTTATTTAGAGGTTCACTTAATAATAGATGCCATCATCAGGAGATAAAAGTCCTTACAATGAACAGACAATTTTAATGGCCTTTCCCATTAAGCTATGGATGACATATTTAAAAGGGCAGATTATTGGAGTCTTTCTGCTGACAGCAAGGAATGTCAAATGAATTCAAAATATCAGTGAATATTTAAGCCTTGGTAACAAGGATTTTAATATAGAGCTATCTTACAATCCAGGACAAAACACCTTGACCAATTTATTCTCCTCTATAGCACATTTATATCCACATTTATACTGAAATAGGCAATTGACCCTTACTGTTCATGGGAACAAAACTCCAGATGCTCATATATTTTAAGCTTGATGTGTTCAGTTACTGGTGTAGCAGCATTAATCACAGAGAACAAGAGTTTTATGGCCTTGGAAAAATGGAACCTCCCAGATTTGTTAGACTACTTCACTCAATAAAATGTTTCCTAAGAACAAATGAGTTCTGAATATAATGTACTAAACATTATCACCCCATAATCAATAGGTATCAGGAAGACTGTTTTTAAGGTTTAGTTCCCTTCCCGTTCTCCTGCAGACTGCAATTATTCAGCTGTGTACTGCAGAGCTCCATTAAGCACTTTGTTTTTCATTGAATGACTAGAATCAAGTGCGTATGGCCTCCACGGATGGATAAACTGCTGTAAAAAGAGATAAGTCAGCAATACTGATTGGCTCTGTTGTCTGAGCGTGCCTTTTGATTTTTGAATTACTGCCAAAAGCATCATCATTCTCTGTTTCCCCTTCAAAAGCCCTTGGTCACTTAGATAGTGCATATACTCCCAGCACAGAGTTGTTCTTTGCAGAAACAGTATTCATAAAAAAAAAGACAATTTCAGTACTTGTACTTGTTAAATGTAAATTTGTGGCACAGATCTTTTATCTCTCATCTTTTATGACATTGTTACTATATAATATGAAGTGATTAGAAGACCACTTTTACTTTGATGCCCACCTCTTTCACTCAGATAAATGGTTTACCTCTGTGCAAAGCTGTAGGTAGCTTTCAAAGTGTAATTTGTCACACCGTTTTCCTCCCCCCTTCCCTCTCTGGCAAGTCAAAGTAAAAGAACCACTATAAACCTCTGTGGGGGTTTCTTTTGTCTGTCTGTGTGTGTGTGTATGAGTTCATACCAATCACTGAAGACACACTGCACTTTTCTTCACTGCTGTGGCCAGTACTGTCAGTACAGGCTTTCACAGGACAGGCTTGCATTTCCCTCCAGAGCTGCAATAAGAGCTGTTGTTTAGCTGAGAACACCTTGTGCACTTTGTACCTGGATAAATGCCTGCTGGACACAGCAGGAACATGACCAGAACAGGTCCCTGATGAAGCATTTCAGCTGGTTAAAACTCCTTGTGAATTCAGCATTCAGGAATCTCCTAAGACAGAGACAAGTAATGCATGCTTGACATGACAGGATGACCTGTCTGCAAAGGCAGATAATATCTAATATTATATTGTATAGAATGGTTATTCCCATTTGAATACAAAAACAATCAGATACCAATGATTTGAATTTTATGCAAACATACAGGTAATAATAAGACCATTGTCCTGGGGTGACTAATAATTAAATAGTATCGGCATAAATGGCAATAAAGTGACAAATAAAGGCAATTGTTATTTGCTTGTTCAAAGCCTCGTGAACATTCTGCAATCTCATAATTACTGCAATCTCACCAGAGCTGCAAGTTCAGCTCACTGTGAAGGTCTAGGCCCTGTAAAACCTTATTCATGCACACACTGCAGGAAGCAGGGACACTGAAGGCAGATCAGCACCTATGCTATTCCAAAGGTGCTGCTTAACATTTTGAGTGAGAAAAGCCCCTCTTACAAATAGCTCAACCCCTTTTCTGTGAATAAAAAGAAATTAATTTGATTTCTCAACAAACCTTGGGAAACAAATTGAGAATACTAGCATATGCTCTAATCCATTTTCTAGTTATAAAGGTTTCTTTATTACTGTTTTTGGCTGACAACACTTGAGATAGCATGTTTATCATCATTCTTAAAACACTTGAGAGAGAGCAATGTGGGTGCATTTTTTATTTTGGTTTTAACTTCTTTATTTCATTGCTGTACAGCTGCATTACACTTGGCTTTAATCCCTCAAGCATTATTTTCCTTGGCAAAACAGTCACTGAACTGAGTAGAACTTACTATTGGAAAAATATGCTTGAAAAACCAGTGTGATGTCAATGCCAACTGAAACCCATGGAGCTTAAAATGTCACAAATGGGCCTGTAGCTGAAATACAGAGCTCCTCTTTTTTTTTTTTTTTTTTTTTTTGGCTGAGCTAGGAATGTTGTACGTCTTAGGTTGTGAAGTCAACTGTAAAAATCACAGAGTAGCCTCCTGAAACTGAATGTGTGCTGAAACTGAATGTGTGCTTCCCTCCCTCCATAAACAAACATTTAGAGAACAATTATATAAAACTAGATGTAGGATAATTCCATAGGAAACAAATGACTGCATGGCTCCACTTCCAGTCTTGCCTGCATTAACAGTAGCTATCTGTTTTAAGTTGGGCTACAGGCTTCTCAGAGAAAAGAGAGAACCCGACTTTGTAAAACACCTTTAATATTCAAATATATAAATAAGCACTACTGAAGAATAATTCAGAAGACTGCGGTGATTCATTACGAACAGATGCTATAAATGGGAACAGTAACATTGCTAGGTAAGGAAGAAGCAAGCTATTTTAGGAGTCTTGAAAATCTCTTCTAGTTCTTCAGACAGATCATGCTGCTATAGTTATTTTATAAAAAATTATATTCTGAAAGCACTTTAGTAAAAGAAACCTTTTACTGGAACTATTATTTAACCAAGACCTTCTACAGCACTAAAACACACTGCAATTGAGTTCCTGATACAGTTTTAAGAATGGAAGGGGTGAAAATAAGAACAAAAAAAAACCCCACCATACCTGCACCAGGAGCTATTTATTAGCATAACACTCTTCCTTTTAAAGATTTTGTAACAACTGAAGTATATACAAAGTCTTACAGCATTTACACAATAAAAAAGTTTCCTATTAGCTGATGTAGTATTAAGGTAGTGCTGCAATTTACTTCAAAGCATGAAAACAATAATAATGAAGCAGGCCACTGTACTTTCAACTTCTCCACTACCACACAACCACTGTCAGTTGAAATGACAGTTAGTTAAGCCACTGGGAAGACAGATTGTTGAAAGATTTGTAACAGGTTGATTCGCAGCACTAACCATCTTAAGGAGGAAAAAAAAAGAAAATAAAAGCTACATACTGTCATGTTTCTACACTTTCCTAGAGCTGGAACAAACTTTCACAGCCTTAGATATAACATATGCAAGACAACATAATCACATTTTTTCAGATATAGTTCAACTACTGAGTGTATTTACTTCTGAATAGGAGGCATTATATTGATATGGCTGTGTGCTTCCATTTTTGTTGATTAACTTTTCAAATAGGTTTACAAAAAAAATTAAGACAGAATGGAGTTTGTAGTCAGATGTGTTTTGACTAATAAAGGCATTCAATATCAGCTATAGGATCTAATTATTCCTGTCAAAAGTTTAAGACCAGGAATCTTTGAGTAAAAATCAAACCCACAAAATCCTGCACCTGCGCCATTTTCATCTGTTGACTCCAACATTCTTTAAGCTTTTCCAACTGGTATAATACAAAATCATTAAAATGCTTACACAAACCCAAATGCAAGACTCATGTAATTTGTGAGAGGTCAAGCAGATTCACTAGACTACTTCTGCTGTAAAAGAGAGGGAGCTTATCTAGGAAAAAGAAACTTTTACTGAACAGTGCCTTACTACAAGTAGGGATATATAGTTTAACAATGATACATAATTTAAGAAGGTAGCATTTTTTGCCTTTTAGAAACAGCTTTCGTGTGCCAATAATGCACTTTCTACAAGAGATAAGGCTGCTTTGCCTATTGTTGTATACCTAAACCTCATATTTTGGCCAATTCCACTTTTCTTCCCAATAAAGGAATTCCGTTTCAGCTTAGAAACAAGTAACATCCGTTGACAATATCTGTATTAAGACAAAAAGTGACATATATAAAATCCACAAGGAACCACATAAATACCAAAGAAGTCATATAACCTTTCCATGTAAACACTTTGATTATACTGAAGCCCTAATTAGATTCTTGTCTTAAACTTTTGGCAGATAATGTGTATGCTCAGCCAGGCTTTGTAGTTAGTTACTGTTCAAGTGGAAGCCAGGTCAGCTCACATGTTGACAGGCATGCAACTTGGAAACATTGCACAACAAGCAACACAAAGAGATTTGAGAAGGGTACAAGACTTCAAGTAGACTTCACAACCCTTCACAAACTGAATATTCACAGACAAAGATACAGTCCTTGCTTTTTTCTGTGGTGGATTTCTTTCTCACACATGGGACACTTTCTGTGACTCTCTAGCTTGCTTGATGCTATACAACCACTTGATGATTCTGGCATTCCTTTCAATGGCAGAAATGCCATATGGCACACGGTCATTGGCACTGTCATCGTTTCTAAGGTCACTGTTGCTGTCCTGAGACTGTTCACAGTCTGAGCTAATCATGCTTGCACTGCGAAAGTTGAGTGATATAATATCAGAGTTAGCCCTTGCAAAGTTTTCCATCCCAAGGTTTTCAAGCTCTTCAGGATCCAGTCCACAGTAGTTAAAGAATCGTTCAACATCTGCATCAACGCGAAAGTATCTGTCGCTTAAGTCTGATTTTGATCGCTGTAGGGAGGGTCTTCTACTAACTCCGCATCCAGACTCGACTGCCTCAATCTCTGGGGATTTCAGGGTGGCAATGGCAGCGATTTTGGGCTTTGGAGGCAGAGGTGGGGCTGAACTACTGCAGGGTATTGCTTTTAAGGGCTTTGTACTAGTTACTTTCCTAATGTCTGAAGAGCTGTGAGAGACATGCAGGAAAGTCTCTGCTGACTGATCTAGGAGCCTTCTGCTGACATTGGAGCTGCTCTCCTGTGGGCTGCTCCGGCCCTGTGTGGGGTAAACCTTCAGGGATTCAGCGAACGAGTGTCGGTTCAGCTCTGTTGAATCGGCCCTGTGGGGTGGCCAATTTCGGGGACCGTGCTTATGCCCTGAACCCGAGCTGGAGCCTTCAGAGCTGTTGATGATGTTCTTCAAAATCTCAAGTTTCAGATTTTCTCTCTGGACTCCACTCTCAGTTTTTGCATTGTTGCTGAAGACTTTCAAGGTGGGGCTCCCCAGAGCTCGCTTGGCTGCAGGACAGACTGGCGGCTTCGCCAGCACCGCCGGCTTCACAGGCTCCTGCTTGGCATTGATGACCTCCTGGCTCTTGACATATTTCGCCTTGTCGGCTTCGAGCCTCTCCACTGCACTCAGTCTTTTTGGATTAGGCTCCGCCTGCCTGCGAAAATAGTCAGGTCCTTTGTTCAGGATGCGGAGAGGAACGGCAGATGTGAAAGTCACGGCAGGGCTGACCGGCTTCACCATGCTACCTGTCGGTAATGTTTCTGTAGGCATGTTTGGTGGTCTTTCCCCCGCAGCCGTTTTGGATTCTTCTCTGGGATCTCCTAAATGCACGGTGCAGAAACATGTACATTAAGCACAATGAATAGCCGATGAATCCTGGGATCTGAGCGTTAGCAGCAGTGCCTCATCTCACAGCTCATTAAATAGCACTGCGTTTCTCTTTTAAAGGCAGCCTTTGTAGGGCAAGGGCACCCGACACAAGTCCCTATTAGTCTGCTCCGCTGGCTCCTTTCTTCTCGCTGAAAGATGTGGGAGTCTCGCTGTCCCCTCTGCGCTCCACGAGCGAGCGGCAGCGATCTGAAAGGCAGAATAACCAACCACACGTTAGCGGTGGTGCCTGACATCAGAGCGATAGCAACAGCCGCCCCCCGGCCCTCCTCTGCCACCGCTGCCGGCACAGCACGGCAGCGCTCACGGTGCCCCTGCCCCGCTCCTGCCCAGCGCCCCTCTGCATCTCACAAGACATGTATTGTTTGATATTTATACTCTGAGCTTGGATTTAACAAAATTACACTGGGGAAAAAAAAAAAAATCCAAAAGATTAAGCCTCACCACAATACAGCCATACATTACTAGAGGGAGAAAGGGAACCAGAATGTGACAATTCAGAGACTTGAAGCCACACATCTGCCAGTAAAAAAGCACTTCATATTAATATATTTGGCTTAGTTGAGTAGATTTGTGAACATGTTTTATCTCTAACCCCCAAACATTTTTCTCCTTATAGGCAACGTACTGTATAAATCTCAGCAATCACGTGTATTTTCCTTGCTCATTAAATTGTCCAGAAAACAATCTGGTCTAAAAAGCAGAGAGGAAACAAAGACATGAAGAGTTTTAAGTGCAATGCACATCTTTCATTGCTAATCTAATACAGAACCAACAAATAAAACCAGGAGGTGTCACTAAATCCATCAATTCCAGTTCCTAGTCTGTTTGAACATTAGGATCCATAGCACTGGTGCTCCAGCAATAAAATAAGGCTTTCCAAGCTCGCACGATCACCTTACAGGCTTAAGAGAACAACAAAAAATGGCTTTGGTTTTTTATGTAAGATTTTGGGAACATGCAAAATCATGTAACTGGGTTTGAAAAAGAAGAACTTGTCTTCAACATGTAGATATTATAGCTCAGGTTTTCCATGAAGCAGTAAGTACAAATGAAATTTATCTTCATCTAAATTATTTTAAGGTTTTATCACTGAGATTGTCACAACAGTCTAAAATCCAACACCATGGATGATACTACAATTGCTGAAACAATTTTTCCTAAACGAGGCACTGAAGGGCACTTACCATGGAATCTACTTTTCAAGTAGTGATTTCGCTAATGGGTCTCATTTGTTTTATTACTGCCCCATTAATCTATGCTGCCTTCTTTAATATCTCATTTCTATTATCACTGTGATCTTCAGGGAGAGAAAGAAAAGCAGCTGCTACTTCTTCACTCAATCCTAAAGAACACAGAGCAGCATCCTTCCCTGGAATGACTTGCTTTCATGTTGCTGTCATCCTATGTGATCTCATCCATCAATACCCAACTTAATATTGCAGGGTTTACATTGTTTTGTCAAAAAAAAAAAAAAAGAAAAACAACCCCCCCCAAAAAAAAACAAAACAAAAAAAAACCAAACCCAAAAACAAAATAAAAAAACCCAAAACACCAGCTGAAGTTACATTAACAGTAAAAACAAAAGAATCACTGATGACCAGAAACATGTGATATATATATATATATATATATATATATACACATTAAATACTTTCTACATATTATCCAAGGTCAAAGTGAGCAAATAAAATATACAAATGCTATAATGAGATTATAGGAAAAACCTGAGCTTTTTCCTGAAGGCTCACTGTCACAAGCATTCTTCAAATACAAATGAACATATTTAGGTGGGGATAAACCAGACACAGATTCAGTGCAATTGAAAGGGTAGTGAAAAGTTAATTAAGCTTCTCTTTCAATGTTGTTTTATAAATCCTAGTGCTAACTCTTCAGCAGTTTGACTTCCTGAATTTAAACTAAGCCTCACTGAAAGAGAAAAAGCTTTCCTCATTTGAATCAACATATTTATTGGTACTGTTTTTAAATTAAGTATGAAACTTCCAAATGCGCAGAAGGCAATTCCAGCTCGCATTTGCACACGTTTCTCTTGCCTACACACAAAGCAAATCCTTCTACGTTGCCAGCTCAGAGCTGGATGGCTAAGTGCCTGTATAAATACTCCACTGATGCGTATATTTAATATTTCTGTGCAGAAATCAAATCTGTGTGAGAGCAGGGGCTCTGTCAAGAGGAAGAAAACCCCATAAACAACTGAGCTCTTTGTACTTAACACTTTCACCCAACCAAGTTAATACAACTTGAGTAAGCAAGACAACTCTCCTGCTTGACTACAGTCATTAAAGGTGACCATGGTCCTGCCCCTGAGGACAGCTGCCAACTCCATTCTCCTGGTGAGCGGTTCCACACACCACTACAGATCAGAGCTATGGGAACAGAGGCCTCCAGCTTGAGGCTGCTGTTGGAAGACTTTTACCAGCATTTAACAACTTTCTCGCTTTGGATAGCTTTCATCAATGTCAGCAAGCATTGCCTAGTAGGCTGAGCATCCACATTGGCTTCAACACCACATTTAAAAGAAAAAAAAAAAAAAAAAAAAAAGGAAGAAAAATAAATCCCACCATGCATGCATGTTTATCTGAGAGAACAAGTGTGCTTGTTTGCAAGCTTGTATGGAGCCAAGTGCCCTGGAGTCAATGGAAATATGCTGCAACTGGAAATGTGCTTCAGGCATGTCTAGAAAGAAAAGCAAGAACTTGGTGAGGAGCCAGGACAGAAATGTCCACCTGAACCAGCACAGGGAGCCTGGGGGGTAACAGCCAAGTGGTTACATGGCCAGTCATGGAGGCTTTGTACCTGTGGGCTGCTGCTATAAATTAAGGAACATACAGCTATGAAAAGGAATCAACTTTTTGTTCATTGTTTAAAGAATATACAGATATGAAAAGGGATCAAGTTTTTACGCATTGTTTAAATTGCTCCATTTCACTGAAGCGCCACGTTTGAATATCACCAGAAATCTTATTCAGTATTCTCATCTCAGAGAGATAAAAATTAAAGATTTAACCAGATACAGTTAAAAAAGAAAGTGTGATGAAAGAGAGGTGGATGAATGTAACATCTAATGAAACTTCTGCCTGTGCTCATGATTGCTGCAGCCTGATCCTACTGCTAACTGGGAAAATGAGTTCAATTCCTACCAGCCTCTCTTCTGTCCAAGGGCACCTGAAACACCACAGCGACGCTACAGAGCCTTCCTACTTATTAATTTTATTGATAATTATAGAGACTGAGAGCAGCAGTACAGTATAAGTCTCAGGAAGACTTAGATTCCAGTTGTTAAAATCATCATTGCAGCAACCAGGGCATAGAAATGGTTTTTTGTGACTTAAACTCCTAAGAAACTCACTGCTTAGGCATCTGAATTCCCTGTTGGGAATCTCTGATACCAGTAACACCCTGCAGAAATTCAAAGGCAGATAGGTTTTCTTCACCCAGTCCCAGAAAATGTGTGAAATATACCTAGGAACCCAAGAAATGTTCTTCTCTCTCTGTTTACATCCAGGGGTCTGTTCTATAACTGTAATCCTTCTATGGACTGAACAATATTTTTCAGGATTTACTCTGGATTGCCATTATTGCTCTTCCTTACAAAACTACTAGACTTAAGAAAGTATTTCAAGAAAAACAAAGTCAAACAACTTAGCCATCATTCAAGCATAGCTCTATTGAATACCATGCATACATTAAAAAACCTTTCTGAAAGGTCTTACTGAGCTCCCCTAATATCCCACAACTACTGCAGACCTGCTGAGTAGAATATAAAATGCACAAAGTTTTGGGTTTTTAAAGCTGCATTTTCAGCCAGACACTTCAATTCAGGATTCCTGTGTGGCAGAGGCAGAGATTCAGAGCACTTAATTCATTCTAGGCATGACAATTTAATCATTTTTGAGTCCATAATATGTTTGTCAGATATTCATATTTAAATAACAAATGCACTATCTGCATGATTTAGGTGAACACAACACAGCCTAGAGCAGCAATAGCTACACAACTAACATTAACTACAAATAAATCTCCCATAAAATATTCTTTCCTTACTTTAAAACCAAGGCAGTAGGAAGAGATAAACTATGCAGAAACTTTGGAATCCCAGGTCCATATATTATAAATACGCAATTTCTTGAAACGTATGAGAAATTTATGAACAGACCCCATTGTGGCAAGTATTTATTTCTAGCACTATTATGAATATAATAGCATTGTACAATAATAGAGTTCATTTTTTCCTCTCATACCTAAAACTGCATTCTAAACATGGACTGAATGGTGTCAACTGACAGTAAATAACACACTTCCCTCCTCAGTTCTGCAGTGTCCCGGTGCTCCTACGCATTTGGCCACGTTTCACCCAGTCTTTGTCTAAAAGTATCCACAGGAAGGCATTACATATTTTAGCAGTAGTCAAGTTACAGAAAAAGCAGCAAAAAGCCATGTGAAAATGTGGTCCAAATGAAATGAGTGAAATTTCTGTCCTTGACTTTGGTGAGGACAGACATTGCTTCACCTGACAAAGTTACAATGATGCTCATTCTCCTTATTCATCCCTCTGGGACAGCAGATGAAGGGATTGCACAGAAGGGAGGATGATGTACAGTGGATAAATATAATGAAGGCTGACAGCTTTTACTCTGCTTTCCTTGATATTTAAAGGCCTGTGTCAATTTTATTTTCCAGGTGATAAAATATAATTATTACTACTTCAAGATTTAAGTAGGAAACATGACATAAATTCCAGTATAAGTAATCCAGAAATGGCTGCAACAGGACTCAAAGAGATCACAAAACAAAACCTACATAGGAATACAGGACACAGATGGAAAATGTCATGTTCCTCTAACACCTGGGTGCACTTCAGAGCTGCAGGCCGCATTATGAAGATACTGTTTATTTAACAAATGAGAGCTTCACTGAGAATTATGGGCTACAGGTCTGGGTGCTAAGTTATACTAATATGTATGCCTAAAACTGACACAAGTTATTCTGTGGATAATTGCCATTGTAAGCCTCACATATATATGTTACTAAGTTTAAAAATACCGGCAAAGCCTAAGTAAACTCGGCTGAAATTGATAAAAGGTCATCCATATCCAGAATGGCAGCAGTATTTCATTTTTTAAAACAATTTTAGATAAAGATGTGTATGCTGTGTAGTCTTGGTCTCATATAATATTAACTGTCAAGATAAAGTATGAGGAGATGAAATAGTCTTTCAGATCCACTATGACTCAAAATACTAATGGAAGTGCCTGTTTTCAACCCTGTTCCTTCCTAAAATGTGGTACAGTGAACAGCAAGAGCAACAGGCAGCTGTTAAGTATATACGTAAACCATCAAAAGGTCATGAATAATGTGAACTTCAATGACCTAAAACTAAGACTGGCAGAATTATGTAGGCAAGAGAAATTTCCACCAAGTGGGAAGGTAGTAACTTTGGCAAAGGCTGTCACTTTTCACTGCTGATGTGTTATTTCCAACCAAAAAACCCCAAACTACTACTAGCATTGTTTGCAATAGCTTGCATAGCTGAGCATAATATGGGCTGATATATTTATGGTAATTCTGCTTTGCTCTTACATCAAAGGCCTTTAAGACAAAACTCTCCATAAATACAACAGTGTCACTACTGAGCACTCTTTCTATTTCAATGTGCAGTGAAAATGATAAGGCTTAAAGCAGGATGTTGTCATAACCAGAGATGCTGCCACTAAGTTAAAATAAACTGTTTTAATAAAACTATTTAAGCTAAAATAACTGCTGGAAAATACATGGAGGTATGAACATCTGGAAAGCAGGAAAGCAACCTAGAAGCTATACTTATATACTAACACTGTAATGGATGCCTAGATCTCACTGGGAGCTGGATAGAGATACCTCTTTGAAGAAAAAACTTTAGAAAAAATTTTGCTTATTTTTATCCATCACTGTTACATTTCCTACCCAGCAGCAGTAATGCACTCTCAGTGCTGCTTCTGGGTTAAATACTGCCCTATAGATACCTCACAATTATAAAAATTCTGATTTCTTTCAATAGGCTGCATAAATGCACAAGAAAGCCCAGAAATTAAATTCCCCTTTCTTCCAAAGAGACAGTAAAAACCAAAATAAAATGTCTTATTACTTAGAGCAATACTACAGGCTGTGTTTGTAAAAAGTGGAAAAAGTGGAAATCAGTTCTGTTTTCTTTGGACTCCTGTGTTGCTTAGACAGCATTGTGCCCTTTGCAATAATTTCAGTTGCTCATTTAAGCAAAACAAAACAAAATGACAGAGAAGGGCCTAAAAAATTATTATAAGGAATATAATATTTTACTAGATTTGTAGCCTTATGTAAGTATTTCTATTTCAGTGTGCATTTTATGAGAATGATGTTCTAAACACTTCACAATGTTTCAGGAAACACCCTTACTGCTTGTTCATCAGCCAGTGTCAATGGTCTCAAATCGAAACTGTTTCTATACTTTTAATTCTTATCTCTCCATAACTATCATGTTTTAAATTTGCAGCCTCCTCCTTACAACAAGGCCACAATTCCCAGTTTACCCAGTGGTCTCCTGAGCCTATGCAGCTTTCCTAGGATCTTTTATGCACTTTTAGAGATCAACACAATCCCCTTCTTCAATACAAGATACTTGTCTCTGGTGTTCAGTTACATTTCAGAGGTTCTTCAAACCCTGATACAGGTCCCTGCTGTACCAAATCCCACCTCCTTGGTCCCTCTTCTCTGGAAAAAGGGAGGCTTTTACTTCTCTCCTACTTCTGCAAGATGCAGTAACTCCTGCTCTACTCTGATGGAAGTAGCAGTGCTATCTACACTTTTCCTTTCTTTTCTACTGATAGAAAAAGCTAGCAACTCATTTTCTTGCTCCTGGTAGAGGTCCTTCACAGCCATGCTTGGATTTTGCATCCTAATAAACCACCTTTTTCACCTTTCTTTCCTGATAGTAGCGCTTCCACTGTGTGGGGAAAAGAAAAGTTAATCGGGGGTTCACTGCTGCAAAGTGGGGGAAAACAGAAGGAGGCAGATCAACATGATAATTTCAATTATGAAGCTAAGCAAAAAATGTTTTAAATAGAAAACTTTTCATTTTAGTTCCCATCTCAAATCCATGGTAATTCTTAACAAGCCCACTTTCAGAGTGAGACATATTTTAGGCCACCAAAATCTTTATGGCAATAGATTCCATAGAAATCATGCACTTGCAGAAAAGGAAATAAAAATCTATCTGCAAAAATGTGGAGATACACCTGCAAAACACCCTTCTTCTAAGTACTACCACAAATACATCACCTCACTAGCAGGACTTTTAGGCTCCATCACCCACATGGTCCCCCCAAAAACACTGCCAAATCTCAGAAGAACAAGTCTCATCAGTAATCAGGCAGCTGGGAAGCAGCTCAGTAACTTCTGCAGCATCCATCACCAAAAAAATTATAGTTATTAACTCACCTACAGAACATACATCTTGATAGCAGTATTTTCAAAATGCTAATTCAGAGCCACTTGTCATGGCTGAAAATGAGAACTGAGATAAATTCAACATAGTTCTAAAACCTTTAAATGTTTGAAAACTTGCATGAATGTTAAAACACTCTACTGCAGCATAGCAGTGCAGCTATGGGACTAGACTTGGTTGTAATTACACTGTGGAGTAAGCCCTAAAACACGAACCATTTCGGCTTAGAAGAACTTTTATCTTGGAAATACTAAGAAATCAAGCCAGATTTAAATGGATAAAGTGCAAGTATAGATTTTCAAAATGAATGTTTATATTAAATGTGCAGTGTGTTTGGCAACACAGCCTTGTAGTCAAAGACTTAAGGACCCATGACCAGAAGACTTCTGTAGGTTCATCTCCTTCATAGCTACTGCTGCATGGCAAAATCAAGCTGAGTCTTCAAAGTTCATCAGCACTGAAACATACACACCTAAAATGACATATTCTGTGAGGAAACAGAGTCTCTGCTCACCATTTAACTGGCAGCAGTGCTCATAAAATCTTGGGTAGCTGATATTTAAGCTTAGATCTCACCACAAAGCACATGTTCCTCTGCCAGTACTTTTTCCCCTCAACTAATACATTGAGAATACTTCTGAGCTCTTCTGTCTGCCTACAAGGCCTCAGTTATATTCTGAACATCAAACCAAGTCAAAACCTGGACACTTTCCTCATCTCCCATATGACTTCTATGGCTGCCCATCTCCCCTGTTTCACTTCTATGGAAGGGAACTGTGAAAAATCTGGAGTGATCATGAGCATGTGGGATAGAGGCCATGTTCAGGGAAAGAGGCTCCATGGGCACACCCTGAGCACCCATACCACCTAGCATAAGTGAAGTTCTCATTTCTACTAAAAGACACAAGCAAGCAACTAAACCTAATGATAATTCCCAAACTGTAGAAAAAACAGGGATCTCCTCTCTTTAGTCATCCACACTGTCTCATCCAGCAGGTACCTGCCAGACCTCAAAATACAGTCAGAGCTGAGGAGAATGACAAAGAAAATATGTCCTCCACTAGATTTGGAGTCCAGACTGGATGCAGCCTTTCAGGGCAGATACTCGAAGTACCAGGCTGTACCTTGTATTATACAAATGTCTCAAATGTGGGTGTCAAGGGTTCCAGACTATTTCCAGTAGTGCCAGTGACAAGATAAGGAGCAATGGCCAGAAACAAAACCAGAGGAAGTTCCACCTCAACATGAGGAAGAACTTCCTTACATTGAGGGTGGCAGAGCAATGGAACAGGCTACCCAGGGAGGTTGTGAAGTCTCCCTCTCTGAAGACATTCAAAATCCACCTTGACACCTTCCTGTGTCACCTGCTCTAGGTGACCCAGACTTGGCAGGGGGCTTGGATGAGATGATCTCCAGGGGTTCTATGCCTAATAATTTTGTGGTTCAGTATGTAGAGACAAATCCTTTTCCAGCACTTTCTTTCAAAAGCTTCCACTTTAAAACAAACAAACAAAAAAGTACTTGGAAGTTTTCTTTAAATAAAGAAAAGAGCAAAAAAAGATCACATAGGGTACTTGACAAGGAAATTGGGTTACTAAGCCTGATCCAGTGCAATTAAATAATTTCTAGCAAGTAGGACATTTCAGTTGAAATAGTAAGACCAATTCAGCTCTTCTTCAGGAGGTCAGAAACTTGCCCCAGTTTGGGGACTGGGGATTTAATCCAATCTCTCATTTCTCAAATGAGTTCAGAAATCTCTGATGTTATGTACATAAGCACTGATGCCAGCTAGTTCACGTGGGAATGGCAAAAATTTACCCGACTGCCATAAAACCCCCGAGGCCTTGAAATATTGAGTTGCCATGTTTAGACTCTTGGTTATTGATGAAAGATGTCTAAAACTGTTTAAAATGAGAAATACATTAAAGGAACATAGGTATGAACAGATTTTATGTGAGAAATAACCATAAACCCACAATGAAAACAGCTTCAGTTAGACACTCCCCTGCAGTTACTCATCTTACAAAACTCCAGAAATGTTCAAATACATGAAGACCCAAAGTAAACAAATACAGCTCAGAAAAGAAAAACAATTCAAACAATTTATGCAGTGAAAAAACCAGAAACCATAAAGAGCTATTATAAATGGGAAAAGACATCATACGTAAAATTTCCTTTCCTTTAGAGATGTATATAGTAAAAGAATCTTTTGAAAATGCTTATTTTCAAAGTTTCAACACAAAGCCTAACAGCACCTTCCTGAAGTTTCTTACATGTTGTGAAAATATATTTGAAAGAAATAGTGCCTAAGCGTACAGAGTATTTCCTATAGTACTTGTCAAGATTTTAAAAGCAAGAACCCAGAAAGCCACCTAATTATTTATATTTAAATATTTTCTTATTTTAACAGCTCATTACATGGAAAATTCTTTTTAAGAAATTCTGTACATGAACTCAAGCATTTAATCTTTAGAAATAAATATTAAAGCTAATTAACATCTGCTACTGATATTAAAAACTTACAAGGCCACCTTTAAGAGGCAATACAGTAGGCACAATTGAAAATTAGTATGGTAAAATGAGTACCATTAGAAAAGTAATGTTCAGCCAGAAGGATAACAATAGATCAGCCTAATTCTGACAACTGCAGACTTTGAGCTGCTCTTCTGATTAGCTGTGGGGTCTTGTTTGTCAAAACTCTTTGCATTAAACAGCCTTTTCTGTAACATGAGCTACTACTGAAGTAAGGTCAGCATGGCTATTTAAAAATAATGTCTACAAATTAATTGCCCTCAGTTAACAATTTCTAAGCATTACAACTCAACATTAAATATTGCCTTTTTTTTTCTGAAATAAACACACTATAAAAGTTTTCACTATGTAAAAACAAATCAAATCTTTTAAAAATTATATTTGGAAAAAAAAAAACCCAACAAAAACAAATCATACATGATTTACAGCAGTGTTCAAGGGCACTGCAACCTTCAGAACAACTCCATGAATCATTTCTTTCATTTTTGAATGGGAAAATTATGTTTTTCTCTAGATAAGAAGACATTTTCCCATACTACAGGATAGTTCATTCCTCTTTTCTCCAACCTCATGTCGAAAGGTACACCTTGTCAGACATCAAGAAAGAAAACCGAAGGCATGCATAACATTACGTCTTGAAGATGTATCTGTATATTACAGAGTTATTCAAGCAGATGGTTGAACATACCAGTTTTGGCACTGGAATACAATGCAATTTAGGTCTTCATTGCTATGATGATGTTGCAATTAATGCAATTAATGATTATATCTGCATAACTCAACACAAGTGCTACACTTGTACAAGGTGACACGCCTGCGTGCGTAACCCCTCAGACTTATATGAGCATTGACTACAAATGTTGAGGTGTTTGCTGTTAGAATACACTGAGTACATTTTCTTCTTGGTTGCTACATAAATATGTGCCATAGATCTTTACAAACTGTTCACAACCTATGTAACTAGAGATGAATATCCAGATGTCAATGAGCATCCAAACTTTTGTTTAATATGCAAATTTGACACTCAAAGTGGGGCTTTGTATTACTGTTTAATTTAATGACTCTTCACTAAAACAATATTCTTGAAAATTGTTTAGAAATCAGACTGTCCAGATTCTTTTGAATGGTTTTTCCCTATCTGAGGGTTTTGATGAAGTTATGATGATGATGCTGGAAATTCTTCCTGACCACTGATTTTAAGAAACCATAAAATCCTCACCATCTTAAAGAAAACAAAAGTTGTTTTGAGTCATAACCACTGCATTTAATGAAATGGAGAGAGGAAAGCAGTGCAGAGACTCCAAGAAAACAAACAAAACAAACAAACTAAACAAACCCAAAACCTGGAATTGTGAGCATGGGGACAGACAAAAGAAAAGTGAGAAATGATAAGACACAGAGAGGAAGAAGAGAAATGCTATTAACCAGGCAAAGAGCAGAGAGGAGAAGGTGTTGGGAATAGAGAAAGAGGCGCTGAAGAGTGAGTTAGGAAGCAGGAGATTACAAGGATAGAGAAGGATTATAGGAAAAAGGAAGAGACAGCTCAAGTTCTCTTCCTTATCTCCTCTCTCACAGCTCCTGTGTCCTGCAGAAGGAACAGAGCTGGCATAAGGGCATTGTGGAGAAACGTGAAGCTCTCAGTGAAGCAAAGCTCCTGCTTCACCAGACCATTTTTGCATTGCAGGAGAGAGCTACATCTTCTCTCTCCTGCAGCCTCTGTGCCTGGGGCACACTGTCTGCTGAGCTTGGAAGGCTGGGGGCAAAGGAGCTGGCACTGGGTGGTTGGCAGGAGCATATCACAGAGGGATACCAGGCTCAGAGAACAACACACTTTCAGGATGAAAATGCATAGTGGAGTAAATCCAGCAACCAGAAACACTGACCAGTCAATTGAATGAGTGTGGAGGTTTACTGAAGACTCCTCAGTAAATTATGTTCTTTTTGGCAATGCTTCAGACCCCTTTTACATGCTGACTGCATGACCAGATACACATTAGTCTTGTCCCTGGGGGAGTCCTGAACTAGGGATGCTCTCTACCACAGGTGTCATAGACTACTTATTGCTTAGCAAATCTGCTAAAACTACTCCATTCCTGCCCTCCCTGAGAGTATCAGACTACCCCAAGATTGCTACATATCCATTCTCCTCTAAGATATGTGATACACAGCCACACTTATAGATCTCCCCTCTTCTGTAAACAAAAGTAAATCTCCAAACTGAAAGTTCAATACAGGATTGATACTGGCCGCTCAAAGTAACATATGAAATTCATCTCAAACCCAGCAAGTAGATAGAGGTATGCCAAACTTGTATCTGCTGCTTTATCTTCATTAAGAGATGAGTATCAGCAAAGTTTTAAAGTAGTTGATTGAAACTACTTAACCCTGCATGGCAGGGTTAAGATGCCTAAAGCAGACAAATAATGGGACATGGAAACAAAGGTGCCAAGCCTCAAATGAGGACACATGGTGTCTGTTTTTTCATCTGCTCATGCCTGCTTCATAAAGGCAACTTCTCCTGCCAGCTGCTCTGGCAGCACACCATCCCCATCACTGCTGGGAAATGCGGTCCCCCCACTGAGGATGTCCCTCAGTCCCAGTTCCAGCCCATCACTGATCTGGACTGGTTTTAAGGCATTCTGTAAAAGTTAATGAGAAGGGAGGGCTGCCTATGTCACCCCAGCCAGGACAGAATGCTGCTTTCATCATAAATCACAAATCCAGTTTTTTCTGTTGACAAAATGAGCAATATATTTCCAACAAAACTACAGAGCTACTGGAGCATCTGCATGAACACAAAACATTGAATCCCATTCCAAAGATGGCAGAAATAAATCCAATGCAGCACAACATGAGGAAAGTAAAAAATATGAAATGTGACTGTAAAATTAGTGTAGGTTAACTTGTGATCACAAAAATTAACAAAGATCCTTGAATGTTCCTGGTGTCAGTCCATGTCACAGCTAAAACCGTGTTGCTGCCTAATTACATACTATGTATGAAACCCCTTCAAAGATTCTCTCCCAAATTTGCCCTAAACCAGGACAAATACATATCTGGAATTTCAAATTCCCAATTCTGCAGCTGACAGAAATGGCTTCTGAGATGATTTTCACATTCAGGGAACAGATTTTTACCCTTAAATTAGCTATGTGTACTCTCAGACTTAGCATTTTGCCTTGAAATAGAACAGCAGCGATAATTGTTAATTTAAGACCCCACACAATGCAAATTTATATTCTGGAGCCAAATATGCTGATTGGAAACAGATGGACATTAAATGCCTTTTACTGAGCAGAATTAAAACTAAGTAATAGTGAAGTGTGTTGCTAATTTGACACATGACACATCTGACATTGATTACTGATTTTTTTCTTTGCTACAATGAAATACCGGAAGTGCCTTATTAATCTTTGAAGAATTTTACAACCATTGTTACCAAGTGCCACACGTTCAGCCCCTGTTCCCTCCTGCCTTCACGGATTTCAGTTTACTTGTACTTACCAAGGACGAAGCTACTCTTTCCATTATTCCTGACACCTTTTGTTTTGGAGCTTTAGTGACAAAAATAAAGATTTTAAGCTTTAATGCTCATCTTCTGCTTAGACCTTGAGATCAAGGTCAGAGTGTTGTGGGTGGACTTGTGCTCGAGGACTGGAAAAAGCACCCCAGCTTTCAAAATGGGCATGAAAGAGGATATAGGGAACTACCAGCCAGACAGCCTCACCTTCCTCCCTGGGCGGGTGATGGAATGGCTCATTCTGGAGGCCATCTCTATCTCCACATGGATGACAATGTGCTCAGGAGTACCAGTTTATTTCCTCACTAGTATCAGTTTAATACCTCACTAAAAGTAAATCATGCTTGACCAATTTGATTGCCTTCTGTGATGAAACAACTACCTGGATGCATGGGGGAGAGCAGTGGATATTGCCTACTTGGACTTCAGTAAAGCTTTTGATCCTGTCTCTCACAACATCCTCTCACATCATCCTCAATTCCAAACTCAGGAAGTGTGGGCTGGATACCTGGACAGTGAAGTGGATTGAGAAGAAGCTAAACAGCAGATCCCAAGGGTCTTAATCAGTGGCACAGGGTCTAGTCAGAGGCCTGTCACCAGTGGTGTCCCCCAGAGTTCTACACTGGGCCCAGTACAGCTTAACTTGTTCCTCAGTGATTGGATGAAGGGGCAGATGCCTCCTCAGCAAGTTCACTGGTGACATCAAGCTGGGAGCAGTGGTCAACTCCACAGAGGGCTGCGTGGTCCTTCAGAGGGACCTTGACAGTCTGGAGAGATGGGAAGAGAAGAATCTTCTGAAGTTTAACAAGGACAAATGTAGGGCCCTGCACCTGGGGAGGAACAACTGCATGCACCAGCACAGGCTGGGCACTGACCTGCTGGAAAGCAGCTCTGCAGAGAGGGACCTGGGGGTCCTGGTGGACAACATCTGTCCATGAGCCAGCAGTGCCCTGGTGGCCAAGAAGACCAAAGACGTCCTGCTTGCATTAGGAAGGACATTGCCAGTAGGATGAAGGAGGTGATCCTGCCCCTCTCCTCAGCCCTGGTGAGGCCACATCTGGAGTGCTGTGTCAGTTCTGAGCTCCTCAGCACAAAAGAAACATGGAGCTCCTGGAGCAGGTCCAGCAAAGGGCAATAAAGATGATTAAGGGACTGGAGCATCTCTCTTATGAGGAAAGACTGAGAGTTGGGCCTGTTCAGCCTTGAGAAGAAATGACTGAGACAGGACCTCATCAATGTCTATCAGTATCTGAAGGGAGGGTGCCATGATGATAGATCCAGGCTCTTCTCAGAGGTGTCATGCAAAGGAACAAGAAGCAACAGGCAGAATCTGATCCACAGAAAGTACCACCTGAATATGAGGAAGAACTTTACCAGCAAAACTTCTTTACTGAGCACTAGGACAGATTGCCCAGAAAGGATGTAGAGGCTCCCTCACTGGAGATATTCAAGAACTGTCTGGACAAAATTCTATATCATATACTTTAGGATGACACTGCTTAGGCAGGAAGGTTGGACCAGATGACCCACTATGGTCCCTTCCAACCTCATTCATTCTCTGATTTTGTGTGACTCAGTATTTGGAAAGTAGTAGTAATAACCAAATAAGTAACAGAAAGCTCTGAAGTATCGAGGCTACCAGGGCTTGTTTGTACTGACGGTCTCTGTTACAAAAAGCTAACACAACCTACTGAATGGAAAAATGGTAACTAAAGTACAGGCTGGGAATAAAGGGTGGTAAAAAGCCTGGAACTACTGGAATACTTCCAAAGAGGAGTCAGGTAAGTAACAGAAATAAATAGAAAGCTCTGGAGGACTAAGGCAAGAAGTGTTCACTTGCACTGGAGGTCTCCATTGTAAAAAGCTAAAACAAATTTACTGAATGGAGCAACTGTAACCAAAGTACAGTTTGGGAATAAAGGGTGAGAAAAAGCCTGGAACTACTGGAGTACTTCCAAAACTTATTCTGCAACACATACATGGCTCTGTGACTGAGGCCAGCAAGAGAAGAGAAAGCCTCAATCTTTCTGAAATGGCATTCAGCTATATACTTGCAACTAATGAATCTGCCAGCCCAAAGGACTATAAAGGTGGAGGAAGAGAAACTCATTATCACAACATATCTCCCAAGATAGCAGAGGAGGATACAGTAAAATCGTTCTGGAATTGCTCTCCTTTTATCAACCTCTAGGAAAGAAACATGCATTTTAATTCAAAAAGGTACCTGTGAAAGTAGAATGCCAAACTCTTGTCCACACTCCAAACAGGGGAATGTAATGCTCCAGAGGATTCTGAAAAAAAAAAAAAAAAGACAAAAAAGAATATATGAAAAAGGCATTAAAAAAACCCCAAAACACAGCATAGCAGTAACATTGCAGGTGCATGTACGTCAGTGTTGAAGGTCATGGGAGCAGGACACCAAGGCCAGTCCATGCCAGGAGAAGGGAGGGGAAGAAGTGCAAGGCAGCCACAGCAGCAATCAGGACTATTTCACATGAAAGGTGAGATAAATGATGACATCAATGTGGCTGAAGCCTGTGAGCTGTGTAATAATAACAACTAATTAAAAGGTCATTAGGGAAGCCTCAGAACACAAGCTTGCACATGACACAGTATCTGACGTGCGAGATGAAATGCATCTGTGCTGGGGATCAATGAATAAATGCAAACAGGACTCAAATGTCAAAATGCAATTTTTAATTCACTGATGAAGGACAAAAAAATTGTGATTTTAAGGTCTTGTTACAGATAAACAAGCCATTTTGTTGGGGTTTTGGCTATTTCTAATTAAAGAAGAGAGAAAATACTGCAAAGAAAAATTCACAACTCTGTTTCTATGATAAAAATTTAGTAGGGCATGGAATCAATGTCAGCTACTTTACAAGTAACTGAGGGAAAAATATCAATATGTAAATGTTAGTGTTATTTTAGGGCAGCTGCTAGTTGATTTTGACATGAAAATATGGACTCTACAGTGATGATGTATTTTCCTATACTCAAAGTAAAGGCTAAAGAGCAAAATATTTGTGTGTTCAAAAACCCTCCACATCTTCCTTGCTGGGAGGGATGACAGGATATGTTCCAAGCTAACAACAAAAAGTACGAGAAATCTACTCTTTAATTTTTATATGTCTATAGGTAAAAATTTTTCTTTTTTTCCCTTAGTCTCTTTCCCTTTTCTAAAATATTTATTTTAGACAATGCTTTTTAAAACCATGGCAGTATGGTATTTAGAAAACATTATTCCTATCTAGTCTCAATCAATACATCTTTTATTTCATATATCACACCTTCTCCTTTTTCTCCACAAAACTATTACCTACTCTTTGGAATTTTAAACCAGTTATTAAAGTCCATGCAGAAAAAACTCCAAACCTTTATATTTTGTGTAAATATAACCTGCTAAAAATTATTGCAAATATCTTCACATTAAATTGACTGACAGAAAAGCACATAATTTTAGAATTTTGAGATAATTTTCCTGTAATTAAGCATTTGCATATGCAAAAGGCAAGGGAAAAATAAGTCAGTGTATTTCTTAGGGAGGAAAACACCGCTGCTGTGGGACGCAGTTTTCTACACATCTTTTTATGTGGAAAAAAGAGGCAGTGATGGAGGAAGGGGAGAAGCAGTTTTCCTCTCTGCTGTGAGGCTAATGACAACTAGCAGAAGGGGAGAAATGCCAGGCTAAGGAAGACCCACTATCATAATGGCTTTTAAGAGAGCTCCAGTACACAGTCATGACATAAGTGCATGCACAAGAGTTCTATTCTTCCCATACCAACAAGAATACACTTTTAGTTTCTAAATGATAAAAGTATTTAAACATAATGACTAACATACATGTGGTTTATTCCAATAGTAGTAATTCAAACAGACACATTTATGATATGAATGTCAGTGTGAGCTACATAGTGAAATATGTTGTTTAGTGAACACTACATTAAGAATGTATAGCCTATTTTATCTTCTAAGTGTTATAAAGAGGTCACAGTCACAAAAAGTGGAAGTATTAATACTGGAGTAGTTATTGTAGAGTAAGTTGCTGGAATCCTTTGGTGCCACAATAAACATACTGCTCCAAGTCTCAAGGATTTCCCCAGAGGGTATCCATTAAATTGTGAAACCACCAGGAAAGCACACACCACACGGGCTTCACTGAACTTGGTTCTGGACCCAGGATAGAAATGTCTGAAGAAGATATACATACAAAACTCAAACGGAGCTTTCAGTGCATGACTGGTTTCATCATTCATGCCATGGAACAAAACCCCAGTGATGCTATTTTGCATCTGCAGCAGCAGTGTGCACTGACAAAACTGTCAATGAATAAAGCTTAAAGAGTAATGGGGAGGCAGACCAAGTTCTGAACTAAGTTACAGACTGTACAAGTTCCTCAGTGTAACACACAATATTCTCATATATGGGACTGTGAAGCAGCAATGTGGACAACTTTCTGAGGATTCATGTCTCTGCCAGCAGGACAGACAGTAAGTCCTCAGACAGGCAGCACTGGTAGATGCAGGATGAACAAGGCAGAACCATGTACTAATTGCCTTGTTTAAGCAGATGAACTGTTCTGGTAATAGATGTCCAGTAGCACTTTATCACTCCAAGATAGTGCCCTTCAGCAACACATTTCGGATGAATCTCTTAACACAACACCCTGAACACAGCTGAGAAGGGCCACATACACCACAGTGAGTATTTTAAATATTAACACAGAAGTGCAAGAAAAAGTAGAGGAAATTAAGAATATAGCATAAATTTCAGTAGAGTTTATGAGCAAAGACTTACCAGGATAGTTAAAAGCACCAGATCCTCCTTTCCCAATTTAATATACTGTTTAGCATAAGAGGTGTCACATGAATATTTTTAAAGTTCTAATTACTCATGCAAGTGCAACTCTTATGTGTTTAGTAAGCACCATGAGAGACTCCTGTCACCAAAGTTTGATTACTCCAGCTACCTCCCAGTATGGCCCAGTTCCCATGCAGAACCCAGAAAGGCCACCAATGTTACATGCACTTGTTTTTCTCCATGAATATATGAAAGGAAGATGATAAATAGACAAGAAATAAACAGACTGCTTGTCCCACTCCTTCCATGGAATTTGCAGTAGAATACCAGGCCAGCCCTGCACTGGAAGAACTAACCTACTTGTGATAAACCAATACCAAATGCTTGGCCTCCAAGAAGGCAACTTATGTCTGACAACTACTATAGTTGATTCTTAGGTACTTTTTAATTCTTTCTTGCATTCTTCCTGGATCTGGAGACCCAGGATTTCATTTCTCCAGCAGTTGTATGACTCAGATGAAAATACAGCAGTATATGTTGCTTTACACTGGATGCACAGTAGAGTTTGAACATGTTTGTTACCATTGAGAGCTCAGCTTCTTCCTGGTGATGGACAGACTTACTTCCTGCAGGCAGGCACAGTGGGGCACAGCTGCCATGGTGTGCAGTCACCATTCCATTCCTTCTTCACTCTTTCTTAGATCTCTTTTTTTCCTTTAAGTAACTTAACAAGGCCTGTGCAAGCAGATTTGTATCATAGAATCAGAGAAAGGTTTGGGTTCGAAGGGACCTTAAGGATCATTTGGTTCCAACACCCCCACCATGGCCAGGAATATCTTCCACTAGACCAAGTTGTCTCAAAGCCCCATCCAGCCTGGTTCACTCCAACAGGAAAGACTGATCTCTGCAATACTTTCTCTTAGGAACATTAGGTGCCCCCACAGTACTTCTCTTAAAAATCAATAATAGATATGCTGATGTAGTGCCAAACACACAGTAGCTGAGATATATACAAAGAACTGATTGGTCACTGGCTCCTACTAGACAGGTGCAAATGGCCTCAACATTAGTATTTAAAGCAACTGTCCTTATCTTTTCAGTTCTCTTTGAAAAAGTTGGTTTTTTTGTGGACAAAAGAGAGAAAAGTAAGAGAAAGAAAAAACAAAAAAATACTCAATACCATTTGAGATCCAAAACACCATAAGAACAGCTAATATCAGACTTTTCAAAATCACAAAAAATCACGACACTGAGTGGTGTACACAAAGCTGGTTTTCTCTTTTGAGTTTCAGCTAAGATTTAATCTCCTCTGTAAGGGCAGAAAATGCCTCACCTAGACAGGGAGCACCCAAACCAAGATAAGAAACTCTGGACTATACTCAGACTGTAAAAATATATTAACTTCTTTAATTATATGGGCGTGAGCTACCACTTTCTTCTTTGAACTGACATTTCTCTGTAGCTTTTTTTTCTATAAAATCCCACACTCATTCAAATTTCTTTCAAAAAAAATCCTCCTGGAATGCCTAGAAAAACAGTCCACAATGGCTGGGCAGCTGACATACTGCAATGGCTCATTATCCTAATTTCAACAGGAAATCTCTTATCTGCTGCTGAAATCAAGGTCAAGTGGAAAATTTTAACAACCAGTATGAGGAGATCTGTGCAGCTAAAGTTAAGTTTGTAACTAGATAAATTCTAAACATTTTTACAATTTTTTAGAAATGTATTTTTGACTGTTTGGTAAGCAAAAGGATATGCAAAACAGGAGTGATGATCCTTTTAAAGACAGACTGAGTGACTTGGGGACAGCTGGGCACTGGCAAGACAGAAACTCGCCTGTCATTTGTGGTACCAGGCCACTCCAGTAATACAACACATTTAGAAGACTTATTAAATAATACATTCACAATGAGGTTGAGACCTTTAGAACTAAGAGTCATTGAAACATGAACATAACATACAAAACTACAGAAAACTCCACCTTGTTCCACCAGTGATCCCTTTAGCTGTTCCCTTGTAAGTTGAATATTCTTACAATAAAAAGCACCCATGATATGAGAAAAACAAATCATAGAGTCCTGTGACTGGCATTGCATATTCAAAATTTAAAAAACCCAAAGGAAGGAATGACCAAAGTGTTTGCCACGTAAGCAAGAGCCCAGTGAGGATTTTAAAATGGAGAAAGAGGCCAGCCTAACATCTGGATTTCTTATTTGAGATACATCTGAAGAATGGAAGAGACATCTGTCCCTGGATATTATCAGCAGAGGGACACATCTCATAACAAATTCTCAAAGGCATTGGCAAGGATGTATCTTCTTCATCATCTCTTAACTCAAAAGCATGGTGTGCCCCGTGCCTGGGGTAAGCATGCAGGCACTGTAGTGAGGATTCAGGGAGTGTAGCTGATTTTTCCCATTTTTACTTGCTGGAAAACAAGGAACTTTATTCCTCAGTCTGGCTCCTCTTTAGACAATCACAACCTGAGAATTGCCAAAGCTTATCTCAGTTTAATCTCAGAGATATGAATATTAATAAAGAATAATTAAAGCAAAGACTGTTTTGCCTTGTTGATGGAAACTGACATGAAAGAAAAATGGGATGAAAATATTATAAAACAATTTTCAGATAGGCAACATCATGCCAACTAAATGCATCTTATGAAAAGCTAAAAAACTTATACCTAAATATACTTTCTATAGCTGCTCTCCCTTTTGCCTTCATACAAGTTCAGAGAAGTCTCATCCTTGAACACAAAAATCATAGAAATACCACAACAGGAAAAGTGAAAACCACACATGAAACTTTATTTGAACTGCCTGGATGACAACAAATTTTAATTATGACACCACACACCAACATGTGCAGACACACAGAGAGGAATGCTCTGTGCCCAAGCTGGCCAAGCTGTAAATGAGTGGAGAGGGAGCTCGAAGCTGCTGCCCATGCTCTGCAGAGGAGCACACCAGGACACCAGGAGGTGGGAACCACAACTTGCAGGACACAGGAAAGCTTACTTCCAATATGTTTCCCATGAGTTAAAAAAAAAAACAAACAAACAAACAAAAAAACCCCCCACTTCCTAAACATCTTTCTTTGCAAAAATATTAATCTCACTGCTTTTTTGAATAAAAACAAAAACAAACAAAAAAAACCCAACAAAAAAAACCCTAATCCTCCCCCACCCCCCCCAAAAAAACCCCACAAATGCAACAGAGGGAAAAAAACCCAACCAAACAAACCCCAAAAAATCAAGGCAGTGACACAGCCACAAAAAAGAAATGGAAACATTTAAGAGAATGAAATTCAGTTCATCACTGACCTTTGCCTGAATGAAACATTGTGAAATTTTGCTGGCTTTGGTAACTGTCAGCAAAAGGTGATTTAAAAAGTCTGATGGTTTATATGAAATATTCATATTTGGATGTGTCAGTGATCTTGCTCAGAAAGTGTATCTGGTGTTTCCCTTAATGGAATCCTCTATTTCTTCACTTGCATGGTGTTTTTTTGTGTTGATCTCAAAGGTCTTTTCCAACCTAGTTAATTCTGTGATTCTTTGTTTTGTTGGATTTTTTAAATGAGCCTCACATAATTATGATTCACAAATATTGCAGGTAGTCTCTCATTCTGAGAGTTAACATTTGACAGATTTTTCAAAAACATATAATTTTATTCAGTATTGCCTAATCAACCAAAAAAGAAAACCAATTTTTGAAATAAATAACTTAAATTGGAGAGATGTAACTGGAGCACATTTGAAGCTTACTAGCTTTTCCAACAGTTAGTCCACATTATAGATATAAATAGGTTTTTATAAACAGATATACTTTTTTGGTAATTTTTACCAAGAAAAGAAAGATGAATTCAGGTACTGAAAAAGATAGGCTTGTATCTTTTATGGAAATGCTTAATTAAGCCTAAATTCAGAAATTCTGTGTATACTTTCAAGAGGTACTAAGCATCCAAAAGTCAAACTGTGGCCATGAAATAGGTGCTTGGTGTCTATGGAGACCAATTTTAGCAAATCAAATTGGAAAGTACAAAGTTGAAGACTGCCTTTTGAAATATTAGACTTTGCATTTTGGCTACATGAAGAAGGCACCATGGAAGTGGAAGGAATATAGTGCATTCCTCCTCACATCCCTGGCTCACCACCCTTGGCAGCAGATCATACATCTATTATTAACCCTTCTTGCTGAAGAGGAGGAGATGAAAACAGGACTTAGCTGCAGATGTGCTGAAAGTACCAAAAGGGGATTCTTGCATCCTGTCTACAAAAGAATCTCTTTGATTTTCATGCAGTTACCTAATTAAATTTCACTGTGTATATTAAGTTTTCGGATGTTTAGCTATTTTAAGCTCCGCCCCAAATCAAAAGAGCAGACATGCATAAATGACCCTTTCACTAAAAGAAACAAAACCAAAAAACTCAGATAAGGTTTTTTGTAGTAAACATATCCCCCACTCTAGATGTTTCCTCAGTTCAACCAAGGAGAAGAGATCATGCACATAACTTCTAACTGGGTCACAAACTCTACCTGTCTGATATTTTATTCATGCACCTTGTAAAGGGATGCACATTGTGTCAAGCAACATCTCTTCACGAGCGCTTCAATATTGTGTTTGGATTACTTTATTTTAGGGATGGAGAGACAGATCCAATTTCTTCAGTCAGTGAGAAATAACATAAAATCAAGTTGTCAATCTCTTGACATACAATTTGCTTTAACTTATACTCAATAGTTCCTTGATGAGTTGGTGGATTACTCTAGAGGAACTCTCAAATATACTTGTAAGAAGAAAATGAATCGTCCAAAGTCTAAATTAGCCATTCTGAATTTATAAATATACTAGACAATATTTAATGGTCATAACATTTTTAGAATATATATACAGAATAACTATGTGTGAATTTTCAGCTCTGAGATAGTGGATATCTTAAAAAGTTACATGAGAATTCATGAAGTGCTATAGCTCTTTGCTCATTAACCTGGGTGTTTAAGCATGCCTGATCCTGCTTCTCAGGATCTTTACAATCTGATGTCTTCTTTTAGGCCAGTATTTGTTACACCTGATTCACTAAGATTCAGAAATTCTATCTTGAAATTTTCTTTTTTCTCCCGTAGCTAGAATGTTGGATATCAACACCACACTCAGTGCTGCTGAGAAAGACAAGGGCCTTAGCAGAGGTTAAAAGTGAGCCAGTCTCCAAATGTTCTTTGCTCAGCTAAAATGTGTTTGGGTTTGCTGTGAGAGTATACAGTACCTCGATAGAAACTCTTGAAATACCAGGGGCAACCTAATATAAAAAAAATAGGAAAGCAGCAGATGAAACTATTTAAGAGCCATTTTTCCACTAAATTTGCTAACAGAATGTGACTTGCACATAGATACTGGACCTGGAGTAGCATCTGCCTTTTTGGGTTGAATGTTTGCATTTGATTGCAGAATATTTAATTTCCTACTGGACAACACATTTTAAGTTCTTTAAGAAAAAAAAGTCAGGATCAAGTCTTGCTGAATGGATATAGTTGTAAAAATGAACATCATGAGAGACAAAAGCATTTGAGCTAAGAATTAACAGTTGCTTTTTTCCTTTTATACTATCATACACAGATTTTGATGTGACATCATACTGTGGTGAAAGCTATAGCTTGAAAATGCTACTATTTCGGAGATTCCATGCAAAAAGGTTGAAAAGGAAATAAATTAAGGTCAGTTGATATGAAAAGAGAAAGCAGTCTCAGGGTACTCATGGGATGCAGCACAGAAAAGAGTTTTTCCTGTAGACATGCTGTCAGGAGCAGCACAGGTTGCCCACTGCCAGAGCCAGCTGAGGAGCTGGAGCGTAGGAAGAGAGGGTGAGGGTACTCTGTTTGCTCAATCATGAAAAGAGAGAGCTACAGGGAGACCTACCTGCTACTGCCTGATGGGAGGGGACACAGACTGTCCTCACAGGTACACAGGGAGGAAGGGCACCATCAGAGCTGCAACTTGGGATATTACAACCTTACACAGGAGAGGAAACTTTTCATTTTCAGGGAAGTGAAACACTGCAACAGAAGTCCACAATGTCTGCTGGACTTTCATCCTTGGAGATATTCAAAAGTGTCCTGAGCATGGCCCTGAGCAACCTGATCAGATGGGATGCAGGTTGGACAGCAGGATGGACTAAGTGATCTCTGCAAGTCCCCTCCAACCTATACGATTCTCTGATCTCATCTTGCCACCTCATTTCACTGGTGCCAAAAATCAAGTGTTTCTTTGTCTCATCCACTCCCCAGCAGCAGATGATCCAGACATGGAAGACAGAGTAATAAATAAGTACATGTTTAAATTCATCACCATCTATATCCACCTCTTTTCATTTCTCCATGCTTGAAAGACTGGAATATTTGCTTCTCAGTATGCACCAGGCATTCCCTCCACTCTTTTGCTTTTTGCATCTCTTGGTGATTTATTTGCCAACAGCAAACAAAACAGGATGACTTGAGAAAAATCAAGAAAACATAAGGATGAGAACAAGAACCATGTAGAGAAAGAAAAGCATCATCTCTTCCTTTTTAGCAGCAGGCACCTGGAATTTATTCAGCAAGGCATCGACTTAACAGGCACTCTTGTGTACAGCATTAAGGAGTCATTTCAGGAAAGGGGGTGAGAAGGATAAAAAGCTGCTAGTGCTAAGGGGGTGAAAAAGATAAAAAGCTGCTAATGTTAGTGTGAGCAGAGGCTAAACAGAGGGCTGATGGGCTGTGCCATTCTGTGCAAGCCTGGATGCCATGCTGAAAACATGCCTCAAATCCCCTGTATTGGTGATACAGATATGCAGGGACACATGGAGACACATGTGATATACTGGAACAAAAATAAAGTGACAGGTATAACAAATGTTGCTGTTTAGAAACTGTCTAATCAAAGGAGATGTTCTGATGCCCCAAAATGTATATGAGGCAGGGAAATTGCTGAAAGTACTCCATAGAGTTCTATGGTACATATTACATGGACTGAATTAGCCAGTTCAATAACTGCTGCTCCTTGCAGCTCACAGAAGACCATGTTGAGGCAGAACCGTGCAATGATTTTGTCAAAAGAAAATAGAAGATATAAGCAATATTGAGGCTGTTTGACTCTTCCCAGTGTTTCTGCCAACAGTATAAGCAAGAACACACCAATATTTGCAGTGATACAACTCAGTACCAGTATTCCCAGCAGACACTGAGCAACAGAGATCACTGAATTAATTTTTTCTGTTTAGTGAAAGAAAATAATAGCATTAGTAGAGACTTACAGAGGACAAACAAACTAAAACAACTCAGCAAACCCACACAAAATCGGGGTAATTAAACTCCCATTTTTCACAGTAAGGATGCCTGGAATCTCAACACTCCAAAACTTGTGACACTTCCCCCATTCAATTTTCCTTAAATCAGCTCTTTTTCTTCACTATCCCCACCAAACATAAACCAAACAAAAATTTTGAAAGGATCCATTTTGAGAGATAAGCACAACTCCATAATGAAGCTGCTGAAATCAAAGCCCAACCCTCTGGTACTTTGTCACACGGCTCCCGGGAAATGCTGCTGGAGTCATTAAAGAAGCTCAGTGGATTCTCATCTCAAGGAAGTTCAGTGCAAGACAGAGCCTGGATTCACACCTATCTAATCTGCTAGTTACTAATGCAGAGATCAAACTTTGTGCTCACCACCAGTGAGTCTCCAAATGGCTTTGCACTGCAGATGCTGTCCATCCTGGATGTAAGCCATGGTACTACAAATGTGGTTTACAGTTGGTGAGGTTTCCAGCCAGTGTCTCTGCACTGCCAACAGTCTCTTCTTTAGTTCATTTTCACATCTTATTGTCTACGCTGTCATTATCCAATCTATTACACCAGCATACCAGGAACCTGCTGCAGAGCAGTACTTATGAGGGTAGAAATGTTTTACTTTAACTATTTCCTATGAAAGAATAAATACATACAACTCCCACCTCTGCATCTTTGGTTTCAGGGTCCAAGCATTATTAACAATTCTTTTGATAAGAAAACCATTATTGTTTTTACACAATAAAAGGTGGTGCTAAGCATTAATAATATATATGTAATACTTATTAATTTCATAATGAACAATTCATTAGTACTTATAACATACACCTCAGCTACAAAGACAGCTGCCCTCCACTTGTCACTACAGTCCCATTGGTTTCATCCTACAATCCCTCCATCAAAGTTCATGGTAAAGAAATGCACAACCAATGTAAACTGCATCACTTCTGAATCACTGTTTTGTGAGTTATGGGAATGCCATAGCAGTCATAATGTATTAACTGCAAAGCACTACACCTATCCCAAATTCTCCTTCAGCAAACCGCATACCTGGTGGGATCAAGCGCCAGAGCAGTGATAGGTGGGGGGCAGCCAAAGAAGTGCCTGACCTTTCCAGCCCTTTCAGCTGGCCAAGATAGCTCACCTGTTGGATGAAAGCAGCTTTGAGTAGGATCACCCTGGGAAGGGCTGTGTTACAACAGCTCTCAGCAGAGCCAGCTGCTGCAGTGCTTGCTTTGCAGAGGGTGCTTGCTGCTGTGACAAACTCTGGAGCAGGTCCCAGGAAGCAGAAGCAGAGAGGGGCAGGACACCCCAGCCCAGCCCAGCAGAAGTGGAGGGCACTGTTTGCACTGCAGGCCGGCTCCTGTTCCCCTGTCTGACAATGGCAAATCTCTTTGTCCCTTGGCAGTTCAGGGAACAGAATATTGTCTTGTAAAATTCCAAGGCTGTTTTAATGCTACCATTATTAGCATTGTCTTCAGACAATAAAATGTTCTGTTGCAGTCACTGTGGGCTCACAGCAGTGAATACACACTGAGTCACCCTACATTAACTTAAATAGAACAACTGTGTGAATACATGCTCTTCAGTTAAATCTACACACACTCAAAAGTAAAAATAAGCAGATCTCCAAGGAAGAACTCACTTTCTACACAATGCAACAGAACCCTTGCTGTGTGCTTCCACAGCCTCAACAAACATGTGGCAAAAGGCTTAGTAAGACTACTCCTATTTTCTGATCTGGTAGTAGATGAGTACACAAAGCCACCCCCAAAGGGTTATGTAATTAAAAAATGTGCATGCCTAAACCTGGTTTTATCTGTCCTGGGACCTCCACAACACAAGCAGAGGTGGTACTCACAAGCAGCCACTTGCACCACGTTGCCAACACAGAGCAGTGTTTGCCCCGCTCCTTTCCCTTCAAATCAGCATCTCTCAAGAAGAATAATTGCTCAGATGCTTTCTCACTACCTGTAAGAACACACCCCTCATGTTATGTTCAGAGGGGAGCAGGAGATACCCAGAAGATTTCAAGGTGGAGCACAGGGACAGTCTACGGCCCAGACATTCACTCTTATCACAGGACTTGCTGTGCTGCCAATTCACCATGCACTGCTGATATCAAAGCATATAAAAGCAAAGCAAACAACTGATCTGTGCTCAGACTTGTCTGTGGTTCCATCCCTTAACTAAACCCTCACTAGGAATAAAAACTGCATAAAGCAAGAGATTCCCTACTTTGAAATGAAACTACAGAAGGCACTGAGGCTTAAAATGAACACACTTTTTTTTATTGTTTTACGCCTCTGAAACCATCCAGCACAGTCCTCCTCACACTAAAACTGCACAGCTGCCTGCAGGCACATTATTTTACACTTCCTAAAACAAAACCTCCTATGTCTAACAGTTCTAACACACAACCAGATATACTCCAACCAGGTATTATCATTTTAAAAGGATTTTGCTATTGTGCATGCTCTAAAAATTGGGCACTTGAACAACTGTCATGATAGAGCATGACATCAGTACGACATGAATTCAAAGGATGCAAATTGAGGCAAATAAAGCATTCATACCACCAAAGATACCTTAATTCTCTTTCTCTAGGAGGAGTTCTGATGTGCTCACCTGAAGCTCCTGTCCTTGCCTTACTTCTTGCAGGAATTCTATCTCTTCCTGTCCTGTAATTTCTTGTGGACAAGAACTCGGGAAAGGAAGTCCCCAGCTACATGGAAGTTTTAAGCCCAAGTTAGAAAACACGAGTAAAGAATACAGCATACAAAAGTGTTCAAGGGAAGATCTAACTATAGGAAAAATAATACTAATAAAAAGCCTTTGTTTTTTTACCACAGAGTATATCTGAGGGGGACAGTTTCACAACTCCTCTAAATTTTCAATCTCCCCCTCTCTATCCCAAAGCAAGAGTGTCTAACATTAAGAGAAGTTACTTTCTTGCCTAACTGTGCTGTGAGGAAAGCTGTGGACCATAGCTTCCTACCTATGCAGAATGAAGGCAATATATAAAAATCTGAAAAAACAAACTTATTTACCCCCATATATGAATCCTTAATTTATGCAATTGTCTGTACAGAACAATGAACAATATTAGATAAACAGCCAGAAGTCTTAAACTTCATTTAAGCTCATGTTGAAGCTGTCTGGGAGGAGCTGGCAGCTGGCCACCTCACCAGGGACCAAGGTGACAGGACACACTATCTTTTGGAGCTTCTTTTATCCTACGCCAATTTCCCCTTTTATCCCTGGCAGGTCTCTTGTTCACCTGTGCAATGCAAGCCTGGTTATCTCTGCCAGCCCAAAAGAGCACAACCCAGCCCATGGGATCCCTCCCAGTGGCTGAATTACAGACAAAAACAGAGTGTGCTTGTGTCCAAAGCATACACTGTGTGCTGCAGGTTTTGTGACTTCTGGGGCTCCCTTGTGTCCCCGTGCTTTATGTGGCGGGCAGACTCAACAGCTTCCCCAGTTCTTTCTCCTTCACCTAACAGTAACAAAATGCAACATGTCCTGTGCATGGAAACCAGCTGGAACAGCAATGCCAGAGATACTTGGGACACCACAACATGGTGAAGAAAGGTAGCATGCCATGGTCACCAAACACTGATGAAAACTTACCATACTCACTGAGGAAACGAATGACTTGAAGCCCATGGACACAGGAAAAGGAGTAGGGATGAGAGAAATTTATAGGTGTTTGCTCCCAGACCCCTCCTGGCCTTAGGGTTATGCTCTTGCATGGATTTCCTTCCCTTAGATGAGGCCATTGAAAACCTTGCAGGTCATAGTCGGGCTGTTGTCACCTTTGCATGTGACAATCCCCTCCTTCCAGATTAGCCAAGGCAGCCAGAAACAGCCACTCCAATACCAAATACAACTAGCATAAATGACAAAGTAGCATGGGGACTGAGGGAAATGCTAGTACAGTATTCCTGACCTGAAGTTTTCACTGTTCTTACATCACTACCACCAAAGGAAGGGAGGGAAGTTTCTGGGGCAGGTTGTTACGGCAGCCCTGCACTGCCTTGCACCAAGGCTGCCTAAATGGCAAAGTGCAGCACGTTTGGCTGAGGGCTAACACCTCCTGTGAGCCACTGCTGCTTATGTGGAATCAAGATGGATATTCTTAATCACACTTCCTAACTGTTGGCATTTTCATAGTATTTGCCAAGCAGGTGAATCCTTCAAAAATACCATGCAAAAGTTACATAAACCCTCAAAATTTCAGGCCAGACAATTTGCTCTCCTGCTTAGCACCCCAGATGTTTCAAACAAGGAGAGATGCGCAGTGCGCAGGGGTAGTCTTCCAGAAAAGCTGACTTTCTGGGGCTTACAGCTTATCCTCTGTAGCTCCTGGAAGGCTTATACTTCAACCATGTGAAAATGCTATCACTTATTATTACACTATAT